>NC_065526.1:25263826-25593957 GCF_006386435.1 Epinephelus moara
AGGACACACTAAACAGTACACTTCTGTGGTCAGTCACCAACAAATCCTCCGTACGGACGTCACAGACATTTAACCCAATAGTGAAGACAAGATCCAGGGTATTGCCTTTGATGTGAGTGGGACATGAGACATGTTGTGTGAAGTGGAATGAGTCGGTGATATTGAGGAAATCCACTGCGAAGTTATCCGAGCTTTTATTTACGTGGATATTGAAATCCCCTGACATGAGGATTCGGTCAAAGCGGATGATGGAAGAAAGAAAATCACCAAACTCAGCAAGAAATGAACCGTTTCTTCCAGGGGGCCGATAAATCAGGACACAGTAAACAGGGTTAGTGCAACCGATTTTGTTTATGAGTACTTCAAAAGAAGAGTAAGCCCTAGGGCTCACCGTCCATGAGGAGAAACAGTCCCGATGGATACTGGCTAAACCTCCGCCTCGGCCTGTGGATCTCGGGGCACAGGAGAAGGAGCAGTTTTGCGGGCAGAGCTCATTTAAGGAGGTAACATCGTCCGTCTTTTGCCAGGTTTCTGTAATGAACATGAAGTCCAAGTCCTTGGAGTCAAACAGATCATTCAGTGCGAACGATTTGTTGGCGATGGATCTGGCGTTAATGAGTCCGAAGTGGATGAGGTCGGAGCCGGACCTACCAAAGGTGGAAGTTTGGGGCAGCAGCCGGAGGCACCTCAGACGGTTTCCAGTTCGCCTACACGGAGGCACTGAAGCCACACTCGAGAGCGAAAGGCGGTGGTCTTCTCCTGAGATGACGGTCCTGTGTCGCGCACACGCAGGCACTGAAGCCACCCTCGTGTGCGGACGTCGGTGGGATCCAGGGGCAAAAGCCGGCAGCTCCGCGGGAGATGCAGGGAGGATGGGCCGTAGGCATGACAGCCTCAGGTCGGGGACGACATCCGTGGAGATGGACTGGAGCACTGACCGGGTGCGGCCTCGGAGTTGCTTCCGAAGTTTTACCGCGACTCCCGCCCGCTTACCCCGTCTTCTAGCCCGTCTTGACTTGGGGCAGCAGCAGGAGGACGCCCAGATTGTCCCGGGGATATGGCGATGCTGAGCTCGGTGGGAGCTCCACTGTTCAGGTCGATGAGACAGGGAGGCCACCACCGATGCGCGGATGTTAAGCAAGGTATGAAAATCGTACACCACTGTCAATTTAACACTGTTTTCACATACCGCAGAAAAAAGAAAGAGCACAAACAAGGCGAGTATCCAGCTCAGATGACTTGCCGCCAACATAGGCGCGGCCATCTTGGCTTGGTCAGAATGTAGACCCGAGTTTTGGCTCTTCCAGCATCGAGCTCTCTCTTAGTGTTAAGAGAAAAGTTTATATCAACAAGCACCCCTCTTAGATGTTACGCGAGCAGTTACGTCAGTCAGAGGCCTTCACGTGGGGAAGACAGACAGGACACTCGGCCAATCATTGCATTCGGATTGGTCGGAGTTTTCTTAGAGCCATATGAGAATGGTATAATTATGAGTTTTTATCTCTGTTGGAATTCACTTACATTTTAGTGTGCCATCAGCTTATTAATAGCATTTTAAACAAAGAAAAGTGTAAAATTTCCAGAAAGGTAAGTGTCGCTTTAAATGATCACTTGAAACATGCAACATGAAATCATGCAAGAATTTTCCCAAATCTGAGGTTAACATGAGGGCCCTATAGTGCACCCTGCAATTTTACTTAGTGGCCATTCTAATTACAACTTTGGGGTCTGTCACATGATGCCATTGAGCCCAAAAGACTTTTTCCACATTGACTTTCATCAAGAAGGAGACTTCTGTCAATCAGTAGATACGTTTTTTTGAGAGTCATCATTCCTCCAAAATGAATTATTTCATTATTTGGATTAAACATTTGGAAAGTCTAGGAGACCCGCACAATTAAATTATTTTATCCCCATTCAAGGTAGTGGAGCGTTTAGCAGAAGTCAGCCACTCTTAGGGTCCAACAACAAGGCAGAACATCTGGGCACTTTTACACCTGCGAGGTTGAACTTTTTTGGCTTCATCCACCACTGAGCAGCTTTCATGGAATGAACTCTGTTTTCAGCTCTTTTTATACAGCCATAGTTACAATCTAGACACAGCCCCATGAGCTAGTAAATAATTTAACCTAAACCACAATATTTCCAACAACCTTGTCAAAGTATTTATTTTAACTCAAAACCACAATCTTTCCCTTAAACAAATCGTTTTTGTGCCTGAACCTAATCAAAGCAAACATTAACCATAACGTTGTCACATAGTGTAAAAAAAAAAAGATTTTATATCAGTGTTTTGCTTAATTTAATTAATTTTCTAAAACTTCATATTCAATCTTTTTTAACGTCTAATTTAAACTATTTTGGACTACTATCAGTGAAAGCAAAAAGGGATATTTTCCTCTTGAATATTAAGATACAGCACAGGCTACAATAATTAGGTAACCTTTGAATAATTCACAAAAAAATCTAAGTAATAATCTCCCTGCTGTACTTACCAAACTTTTTCATAATGACTTTGGGTAAGAATACACATAGAAAGGATCATATTTGTACTTCAAACAAAGGAGTGTGACTTGACTTTGTTACCAAATATAATCACACACTATATGCATTTATTCACCTGGGGAATGCAGCAAAAGATAACTCACATTTTAACTCATAGGACCCCTTCTGACACACCGTCACTGACCCCCTGTGGTACCCCGGACCCTATTTTGAGAAACTCAAACAACACTGGGCATAAAAATCAATGACATGATCGGAGAGGCTCCTATCCATTACAGCACCGAATGCCTCCGTGTGTAGCTACAGGAGGAAAAAGCTTGGACTGATTCAGAAACTCTGGCCAATCCCGAGTCACATGACTCAAGCACCGGCAGCGATAGAGAGCGCAAAAGGGACGCAGAGCCTCGGTGTATACAAGCCTGCACACCACCAATCCTCCACCGCTATACGCCCAATTTCTTTTTAATTGAACCCTTTTACTCCCGCTCGGTGAGTACATTTTCCACTGCCATTTTCTTAAAGCATATTTTTATCCTCTTTTTCTTGCTTTCTTGTCTTGGTGTTCCGACATGGGGAAAATGTTTTCTCGTTTTCTGCATGCACTGATTTAAATCTTGGATGCTGAGTGTTGTTGCTCCGGCGACATCCACTGAGAAATAGCCCTACGTGCTTTGCGGACGCTCTTGGTATTTTTTCCCCCCTCTTCCTCTCTCTCTTCCTCTTCTCTTCCCGAAGCAGCTTCTTTCCGAGCTCACTTGTTCAAAAATCCCCACCTTTTGCTTATTTTCTAGTCTTTTTCCCCCCCTTCATCATGGCTTGTTTTGGTGTGATTTTGCTTTTGGTGCTTTCCTCTGATCTTGCAGTGTTTCTCTGGTGTTGGAGGCTGAACGTCTCCGAGGGCGCAAAAATAACAGTTTTGATTTTCATCTTTGAGGATTTTGCTTTTCGAATAGGTGAGAAATTTCACTTTGCTGGAGTTTGTTTTGGTATTTTCTTTGTACTTCTTTGTGCAGCCTTAACGAGCAAATGGGAACTTTTTGTTTTGCAAAAACGGATATCTCGGACAGAGCTGGATTTGCATTGAATTGTCAAATAGTTTTAGCTCTTTTAATACCTATTGTAATGTATGTCTTCAAAACTCTGAGGAAACACATATCAAACAATTAAAGGCATTGTTTCATGCATATTCTTGTTTCTTTGGAGGACTGATGAAAAGTGATTAAAAAAACTGTCACAGGATGCAGGATTTTTTTTTTTTGCCCTTCAAAGTTGCCTCTCAATTTGGGAAAATTCAAACAACTCTATGAATGCAAATCACTGCTGTGCAAAACAAAACAGAAGCAACAACAGATTCCTGCCAATTGAACCAGACACAGCTGTGCTCCTCCGCCCTGCTTCTCTCGCTACACACACAAACCTTGTAGCGTTTGGGAGCGATAACTGGCATGAACACACACACACACACACACACACACACCAGACACCACACAGAGATGCCTGGAAACTTAAACTGGCTGAATGAGTCGATGGAGAGCAGGGGAGGAGAGGACCAGAGGGGGTCCTCAAGGCCCAGGCAAATTTTGCAGCAGTTCATTATGCAAATGAGGCTGATAGATTTGATTAATAGTTTGACCTTGACATGCAGCCGGAATTCACCCACAAACCTGCAGGCGACAAATTAAAAAACACACAAATTCTCCTGCAATTAACAGCCAAAAAAAAAAAAAGAAAAGTGACTGCTGGTTTCACCTTTTTTAAAAATCCTTCATCAAAGTTTGTTTTTGTGCTCTGCTAAAAAAAAAAGTAATGCTCTCAAAAACATTTATAAGACAAAACCTCCTTTCAATCATCCTCGAAAGATACGGGTGAAGGCATTTGACAGCTATTCCAGCCTTCAGACTTTGCAGGTCAGGGAACAGGTGGGGGAAGCCAAGCATGAAATGTGCTGCTACGCAAACAATACTTATCTCTCACTAGGGATGAGGTGGGAGGCTGGCTCTGGAATAGCCAGCCTATATACGCATGCACTGAATCACTAAGAGAGGAGAGGTGGAAGGAAGGAATAAAGTTTCGCCCGGCATTTCTGGACCGGTCAGTAATCTGTCTCTGTCCAGTCGAGGCCTGTCTTAACGTTTCTGCACCCGTGGGCCGGGATGATCATTGACCCTTAGCAGGTGTACGATGTGGGCTGCCTCAAAGCCACGCGCCACAGAGTCCATCTTCTTTGAGATACGGATGAAAAACATTTTTAGAGCTGCTCCAGCTTTCAGACTATAGGTCAAAGAACAGATTTGGGGGGCTGTCTCTTTTTATATCCCTGCATGTGAGAGATAACCAAAGACAAAAACAGATGAGGGAGTCAGACAAACAAAAAGAAAGATGATGGCGTGTGCGAAAGTGTGTGTATGTGTGTGTCACCAGCACACACACACTCACATCTATAATATCCACTTCACATAGAACAGTCCTGTGTTACATTATGCATGTGGTAATACCCACTGCTCCGTATTAGATCTCCTATTCTTGGATGTGTTCACTGTGTTCCACGCCTGCATTAGTCATATTCAACACATTTCTCAGTACAGTCCGTCTCCTCAGCCATTGGAAAGCAGTAGTTTGGATAAACAACGGTATATGCATGCACCTGATGCTCAGTTGTGTTGTGAGACGTGCCATTAGCTGAGCAGCGTCAGTATCTCGGCACCACGGCCAGCTCCTTTTATTCTCCATTCAAAGAGATAGTGGTTGATTTCAGCACCGTGGACAGCTGCCAACACTTTATTACTCTGGCAGCTGGAGCGAGCTGATTCTTGCCTGGAAGTCTGGAGTGTCTCCACTCACTAACCTCTGCCCTCTACACCGCACACATCTTATTCGGAGCTATTTCAAGCTCTGTAACCCCCATTCAAAAGGCTAAAACACAGGTTTCACCCTAGATAAGATAATACTTTCTCTGAAGGAGTCAGAGTATATTTTAAACTGGTTGGAAAAAGCTTAATTTAGTGGGTTTTGTCCAAATCGTTGATAGATATGTAGGTATACAACAGGTATTGCTGTTTCTCACCAAAATAACAGGAACACTTAAAAATGTAGACACAAACAATGCACAGTAGCCAAGTTTACTGACAGATTCCCAACAACAATTAAACACTGTCATCTCTATGAAGATATCTATTATTGCCTGAGTGTTGTATGGGATGGTGTTATATTGTCAAGTTTAGCAGGTTTAAAATGCATCCATTCAACAGGCTAAAATAAGAGGTTTCACCTTAGGTAAACACAACAATAATACATTCTCAGACAGGGCTCCTGTGTGTTTTAAACTTGCTGAACTTAAAGGATAAATTTTGTGATATTCTATATTTTTACAACTGCAAACTAGAGATGTCAGACACCCATTAACCTGTAACTACCCGTTTAATTTTAATAAAAAATACACAAAATGACATGAAATGCAAGAGACCTTTCCTTTCAATCTCGGGCACTACTGTCTCAGTGAGCTTTAGCATGTATTTTAAAGCACTATCCATTCAGACGTGGTGAAACTTTAATGTTTTGTGATGTAAATGTCTTGCTTTTATTTTATTTTATTTTTGTTAGCTTTACTGGCAGACAGACAGCTAGCTGCATCAATATGCAACATAATGCCCCCTGCCCACCCTTCAGTCTCCACTGGTTAGCCTTGGCCGCTCTGAGCTGCGCACCAGCTGGGTTGGGTGGGAACTAGCTAGCTGTTTTGATGCGTTGCTGCAGAAACTCAAAAAACAACAACAACAACCCTATAGCATTGTTAATTATGTTAGTGCCACTAGCCGTACTGACACTGATGATAATGCTAACAGAGCTAACCGGGTTAACAATGCTAAAGCGGGTTTGCAGCTCAAGATTTAGCCGCTAACTCACCAAGGCGACCTGTGGGGAGACCAGAGGGTGGGCACAGTGTTTACAAAGCAGCGCTGTTGGGTTGGCTACTAGCGGTAACTACCAATGAGCTGTGTTGTTAGCTAACCCCTACTAGACCTGGGTGGTGGGCAGAGCAGTGAACTGAGGAGCAGACATTTTAACCAATAGCCTGACATTCCTAACTGGTCAAAAATATTCCCAATGGTTAATTGGTTAATGGTAAACCAATGACATACCTATGAAGAACAAGTCCCATGAAGAAGAAAAACAATAATGAATTGACCCTATTGACAGGTATTGTCTGTGTAGCCAGAGCCTGGTGCAGCTTATTCCTCAGGGCCAAAGACCTGTGACTCTCATGTGCTCCAGGGGGTCTATGGAAATATTGTAATGCAGTGGTTCCCAACTGGTTGGTCACGGGTCCATTCTCAGTGGACCGCAAGTGACTCACAAGTACAATGAAAATCCGGCACAGAGCTTTATTTCGAAATGCTGTTTCCTGCTGTAAAGTCAGTGAATAACAATGTGACGCTGAATATATTAAACTGTGTAGACCTTGAACTAATGACTAAGGACAAATCTGGACCCCTTGGCTCTACTGAGTGGGAACCACTGTTGTAGAGTAACTCAAAATTCACACATTTGTGTTCATGGGGTAAATAAACACACAAATCCAATTACACATTGGTGTGTAGATGATCTTGCGTTTGCTCTTAATAACCAATAAACTACCAGCTATAATGTGCCAACTGCACAGACACACTTTAGTTTCCCACCACCCTGAGCCAGTTGTAACCCTTAAACACAACCTGCTGTGATTGAAATCATGAAAACTTGTTCAAACGAGCAGAGAAGTAAAAAAAGTGACCAAGCCCAAGAATCAACAAATCCAGGATCAGTCTGTGGGGGTACGTCAAAGTAAAAATGTTGTAAAGGCCAGACTGTTGTCCCTTCATTATAAAGAACCTTGGCACTGCAGTTTATTTTGAGTCAGTCCCTCATACACTGTGCTGAGAGAGCACCAGTTATGTATTAATCACCAACAAATTAACTATTCAGTTGTTTTTTTTAGTAACAGTCACGACCTGTTTGTAAAGATTTATGTATTTAGTGGAAACCAATGGGCTGCTGACAGGCTGAGGGAAACAGAAAGTATCAAGAGGCGGATTTCCGCATTGTTGGGTTTGGTCTTTTCATGGGATTTATTGACAGTTACAAAAATATAGAATTTTGGCAGCTCTGTCCTTTAATTAAATCTTTTGTAAACCAAAACTGGAATATGCCTTGTGTGGATCAGTTATTTGTGTTGTTTTGTCAAATAATAATACAGCCCCAAATTTACCATAGAGTTGAATGACAAAATTAGACACTGTGAGCTTTATAAATGTAGCATATATTGTGTGAATTTTGGATTGGGTTGAATTATATTATCAGGTGTAGCTGTTGTGAAATGCCTCTGAGCAAATATAGAAACTAAAGCACCATCAAGACAGTAAACTGGTCCCATCACAGTGATGGTTTATTTGCATGAAAATGTGCATTATTTCGAGTTAACCAGTTTTTTAGCATGTATCTGCTCTTCTGTCACTGTGTCTATGAAATCTGCTTCTACTATACAATAAGATGAAAACACTGAGAGCTTATAACGTTCAATAGCAGACCAAAGCCATTTTCTTTCCATTTAAATTGCAAATCGTTCCCGGAATGAAATTATAATCAGTTCTCATTGACATTGTTTTTGGGATTCACAGAGAGTAAACTCCATATCATCCAGCTCAGCTCCATGCATATGTTTGATTCATAGGATCAAACCTGCACATTGTGATGCAGATTGACTTTCACCTCTAACCTTTCACCCTCGCTCTTAACCCTGCCCCAAATCATTCCCTCAGTATGATTTTACACCTCACTCTGCAGCCTCCTGGTGCCGTAAAGCAGAAATCAGCTAATTACTCACAGCTCTAGTAACCCAGTTACTTCAGCCTGGTGGAGCGGAAGCTATATTTGGCAGTCACACAAGAGGAGAATTAAGGAAATGGAGAAATATGTCTGTGCCAAGAGATATGGGAAAGCATGGCATGTGTTCATATGCCCTCGGGTGGAGCTGTGGACTCCCCTGCTACAACAGCAGGTGGAGTCTTTTTCTCCCTCTTTCCTTCAAATACACATATTGATGTACGGCTAATTCTTCGTTCTGAGTTTTTTCCACAGGGGTGAGAATGGGAAAGTCTCCAAATGACGTAAAAAACCAAACTTTTAAGAGCTCTCCAAAGGCAGCAGCATCATACACGGTGATGCAATAGATTATCTCTTAAACAGCTGGCAAGGGCTGCTGGTATAACAAGAAAAACAGAGTTAAAAATGTTCCCTTCAAAGAAATATTTCACCCACAAAATGATCATTTATATATCAGTTACTCACACACACATGTTACGTAAAAGTCGTGGCAACACAATTTCACTCCCACCTCATCAAATACAGACGATTGGTCAGAGGTCTTTGGTGTCAGATACTGACGCAAAGAGGCACCCTTTAGCTGCAGTATGAGACGCACCAGAATGCATGTCAATTAACGCTTGTTACATGTGTTGTGTCTTTTCAATGTAAATGCAAAGTATTACAGGAAATGTATTGTTTTCGCTTGTTAAATGTATACAGTCTTTTTTTCAAAATGAACTCAGATTGTAGGCAAAGACAAACTTTTTCCTCAGGTTCAGGCAATAAAAGCATGTGGGTATCTTAAGAAAAAAAAATAAGTACATTTGTTACTAATGTCATGTAATGTCTAATGGCATACGTTACATGACATATGTTTAGGGTTGTGCCTGACGCAGAATCGTGTCAGTCGAATCATTTTTGGTTGTTCAATACAAATATTTGACTATTCGTTCCCCTTTTTCCATAAAGAGTTTTTAAGTTTGCACAGTCTTCAGTGACAGTGACATTCACGGAAAACAGTGCACAAGCTAACTATGCTAATGATGGATTGGTAATGTGCAACAACAACTTTTGCAGACACTAGATATCAAACAAAGCTAGAGACTGTTGTATTAAGTTTCTGGAAGCTATAAAATCGTCACATCTAAGCAAAAGAAAGAAGATAACTTTATTTTTGAGCCTTACAAGGCAAAGCCTCTCTTCCTCTGTAACATGTCCGCACCTGCTTGTACCAAAAAGCAGTGTGACAGTGATGGGCACTCACTCTGCAAAATCTGGGGACCAAAATGTCCCCAGAAGTCCACTACACACTGACTGGCAAAAGAAAAAAATGACTGCTCAACTTGAAGCAATCTCAGTTGACTGAGGGGTCTCCAACTACTGATTCGAATCTCTGACTGTCACTAGCATAGTATGCTACACACACTAGCACACTCCATTATCAAAATAACTCAATTGACTTGGTTTTACATGGAGAAGGAACAGCTGAAAATCTGGAGTGTGTTTGACTCATCCATCCCCTCACTCCCACCCTATGCAGATGATCTCAGTCGTTATACTTTGAAAAATGCTCAGTGCTACAGATACTGCCGCTAAAGGGTGCATTGGTGCATTGGTATCTGACGCCAAGGGCCACTGACCAAGCATCACTATTTGACGAGTTGGAGTTGAGACTGATTTGTTGGTGAGGAAAACATTTTTCTGGTATATCTCCACAGTAAACAAAGAATCCGAAAACTGTTGGTGAATTGGAGTATAAGGTGGGCACGTTTAGCACCAGCAAAACATCCATTTACTTACTTACTTACTAAACCTTACTTTATAAAACACTTAGTGCATGAGTAGAGTGCCTGGGCAAGAATGTGCGTTTGAACCCTGCTGGTGCATTTGATTGAGCAGAGTTCAAACATACATTCTTGCCCAGGCTCGCTGCTGGTATGCAAAGTGTTTTAAACAGGTTTTACTAAAAAGATGCATGTGTTTGGGAAGTACTTTGCATATGAGTGGATAAATGAGACTTAGGCCTAGTCCACACGGACCCGTGTACTTCTGAAACCGAAGTTTTTCGGGCTCCAGTTTCCAAAAAAAAATTTATCCACACAAGTGGTGTGATAAAAAAATATGATATCCACACGAAACCGCAAAACCCGCTACCAAGTGATGTAATACACATGCCAAAGCAGTAGGTGGCGATGTAACTTCTAACGGAAAGGCCATTTTAACCAGTCAGAAGTCAGAGTCAATACCGGAATAGGGAAGTGTGGAAAATAAAAACAACCCGAGCCACAAAAATAGCGTGAAACAACCTTACCTTTCGTTCTTTCTTTCTTTCTTTCTTTCTTTCTTTCTTTCTTTCTTTCTTTCTTTCTTTCTTTTTAACCAACAATGGCGAATTGAGGCAGGGGAGAGTCTTTTGTGTGGACACATAGTGAAGTAGAATTGCTCCTCAAGGTAACAAACGAATACAAAGTGGATAAAATACAAGAAAATGTGGATTGGGAATCTTTTCAGGCAAAGTATGCCGATATTCAAGCGTTCTTCATTGAGCAGTACCGTGAAACACGCTCACAAATAAAGTTAGCACCAGCATGTTTGTTTGATCTGCCATTTCACTAGCTATTTATGGTTGCTCCGACATCAAACAATGGAGACAGGTAATAAAATACTGCGGTTATCCTATCTACACGCAACTGCTGGCACCAGAGTCTTCCAAAAACTTCATCCTGGACTTCAAAGAAATGCGGTTTCGGGGGCACAAAAGTGCAGTTGCATGTGGCCAAACAGCCAAATCACATTGAATAATACACGGTTTCGAATTCAGTATAACACAGGGGTTAGTAATCAACATCCAAACCATCATTTTGTGGGTGAAGTATTCTTTAAAACAGTATGACCCTGTGGAATCAATGAGGCAACATCTAAGGAGCTGTTTTCCTTCAAAGTCACCCAGCAAGTTTCACTGTTTATCACCTCTGTTGTTCACAAAAGCTGACAGTGCAAATAGTTTTGTCCAAAAGATACACCCTGACCTCAAAGATCAGGTTTGTGATATATAATAAAAGCACGCACAAATGCCCCGATTACAGAGATAATCAGCTCTGCTATTATTGTAAGATGCAAGATAAAATGTCTTCCAGAGAAACGCCTTCATCCCATCTCACTGTATAGGTCACATTGTGCTTTTATCTCCCTGCTGTCATCGCCAGCCGAGGCTATAGGTTGCTCAAATCAGATTATGGTACAACTCATTTTAGGTGCATCTACCTTCAGTCGCTATGCTTCAGTGAGCCTCCATAAATTCACATGGGACGGGGGTGGGAAGAGGAGAGATAAAGCTGATGGAAATTGGAGTGTAGTTTCTTTACAGGAGTTCTGTACAAGCGTATACCTGTGGGGGTTTCACATGTAAAGCGAAGCCTTACACTTCATTAAAGCTATGAAAAATATATAAATGATAAAAGGCTGATAGAATAGTAATATGAAAGCACAGAGTCACAGTAATAATTTATAAGCTACCTACCTACCGCGTGATGTATGCCTGCATTTCCCATCTTTGATATTCTGGTCCGAGGCCTAAGCTCCTTGAAGATGATTGGCATTGCAAATGTCTTTTTCTACCCTCCCTGTTTTTTCCTTTTTTTGAAGCTCTCTCATTCCCTCCTTCCATCTCACCCCCTTTTATTTCCCTCTCTGCTTCTCTATCTCCCTCCTTTTGTTGCCATTTTCCCCTCTCCTTCTTCAATTCAAACTCAAGACAGGTATTATGCAGGAGGTAATGGTGTGTAGGGAAAAAAAAATACGTATAGTGCCTGACAGTCATCCGTCCGTGTTAAGATCCACAGCAAAGAAATTCCAGGTACTTACAGTAAACAGGGCTCAAAACTGCAAGGCAAGTTGCTCATTATGTGTGGGCAATAACAGGCTATTCTCTATCTGCTCTGCACCGTTAGCCAGTATTTACTGTACAAGTCCTGCAGGAGAGATTAGACTCCACTGGGCTCCTCTGGGCTGGGAGCAGAATGGCCCTGCAAGGACCTCTATTCATTAAGCCCTTAATTGCTAATTGAGGTCTTTGAATGATTCAGCAATAGCTGCTGCTGTTGGGGCATTAGCTGAGTAATTTATGGCTGCAAGGGAGCAGGGGGAAAAATGAACAAGGGCGAGAAAGTGTTATTAAAAAGGACACTGGTGCCCGCACAGCTTGTTATTACACAGCCACCTTATGTTAACTCTCAAAAATCTGCACAATGCTTTTTTTAAATAGCTAATTTGTTAAACTCATTATGTTCTGGGATTAAATTTCATTTAGCCATAATGCTGTTTGACCCCGTACACCTTCATTTTCACTCCAAACTTTAATTTAATATTTTGCAATTAAGCATATTGTGCATGTATGGCCCTGTCATTGAGTTATTTAGCTCTATTCTCAGCTTTTAGATTGTGCACAGCAGCATTTTGAGAAGTCCTTTCATGTTGGCACATGGCAGCAGAAAGAGGGAGAATAACCCATACCTGCACTGCAGCATAGTTCATAAATACAGGCTGTGTCCGAAATCATTCACTCATTCACTACTGCCTACTCACTGTCCAGGGAGTTCTCTGTGGAGGACTTTATAGTGAGCTCATCTATAACATGAAAAAAACACTTTGAGACACTACTCTGGTCATTTTCTCTGCACTGTTAATTACACCATTGCTGCACAATTAAAACATGTCATATCAACGTCGGCTGGTGGACCATCCAGAACAAATGCTGACATGCGTATTTGTGATAAATACACGATATTATAATAAGCATATTTCGCCAAATTAATAAATAACGCAACAGAAGTACTTTGTGGCCATGTGTGCTGTGATGGTGCTCTGCTCACATTAAACACATTATTAATGTTGTACTGTCAGACACACAAAAGGAGAGAGAGAGCAGTGTGATTACAGCCTGTCCTACAAATCTTTTCAGTTTAACATTTGATGTGTTGAAGTTTGTTTCACCATTAGTCGTGTAATAACTTGTGAATATGATGAGAAACATTATGCATTACAATACTACGGCACAAATCATGGCTAATAGCAATCCAGCTCGCTAACGTCAGCTAGTGTTATTAGCCCTCTTCTGTACAGCACGAGAGAAAATCAATTGCCGATTTATTTTAATCTAATCTCTTTAATCTCTCATGACTACACACTAAATTGACAAGTTATTACATGGCTAAGAAACTGGTAAAACAAACCACGTCATCAAAAGTTAAACATGTACAACAGGTTGTAAACCCCCTTCTTTCTCTCTTCTCATCCCCGTGTCTGCATCTGACCCAACAGTCCGTCAGTTCCTTCAGCGCATGTTGTAACAGAAACAAGACTTAAAATAAGAGAAGCTCAGATAGTTGCACATTTGAGGGTTTACTCACGAGAAAGCCAAAGACTTGATACATCATGACAATTTATAGTGTGTGATAAACAAGCACTGTAGGTACTGTAGGTACTTTCCAAGTGTTATTTCCTGCCAGCCAGACAACCAGCTCCGAGAACATTGCTTCTTCTCACATTTGTCCTGAATCAACGCCAGATCATGTAGCTGAAGTCACATCAGGGAAATACATTTATGTCAGGTCATGTACACTATGATGGGCTATGGTGATTGGTTAGTGACCACTGGTTGGATGCTACTTGTCATCATGTGTTGTTGAATACTTTGAGTCCACTAGTGCCCCAGGGACGATGTTTTTCAGTAGGCTCACATGAAAGTTAGCATCGCCCTGGTTCCCTTGTCAAAAAGCCTATGGGATTTTTCCACTGTAATTTGAATAATTTCAGAAAATAAACTGAGATAAACATACCTTTTTTTCAGCAAGATAATCTTCATAAATAAACACCACTTACATTATTATTAGACCTAAATGCATAGGGCATAAACTAACTACACTACGGTCGCATTACCTAATGTCACCCCCAAGACGGTATGGCTAGGTGTGGCTCGACTTGATAACATTCTGAACTCTCATTTAGCCACTTGTTAGCAACCCCTTTTTTAAGACACAGAAACTTCAAAGTTCATGAGTGGGGTATTTACTGACATTTATGTTGTAGGACTTGTGTAAACCACAGACCTTATTTCAGGCATCTAACCTAAAACCCACTGACTTAGAGACAAGGGAACCCTGAGTGGTAAAATGCTAACACGTTTTGCTAACTATGGTGAGTAGTGAGGGATTTTGGAAACGGCTTTAGACTGTATAAAAATATATTTAGTGCACATGTATTCATTTTTAATGTGCTTTCTTTCAAAAGAATGAGAAGAAAATAATTTTTAAAAAAAAGGTTTACTGTGACCCGTGTTAAAAAAGGAGCTAAGCCAGTAGACGGTTAGCTTAGCTTATCTTAGCTTAGTTTGGCTTAGCTTAGAGTTAGCTTGGTATAATAATTCCCACTCTACATTTGGACAGGACTACAGTATGGCTATATGGTGAGTAGAGAGGGATTTCAGACACAGCTGTAGACTGTATAAAAATATAATAGTCCACATTTATTCATTTGTAAGATAAAAAAAGGAGTCTTGTGTTAATATTAAGCTACAGCCAGAAGATGCTTGGCTTAGCTTAGCATTAGAGGTGATTGTAGGTGGATGTTTTCTAATTGGACAGAGCTACATGGAGGTGAGCTGTTTCCCACTGTTTCAAGTAGGGTTAGCTATACGTTAACCTGCTCCTGGCTCAAGAGTGGTATCAATCTTCTCATCTCTCTGCAAGAATGCAAATTATAATGCAGTCAGCTCATGTTTAATTTCCTCTGCGGGCATTGATTAAAGCCCTAAAAACGTATCTCTGTTCATCAAAATTACATCTTATTAAGTTTTTTTCCATGAAAAAAAATCCCATTATGCCTTAAAATGCCTTAGATGTAACCCTATAGCTTTGCCTCATTTTGTATTCTCAAATCTATGAATATGTAAATCAGTCTCATCCCTCAGCTGCTCGTGTGTATCTCAAGAGTACCTGCTCACCTTCAGCTCTGCTCATCAAACACACAAACCTGTGCTTGTATACAGTAACAGATAACATGAGCCTTCTGCTTGACTATGTTGAGTGAAAGTGATACTTGCAAAAAAAAAAAAAAAACAATACATAGCTATCAAGTGGAAACTTACGGGGCTGAAACACAAAACCAATGCTCAACTGTCAACAGCCACTTGAGGCTGGCTCCAGAAATCAGTCAATCCCCAGTGACCCCCATGTTAGATGCCCATCTTCAAAGCAGAAATAAACATGTTCACAGCCTGGTACAAAAACTGATTTTGGTCTCTATAGATCATTTCTGTTTCTTAATTTCTTAATGAGTCTGATCCATCCTCTCTTCCAAGTATGGTCACTTCTGGCTCCAAAAATCCAACATGGCGGTGGCCAAAATGTCAAACTCAAGGGCTGAATCCAAATTCACTTGAAGACTCGTGGGCTTTGCGGGCACGTTCCTGGGTGTTGAGGGCTGTCCAAATTCACAATTCCAGTCCACAAGGGGCGTCAAGTAGACTTTCTGCAGACTTCCAGAGAGTCCCCTTGGGTCGCAGACTTCAGCAGACATTCATTGCCATCCAGACGTGACATTGTGGGTTTTTTTTAAAATGCTGGGAAAAAAACCCCTAGAAATGTGCAAAATAGTCATTGATAGTTAGGGCTATTAAAATGGTTCTTGAACTGTGTGGGCCAGAAATAATATTCAGTAACAGAATGATACAGAGACATGTATGAGTATAGGCTGTAGAGGGAATGAAAATGCATTTTAGTATTGCGGCCTATCAGGCTGTGCTGAGAAGGTTTCTAATCTAAGTATTACCCAAATTTATTGAGTTATAGTCCTGTCCTTATTTACAAAAAAATTGAGCATGTGTAGCCTGTTACATAGAGATGTATTAATGCATTTTTGTTCAGTCACACAAAGCAGGGACAGATGAGTAGGCACTATTCATTAACTCGTCTGAAATATATATTAGTTAACCATTTCCACAGTGACTATTAAAACAGTCTTGAGGGCTGTCTATCAGCCACGTGCAGTCTCTGCCCTTGCAGACTTAACTTGATAACAGTGAATACGTCACACTACGTACAACTGAAGTCCGCAAGGCCTCAGAGGGTGGACATTTGGATTCAGCCAAGGCTTCAGAACAGAGTCCACAGACAAATATATGATGTCACTGTGGCTACGTCCGTTAATCTTATACAGTCTGTGGTAGCGACATCTGTGATGCTCTGCAAAGATGGAAAATAGGTTTGAATCCCAGAGAAATGCTCAGCCATGTTTCAGCGTATTTTGCTCATGATATGTTGTAGCATATAAAAACACCATATGGACATGTTTAAAAGGTTGAAAACTTAATTGGCCCTGTCTAGAGCCAGTGATTTGTCTGTTCTGGGCTAATGTAGAACAACAGTGGAAGAGGACCCACTCTGTATGCAGATATAAATGGCTCATTCCAACGTGAAAAAACCCCCACAATGATTCTTAGTTTTAAGTGATTATAAACTAATGAAATTATAGCTATGAATATTATATACCATTGCTGCTAAAATATGTCCCTAAATGCTTCACACTGGACCTTTAGCTCTCAAAGATCTTCACAGGGCTCTTTTTAATGGCTGATTTTCACTGTTAGTGTGAGTTTAATTTATTATGTTCTGTGATTAAATACCATTTAGCCATAATGCAGTTTGACCCTCCAGTCCTCATGCAATTTTAATTCAGTATTTTGTGATTAAGCATATTATTTCGCCTTTGTGTAACTTCTACATTTGTAATAATGATGGTTCTTTCTTTGTCTACAACTGACAGTTGGAAAAATGTGGCAGTCAGGTCAGCTGCAATCATTATTCTGGCTGTAAAATCTCCCTGTGGCTCTGTCATTGAGTGATTTTAGCACTATTTTCAGCTTTTATGTTATTCACAGCAGCATTTTGATAAATCCCCACATTTTATGCTGCATATGTTCTCACATAACAGCAGAAAGAGGGAAAATAACCCGTACCTGCACTGCAGCATAGTTCGTAAATTTAGACTGTATAAAAATGTAATTAGATTTCAGTCCACATTTATTCCCTTGTAATGCGTTTGGCTGTCATTCAAAAGAATGAGGCAAAAAGAAAAAAAAATAACTGGCTTATTATAGACCCATATTTCATTCTCTTATGCAGACATTTTTTTTTTCCAGGGAAGCACTAAAGGTTGAGACTTAGTTCGAGAGACGTCTGTCTCCAGAGCCTGATAACGCAGAAGGTGACGTATTAAAATACGCCTTTTTTCCCCTCTGTGTTGACGACAGTTGAGGTTAGATGCTACGCTGTCAACTCGCTAAAGATAAAATGCTGCAGTGCAACATTCAAGCAGCGGAGAGTGAGTGTGGCCTGAATGCATCCTTCACATGCCATATGTATTTGTCATATTGGATGAGGAGTTTTCATCTTTCTCTCCTCTGACGGGAGCGCCAGTCAGAGGAGAGATCAGGGAGAGAGGAAGTGCTAAAATGATTACTTTCACCAGTTCCTCGCTTCTTTATCTCTGGAGAATTCAGACTCTGAAGCCCCTGACAGTCGGTGTGAAAGGACCAAAGAGGATCCTGAAACACTTACACTTGGAACCTCTGCAACACGGGAGGATGCTGTAGAAGCCCCGAAGAAAAAACATCACTGTCAAGCACTCACTTTGGCTGTTATAAGAAAGACTTTTAACAGACAAACAAAACGTCTTTGCACGGAAAAACACGCCAGTGACGAGCTGGGATGCGGTCACAGCTTCACTGACGCATGAAGATGTTATTTAGCATTAATTTCTGGAGCATTAAGCGTGCCACGATGAATCCAAACCCCTTCTCTCTCTTCCTGCCTTGCCTATCAGGCTGATTTGAATTCAGTGTGAGTGTGTTTTCTGGCCTGGGATGTTTCCACCAGCGTTTGCCAGCAGTTATGCCACATGTTCTTCTTAAAAGGCTTTGAGGATCTTAGAGACTCATGAATATTGTAAAAGAATCGTCTTTGAAGTCTCTTTTTTTTGCCATTTTGAGTGAGCTAGAGGAATAAAATAAAACTCTTTCTTGTGACCATTTTCATTAAAAACATGTAATTGAGGGCAATTGACAAAATAGTTCTGGAGCCTCTCCTGGGTGTTAATGTAAAGTGGTGCATGTGGGGAAAGGGAGACTGAAAGCTGGCTTAACAGGACATGGATTGCCTGTAGCTGTAATTTCCTACCAGCTGCAGCCTGCAGTTATTTTGAGCACGGGTTCAGTGAAAGTAACAGTAATAACAGAAGTTTGACAAGTTTACAGATTCCACTACAAACTACAAACCATTAGTCGAGCTAATGTCTTGTGTCCATAAGCAAGTTTGCATCATCCTTGAAATTCAAAACAGACACTCAAAAGCAGTTTGCTGTTTATTTCAGGTCCATAGCTGCTTTGTGTCCTCAGGCTCTGGAGAAGGTGGCTTAAATCAGAAAAGTTTGAGTCCATGATTGACTCCCACACCTCGCAAACTTGAAAAAGTCTGTGAGGTGTGGGAGAAGTTTGGTTTTTACTAGAACCATTTTACATGTATTAATGTCCAAAAAACACTTTATTTTCCTCATACTGGAACCCTTGTATTCACCCTCTGTCTGAGACGCTCCATCTTAGCACCTGTCTCTTTGTGCTCTGATTGGTCAACATTTCCAGGTCTTCCACATCTTGGCGCCTCTGTACTGTCATTGCAGCCGAGGAATGACTGTAACAAAGAATAGCTGCACTTTCCTCAATGAAATCGCCAATAAAAACTTCTAAACACAAGCAGACACATTTCAGCAGGAATATGATTTGAAAACCGGAAGACATTAACAACATGTGCAACCTTGACATTAGCATGCTGTTACGTGTAGCCGTCAGCTTGTCTTGAAAGTAGAAAAAAATGTTAGAAACAGAGTATGCATTTATTGTTTTGTGGTGACTACAGCAATAAAGCCATTGTGAACAACACCTGAATGCCTCACTATTCGTCCTTCTGCAGAGTGGTCTGCACCGCTAGAAGCTAGTTACCAGCTAATAAAAAGCCAAGGTAATTTAATGTTAATGAGCCAGTGTGTTCCCAACTACAGTTCAGAGCCGGTGAGCTGTCACTGAGGGAAGTAACAGTAGTGTATTTACTGTAAAGATATGGAAATGTAGCTTATAAATATTTTTGCACAGCAGGTGGTAAATATTGCACAATAGCACCAATTCACATGTTTTAATCTTGTTTTTTTAATCTGAACAAAACATGAAGTGGATCCACCCAAGGAATAGTTACACATACATTTAACCCCCTTGAAACACTACCAGTTGTTTTGTTTACGCTTTCGTGAAAATTAAATGCAGCTATCTCTGGTGAGCTGAACCATGCTAGCTGTTTTTCTCTGCCTCCAGCCTTTATGCTAAGCTAACTGGCTGTGTACAGTAGTTTGATACTTAACTTACAGAGTGATATTGATCTTCTTATCTAACTTATCTTATCCAACTTTTTTTTTTTAAATTTTATATAAGAGCGTTTTGTTATTTTTTTCTTCTTCTCATGCTCTTCTCACTGGCTTGATTTAAAAAAATGGCGATGTCATAGACTTCCATGCACTAATCAGAGTTGAGTAACGTATCCTCATACAGTTTGTATGATATCCTAAGAATAAGTACCCCACGAACCCTGTCTCACTCTGAAATAGTCGAAATCCAGCGCTTGGGCAGTGACTTAAGGTGCCAGAAACCAACGAAACAAGGCGTCAGGGGGGAAAATGTGGTGAGCAGAAGGGGTGGTGGATGGATCCAACAAACACGGCTTTTCACTCGCGAAAGTGGTGTTTGTGTCCCGTAAGATTCTAAAGCCAAACCCTGTTCTTTTTTCCTAAACCTAGCCACATGCTTTTATTGCCAAAACCCAACTATGTGTGTTTGTTGTTGAAGGGAAAAAAACGGTAAATTCCCTGTGAAAACAGAAGTATGTTTTGAAAGACGACAATGCATGTAACAGGCAGAACTTGACACGATGTCCCAGAACATCAACAACCAACGCACCCAGGGTACCTTGCACGTCGTATGTAGACGTGGAAAGTCCATGACCAAACATCTATATGTGAAGAGGTTGGAGTGAGAATGTGTTGGCCCTACAAATAATGTTAAAGTTATATAATTAATGTAAAGTTACACAGGTTAGGTTTAGGGAGAGAAACATGGTGAGGATGCACCTTAAAATGAGTCGAAGTTCACACAGTTCCAAACACCAGTATCTCGGGGAAAGTCCTGTGTTTTGTGACCCATCCAACCTGCCTCCTAACTTGACCACTCGGGACCACTTCCTCCTTTTCTCCTATCAGCACATTGGGCACATGATCCCAAGCGCGTAGGTCATGCACGAATAATTAGTTCATCATTATATGGGATATGTATGAATTTTGGTGAATTACTTTTCATAGGAAACGTATGAGGGTTACGTGTGAACAGCCTGAGTTAAACAACATTTGAATCAGAATCTGATGACAGTCGGTGGGTTGTTGGGTCGCCATCAATCAAATCTGATCAAAGACAACCATGCTGCCCTTTTGAGTGTTAAACTCCTAATAAACAACACCTAAAATGTTTTTTTTTTACTTGATGTTGTTTAATGGTGTAGAAACATATGTGAAGGGTTGTGAGGAGTAATTCTTAAATGCAGTTTCTGCTTTGTAACATGCTGAGAGGCCATTTTAGGTCTTATTGCTTTTTTCACACCCAGACACAAAAGTAAGAAACTGGTGACTCTGCTGTACATATCGACCACATTTCTGTGCTTTCAGCTCTTCCCGCTTAGTATGAATACAAATATAAAATAAAATTTTTCTTCGGCTCACTTCTTCCTGACTTACTGCTGCAGTCTTTTTTAACCAAACACTGTTCATTCAAACATTTCATGTGTTTAATGAGCAAAAATCCAACGCTTTCATTTGGCACTATATCCCAGCTCACCATGGGCTTAAATTAGGGAAATGACATTTTTCTGATATTGAATCTGCTTAAAAATATGCTCTTGCTTGCTAAATCAAGCGACTAATGGCCTCACCTCTGTACATTTGCGTTTAAAGAGGCCATTCAATGCACTTCACATCCGTCAGTCACTCAGTGGGTTGGGGTAGGTACTGGAGCTGTGAGGTTTATTCAAAGGTGGCGACGGACTGAATGGGATTTGATTTGATTGGATTGACTGGTGGGCTTTTTTAGTCCCCTGCTCTGTTGATAATTAAGTTAATCAACTCTAGAAAACTCAGTGACAGCATCGCTACATTATGAGACTCGCAGCAGTGTTAAATTATCCTCCATTCTGAGAGGTGCAAAAGGAGATTTTTTGAGAACAGCAGAGAAGATTTAGGGTGGATTATGTGTGGGTTAGAAAAAGAAGTGAACAGGTAGGATGGGAAAAATTGTGATGGGACGTGTGCCCGACTGCGGCGAGTATTATGTTGTATATGTCAGTGTATTTGTGTGTGAGGAAGTGTAAGATATATTTTCAGAAAATATCCGTATATATCATTACATCTTTCCATCTTTCCCCTATACTGTACTTACTCATTTGTATTCAGGCCCCTGACAAGTTTGTTGCCGGAGCCATAAAACATTCACAGATTAAAATACATTCACAAGTAGAGTCTGCTTTTCCCCTGAGCTGCATGTCTTTGGGTTATAGGAGGAAACTAAAATAGACATGATATGATTCATCAGTTAAACAAGCTGTCAGTAAACAGAAAATAAACTGGCAACTATTTTGATGAGTGATTGATCTTTCCAGTCATCTTTTTTTCCATCAAACAAACTGTAAACATTGTCTGATTCCAGCTTTTCAAATGTAATGATTTGCTGCTTTTCTTTGTTTCATGAAATTATAAACTGAATAGTTTTTTGGTGTTGAACTGTTGGTCAGACAAAACTTTCTCTGATTCTCTGAGTAACATTTGTAAGACATTGAAATGAGTGCTATGACATTTTAGGATATTACTTTGGGCTCTGAGGGAATGATAATCAGCATTTTTTCACTTTTTTCTGACATTTTATAGACAAAACAATTAATTGAGGAAGAAAAAACAGCAGGTTACCTGATAATGACGATAATTGTTAGCTGCAGCTGTGATCTAGAGGCTAATGATTCTAAAGGCCCAGACACACCAAACCAACGTCAGAGAACTAGCAGCGATGAGAGCCCCCTGCTGCGTTGCCCCAAGTTGCCACGTCTTTGCCAAAAGGTTGCACATGAAAATGAACACTAACGGCCATTACCAAGTATGTTCTGCACCTGTGTGAGAAGACATACCTCTCCATACCAGCAGACAACAGTAGTCTGTGATATCATTCAAAAAGGAAAACTAGAGGAATGTCTTGATGCTAATTAGCCAGTTAGCATGTTAACAGCACAATCCAATGTTGAAAGAACAGAGCATATTTACAGTGTGCCAGTGAACAATTTCCTGAACCATCAGGAAAGTTTCTGCTAAAGCGCTAAATGGTTAAAGAAAAACAATCTCACCTCATATAACAGGTTTGTGTTGACCTCACTCCCTCTTGACTTTAGCTCTTTGTTTACATTCCTCACTTCTGTTTGTGCAGAGCTGAACTGCCAATCAGAGTGATTTTGTTTGCCAACAGGCTCCGCAGTGCCAACACGACAATTCAACATACAGAATTGGCAGGAAAAAAGGCCAACAAGTGTTGACGAGGGCCAACGGTGCAGGACTCTCCGCACCAATGAGGGCGGCAGATGCTCACCAACGACCCAAGTTTGACGGCCAACTGTTGGCTTGGTGTGTCAAGGCCTTAAGGAAGAACCTTTGAGGGCATTGAAAGACAATGTCAACCATGAATAAAGTCAATAAAATGTCAAAAAATAAGTCCAAGTTGACACTTGTTTTGTCTTGAAACACCAAAATATGCAATTTGCGATCTCATAAAACAAAAAAAGCAGGGAAGTCATAATTTGGAACCTGAAACAAAGGAACGTAGCTTTATAAAACTGCTCAATGGAGTCATCATCAAAATAGATGAACAACAAAAGCATATTAATTAAAGGGGATCTGTTATGTGTTTAATTATTTTCTGTCATAAATACAGTATTATGTTACAATGTCAGATGTTCATAACCACCTTGCTTTGCCTGATAAAAATCTAGTAACAGAAATGATGTGATAGATTCATTTCTTCTGCTAGTTAGTGTGCGCGAGTTTGTTTGCAAATCGTGTCCGACTCGTCCCTCTCCTACACACCTGTTTTGAAATAGATGTGCAAAGTGTTCTTTTGTTCAGATGTTTTATATTAAACGTGGCCAAAGTTTCAAATAATGAAATGTAAAAGTAATACCTGAACAAAAACTTCAGGTTTCAGGATGTTCTGAACACTCTCAACAATACCTTCCAATAGTTTTTTAAAAATTATTTTCGAGGCAAGCTGACGCCAACTCGTGATGGTTTGCTGAAATGGTCATCTTCTCCAGGCAAACTACAACAAGTGTAAGATCATATTTCTGTCGGAACATGTGTGGTTGTGTATAGACAAACCAGTCTCACTCCAAATTCAGTGCTTGATCAGTGACTTCTGGCATCAGACACTGATGAAAAAAGCCCTCCATTCATGTCGACATGATACATGGCTGGTTGCCATTATAGTTGAGCGGTGCCCGGTAGCGTCAGGGGGGAATGTGACGGGACAAGAACAAGAGTTAAGGTGACGAAAGTTCAAGTAAGGTGGCCAGGAGTGGTGATGGATGGGTCCAACAACCACTGACTTTCACCAGGGAGGCTGGTGCTCGATTCCCGCAAGATTGTAAAGCCAAACCCTGTTCTTTTTTCCTATACCCAACAATGTGGCAAAATGTAACCAAGTGCGTTTGTTGCTGAAGGGAAAAAAAACTGGAAGAGACTGTATGCAAACACACCATTTCCTGTGAAAACTGAAGTGTTTTTTGAAAACAGACAATGCATGTAACAGGCAGAACTTGACACTTGACACTAAAACAGAGCATCTCAGACAGAGGGTGAATACAGGTGTTCCAGCACAGACAGTATGAGGAAAATAAAGTGTTTTTTGAACATTAAATCATTTAAACATGTTCTAGTAGAAACCCAAAATACAAGTATGACCCAGAAAATGAGCATAACATGTCCCCTTTAATGTGATTAACTTATTGATTATATCCTGCTCTACCAGTCTTTTCTGTGTGAGGTGACAAAACAAACCGCTGAAACATTTTCTGCTCTTCCAGCCTCGTAAGAGCTAGTGCTGTGAAAATAATGTGTGTACAGTTTGAGAAATCTGGGTCTAAAAGCCTCATTGTGAAAAGATACACACTCAAAAATCATCACCAACAAGGAACTCCAAGAAGCAACAACCTGAGAGGTACCTCCTTCGTCTCTGAGTGGATGTGCCAAATGTATTGCCATGGCGACACTTTCTGATCCCCCCCAGAGGACTGTAGCATTATGGGAACAAACAGTGCAGCCTGTGGGGAGGTTGTTATTTATTTGTGTCCAGCTAAATTATATTTTTTTCTCCCTGTTGACCTGGTTTCTATTTGACAATAATGAAGCTGTCATTGACATGTGCACAATCTGTGTTGTTTATACCAGTGGTGGTACTATTTGGATCATTTTAGTAAAAGTAACAATACAACAACTTAATGGTACTCCTTTATAAGAAAAAGGCATGGGTTCAAAACTCTTAACTATTAGCAGCAAAATGTGCTTAAAGAATCAAAAGTAAAAGTACTGACTGATATTTTATTATATCAGACATTATTGAATTGTTAATAGTAATAAACAGCATTTTACTATTGTAACTGGTCGAGATGGAACTAGTTTTTTGTTTCTAATGGGGTCGTGAGATAATGAACTTTTCTCATATCTTTGCTTTTTTGGATAACTTTACCCCTTTGTACTAAGAATTTCTTATACGTCATAAACATGACAGAGTACTGCAATAAAACATGGTTTTTTTGTATGGGGTCATGAAGCAAACAGGTTGGAAACCACTGGTTTAATCCTTAATATTGTGTTGTATCTTATAAGCCCACCATAGTTTCTGGATGTAAAATCTTAATCTGAGATGCAACCAGGAACTCCAGCTGTAAAATGTGTAGTGTGGTGGAATAAAAAGTACAATATTTTCCTGAAATGTTGTATAAGTATAAAGCATAACATGTAAATTCTCAAGTAAAGTACCTCAAAATTGAGCTAGTTAGTTGCTGTCCACCACTGGTTAATACCTGGAGTACCTGGAAGATGACTGACCAACATGTTGAAGTATTGCACTTGAAGGAAACTCAAAAAGAAAGAAGAAAAAAAGAGGTGAGACAGTGAGTGAAGACTCTTGTGACTTCTTATGCTATTTTCAAACGTGGGAACACAGTTCTCAAATATAGTGAGATTTTTCAAATTCACAGGTCTGATTCACAGCTGCAGTGTCAGAGTTCTCTTTCATCTCCTGCATAAGGCTTCCTGTCACAGTCTCCATGTTAAAGTAGACATTTCTAGAACTGAAACCACTTGTCCAGTAATCAATTAGTGGAGAAAAAAGATACAAATAAAATTCTAATAATAATTAACAATAATTAATAATAATCTACCCTACAGTGGTTTGCCTCCTACCTCCAAAACCGATCTGCCTCTGTTTCAGTCAGTAGTGTGTTCTCTTCCTTTGCACGCATCTCCTGTGGAGTACCACAAGGCTCCATATTAGGCCCTGTTTTATTTTCCTTATATATGCTTCCCTTGGGGTCTATTTTCAGAAAATATAATATCTCTTACCATTTTTAAGCTGACGACACCCAGCTGTACCTCCTGCTGAAACCTTGTGATTCATAGTGTTGCAGTTGCAGTTTTAAGTTGCATTAAACTGCATTACAAAAAACAGAGATTTTAATCTTCAGCCCAGCAGTCAAATCTTAAACCCGTCTGAAGACCTGTCTCTTTTCTTTAGCATTTTAATTACCATTTTGACTACATGCTTGCCTACATTGTGTTTTTTATTTGTTATTTTATTTTGTTGTTTGTTGAATGCTATTTTTGTGCTATGATTGTATGAAGGTATTGTATGCTTTTATTAATTTACCTATATTTTCTTATTTATTTATATTATGTTTTTATTTGATCATTCCTCTGTTTTGATTAACTTCTTTGTAAAGCACTTTGGTCAGCATTTGTTGTTTTTAAGTTTTTCAAATGAGCTCTTTAAATAAATCTGACTTGATCTGACAAAATCGACTGGTTCTTTCATCCCAGATATAAATATTATCTGTTTTTCTTGGTCCTCTACATTAGTAAATTGAATTTGTTTTGGTTTTAGCTTGTTGTTTGGACAAAACCAGTAATTTGAAGAAGAGCTATTATATTTTTTCAGTCAACGCTACAGTTGGTAACTTTAATGAAAAACTTGTTATATTTGCTGAAGCTGTCACTATATCCACACAGCACTAATCACATTCCTCTGACTACACTATTGACTTGTTACGCTTCCAACGGCCTTACTGCACATGAACGAAAAAACAATTTATTACTGATTTATTATTTTGAGTCCTTTAAAGAAAAAAGGCAGGGGTTCCAATGCTGCTACATGTTTTATAATATTATTAACTGAAGGTCTTTAGGTTTTGTACTTTTGATCAGACAAAACAAGACATTTAAAGATGTCACCTTTGAATATTTCACAGACTGAATGATTAATCAAGAGAAGAATCAACAGATTCAATAATAAAGAAAATAATCATCAGTTGTAGCTCTAATTAGAAGACAATGGGTTGGACCTTGGGAAACTGTGATGGACACTTCTCACTATTTTCTAACTTTTTATTGACTGAATGACTAAAAGAAGAAAAAAAAAGCTGTGACAGATCAATTCAAAATTTAAAACATGTCAGTTGCAGCTCTAAATGATTCACTGAAATTGTAGCTTTCTGGCTTTTAGTTTTCACTGACAAACAAAAAACAAAATATGATCCCATGAATCAAGCCTTTGCTGATTGAAGCTGTAGGGTAAAAAATAATCCCAAAATGTTTTTAGAGCATATTTTAACTATCCAGTTTGGTGTAAATGGATTCATAAAAACAAAGATGGAGTTGTCTCAACCCATACAAAACCCTGCAATTATCTACAACACATGCTTTCAGCTCTGACCGGTGTTTACATCCCACTGGTGCTCACTGTTTGGCTTTCTGTGTGTAACCTCCACAGTCTAACCTTCCTGGCTTTCTGAGCAGTGTGCAACTGTGTCTCCCAGCAGGCAGTGCTGCAGGACTAGGATGACTGGGAAG
Source organism: Epinephelus moara (assembly GCF_006386435.1). Taxonomy (NCBI): domain Eukaryota; kingdom Metazoa; phylum Chordata; class Actinopteri; order Perciformes; family Serranidae; genus Epinephelus; species Epinephelus moara. Next base: position 25,291,475 of record NC_065526.1, read on the forward strand.
ACCCAGACCAGCAACGTGACCAACAAGAATGACCCACGCTCCCTCAACTCCCGCGTCTTCATTGGCAACCTAAACACGGCCGTGGTAACCAAGGCCGACATCGAAGCCATCTTTGCCAAGTACGGCAAGATTGTGGGCTGCTCGGTGCACAAGGGCTACGCCTTCGTTCAGTACGCCAGTGAGAGGAATGCCAGGGCAGCAGTGGCTGGGGAGAATGCCAGGGTCATCGCTGGACAATCACTAGGTAATGTTGTTCAAATGTGCACCATTGAATTCTGATAACAGTGTTCAGACTTTCTATGTAGGAGGTACCAACCTGGAAACCGCACCATACTCATTGTGTTACAGGGTGCCTCATTTCACACCCTGGACCTAGACTGTAATAAGAGACCTCTCTGCCACATTTTCAGTGCTTTATCCTGGTGGTAGTGTAGTATCACTTAAAAGTAATAATATGACAGGACAGGTTGTTCTTCAGTATCAGTTCTGAATGTCAGATGGATCCCAAAAGTACATTACTGATCCCCAGCATCATTTTTAAAACATGCACATTACTAAACTGCTGGCTGATATGACACTGCCATTGCTGCAGAGACACGGTTAAACTGAACACATTTATTGATAATGATATAAAAGAGTAAGATGCTAGCAAGAGATCTGCAGGGTGACACTACACTCCCCTGTGTAGGTAAATGCCACTTGGGCGTTTGCAGCCTATGGTTGGTCCTTCAGCATGCCGTTCAGCCGGCGAGCAGAACATGAGGATTAAGTTAAGATGAATAAGAGTCATATCTATTTAATGTAGCAGTGGCCTGTGGATTCTGCTTTCCATTTTCCTTTACTCCAAAGTTCAAGTTTATCGTTTGAGCAGCTGATAACAGCTCCGAGCAGAGACGTCCAGCTGTCTGTTAAAAGTTTTGTTGAAAAGTTGAAAAGTAAAGAAAACCTTTATTTCAATGGAATTTAATGACTGTATTTTCAACATGTAACATTAACATGAAACATTTTATGGCAAAAGCATTAAAACAGCTAAATTCTTCCTTTACTTACATGACAGTGCTGTGTGCAGCTATGTGCTAGGTGTACTACATTACTATTAAAAAGTACTTTAATTTAAAGATATGCTACGCAGGATTTATGGCAGCATGGTGTTGCAGTGGTTAACATTGTCGCGTCACAGCAAGAGGGTTCCTGGTTCGAACCCTGGCTGGAGGGTTTGAGGGTGGAGCCCTTTTGCGCAGAGTTTGTATGTTCTCCCCTGTGTCAAGCGGGGGTTTTCTGTGGGTACTCCAGCTTCCTCCCACGGTCCAAAGACATGCAGGTTAGGTAAACTGGTGACTCTAAATTGGCCATAGGTGTGAATGTGAGCGTTACCGGTTGGTAACGGCTGTCTCTATGTGTCAGCCCTGTGATAGTCTGGCGACCTGTCCAGGGTGTACCCCACTTCTCGCCCAGTGTCAGCTGGGATAGGCTCCAGCCCCCCGCGACCCCAAAAAGGATAAGCAGCTGCGGAAAATGAATGAAGGAAAGAATATGCAGGACTCATACAGAGAGACCTAAAAACCTATCTTTTTACAAAAGCATTCTGCTAAATGTCTTTTATAGGTTCTCCTTTTAACTATTTATTGTCTCTAATCATTTTTAATAATTCTTAAATTGTATTAATTCTAACTGTTTTATTTTTTTTCTGCTCTGTAAAAATGTAAAGTGCAATACAAATAAAATTTATTCTTCGTCTTCTTATTATTATTAATCCCTCTCCATCATTACTTATGACCCAGTTGAAATATGTGCGGTATATTAGAGACTCTGCCTTACACTATTATTTCTTTATGTCTAATCAGGTGAGATCGGGACTTCATAAAAAAGTAGTGTACAGGTGCCAGACCGTAAGCAGCAGGCATCCAAGAGACACCATGCCAAAAAAAACAGTGTACCTTCACTCTTAAATAGGTATTCAGTGAGTTTCTTACAGTGTAATTTATTTATAAATGCCCCATAAAGAAACATTTTATTTCAACCTGGATGCTATTTTCTCATGTTTTTGTGTCTAAGTGACTAATGGAGGCAACAATTTTTGAAACTGGTCCAGTACTGAGAGAGACCACTGCAGACGGCAGCCATAAAACAAGCTGCAATGCAACCACTAGGGGTAACAGCACACTGTCCTGTACGTCTACTAGGATTGCTTGTTTTGCCACTGACAGGCTCAAATGGTTTTTACAAGTGTGTGAAAAATAAATAAAACATGTTTTTCTTCCCTTCTGCTTGATTATTTGGTAATTGATTGATTATTTCTTGAATGATTTTATCCGTTGATTATTGTGTTCCTGCAACAACTAAATCCGCAAGATTTCAGAATGAGACCTCTCTTTAAGGGTAACTTGCTTACACACAATAGCAAACACACTGGATCAAGCTAAGGTAAAGAAACTTGTCTTATTTCTTTGTCAGACCCTGTCAGTGTCAAAAAAAACCAAGCACTTAAATGGACTAACATGACCCTTGCAGTATTGCCCTAAGTCAGTGGTGTATGGTAGTTAGGATGGGCCCCAGTGCACATTATTATGATGGGCCCTTGTGCAAGATTTTATAGTTTATGTCAAGTAAACTTGTCGGTGAAGATTCGCAGTCATCCAGGTCATGGTAATCATAAGTACTATATCGTAGGCAACTGGACTTGCTTGCGTTTCTTGAAGACGCTTTGCCTCTCATCCAAGAAGCTTCTTCAGTTCTAAATGAAAAGTAAACATATGATTTTATTGTAGAATAGATTACTTTTGACTCTTTCACAAAAAAAAAAAAAAAAGCACACTGTTGGACGGGCTGCTCTCTCTACGCCCCCCCCCCCCCTCGTCCCATGGGCTCCAGTGCCACCGCACCGCCTGCACTGTCTATATTTACACCGCTGCCCCAAGTGGTTCCATCACAGCATGTATTGCAGCTGCTGGCTGCAGTGCTCTTTCTCTTTCTCTTTCTCTTTCTCTTTCTCTCTGGACCAATTTAAAAAATAGGTGAAAATATGTGAAAATGGGGTCCAGGTTGAAAAATACTTCTCTTCAAATACAAAGTTGTTACCCCTTCACTCCCAAAGTCCATGCGTTAGTATGTTTAATGCATTTTTATGAGCGAGAGACACAGGTAGGAAAATAAAACATACATGTTTCGTTTAAACCAAAAGCTGCAAAAGCAATAAAAACTATAAAAAAGTAGACAGAAAAACAAGGTAAGAGTCATTAAAGACAGGGTCAATAACAAAAGGTAATTTCATAAAAGCAAGTCTTTATAAAACCAGGTTTAAGATTGGAAATATGATTCAGATTAAGTCATTTTGAAACCTCTTATTTTTTAATCAATAACGCCTGAGGACCTCGAACTGCCATCTGGTTTGTTTATGGACAAAAGCTGTGTGATATATTTTGACTTAAGCTTAAATTTGATCAGTAAAACCATAATAATAATTCTGAAATGGAGAAATACAGCCGGTGTGAAGACACTAAGATACAGAATCCATTTTTAGGAGCTGCAGCGAGGCGAGCTCGAACATAAAGATAAGACAGATAGACAGTCAGTCAGACAGTCAGACAGACAGCAACAAGGAGGAAACATTCAGAACCCGGTCCTCGTGGGCATTAAGTGAATCCCTGTAAATCTTCCTTATATTACTTATTGATTGGTTCACAGCCTCCTCCACGGAAAATAAAAGTCCTCCCTGAGCTCTGCTCTCTTATTAAATATGAATAAGAGCGCTGTGGGGTCACATCTGTAATTCCACCCTATGTTTGCACAGTTTCATGCATTTTTGAGCTGTAAAATCACACATAGCACTGGTAAAAAAAAAAAGTTTTGTTTACAGCTATTTGCTGTAGCTCATAATTGTGTAACTCGAGAACTATTATTGTATCATTGTTGAACTTTATGACTCATACTAAACTGAGCTAACTCAGCTGACTGGCCTGAGCCAGCTCCAGTGTTATTTTAGTAGTTTTGGCAATGTACCCGTTAACCTGGCAACATTTGGGCCTGGAACAACAAGCAGCCAGAAAATCTGACAGATTTCAAACAATCTGCAGTACAATCCAAATTTATTTGGAAGAAAAATGAAGGCCAGTGGTAAAATTATGACCCAAATGGGCCCTTATAAACATCCATCACACTTTACCGGCTGAGCTCCTGGTTCAACTTTGACCTTGAGTTCTTACTGTAGTTTTGCTCACACAATTTTCCTGTTCATTGAGGCATTATTACTCACATTTCTGAGATGCTTCCTTCTTGAAATAAAGTGCTTTCGAGAATCTGAGCTCTTGGCTTGTTTAAAATCTCATGAGAAGGCAGCAGAGCCATCATTAGAGTGGGATAACCTCCTGAATAAAACTCAGTAACACATAGAAAATGTTTTAGTTCTTTAGTTGTAACATTTTTTTCACTTCTCATAGCCAAAACTCATCTTTTTAATATTTCTCCAAAGATGTCCAATTGAGACAATAGTTGAGGACCTTTGTTTACTCTGTCGGCAGGGGCGGAGCACCAAATTCTTGGTCCCGTGCATAAGCAGTCTCAGTGGACCCCCCGCCCTTCCTCTCCTTGGACCTTTTGAATTTGTATTTCAAAGTCAGTTTGCTTTCCTTCCCTTTACTTTCTTTCTTTTCTTTTTTGGAACCCTGATTTCCTGTACGTAAGTGCGCCAACAGCATAAGCAGTACTCACTTGGCTCTTGCTGCATTTAGGGACGAATCCTAGCACGGGGTGGACTAAACCAATTTGCGTCTTTAAGAGGTGAGAGGGGCCTCAGAGAGCTTCCATTATTTTTTAATAAAAAGTTTAGTCTATAGACCAGTTTATTCAGCCAATTTTAATGTAGTTATGGCACTATTACTTAGAAAAAATTCAAACAAAACCAAACTTTTTTTGCCAGACTTTTAGAGGCTCCCTCCTTCCCTCCCTCCCTGTGTAATCAGTCCCACTTCACCCCCCACTATGGTGCCCCTGCCTGTTGAATTTCATTATAGTTCTGTGACGCCCCCCTCACTGTCTTGGAGGATGTTTCAGCCAACTTCATCAGGCAGTTGGCTGACATGGGAGGGTCGTTGGCTTGTTTAATTTCACCTGGGCTGGGCCTTCCAGGCTATAAAAGCTGTCTCATGTTATCACTCGCTCTCTCCCTTCCTGCGGCATACATCCAGCATCATTGCTTTTGGTTTGCACCTTAAACACCTCGACAACACACCTGACACACATCCATGCATGGCTTTTATTACTGACTTTGCTGACCTACACAATCCATTAATTATTTAAGTTAATCTTAGTTTCATACATTCTTGTCACGTTCATTGAGCCAGTTTGTGACAGTTCCTAGATATCATTATTTACTTTCCTGAGTACAGTAATATCACAGCTGAAAAATGGCTAAAGCTAGCTAAAAATAAGACCCAAGTTGTAATAAAGTGGAATTATCCTTTAAAGAATACAGTCAACATTTTGGGGTTATATTCTTGGGCTATTTCCTTTCTTGCCAAGAGTTCACATCTGTATGCCAAGCATGGAGCTAGAGCCAGGAGGAGATTATCTTAGTTTAGCTTAGCATAAAGACTGGAAGCAGGGGGAAGCAGCGTGTTCAAAAAATGTAGGTAAAAAGCACCTCTGAAGCCTAATTAAAATGTCTCTGGCTGTGTGCCATAACTACTTCTTGACAAACAGCATCTGAGAGGTTGACAGGCAGACAGTAAAGACTGCAGGAAGGTCATTCGTCTTGCCGCCATGTGCCAAGAAATAACAATAGTGTGCAACTTCCCCTTAAACCTCAACTTGTCATTTTTACATTTTTGTGTGTTTCGAGACAAACAAACAAGATACAACATGTCAGTTTGTGAATTTTAGAAGTGCTGGTAGTGTGTGTTTTTTTTAAAACTTTGGACAGAGCCAGGCTAATATTTCCCCTGTTTCCAGTCTTTATGCTAAGCTAAGCTAAGCTAAGCTAACCACCTTCTGTTTTTAGATATGAGAGTGGCCTCTTATCTTTTTCTTTTAGGTGTCACAGGCTAGAGTTTGTATTCCCGGAAACTTTATTGGCTTCTTTATTTCATTTTACACAATTCACTTTTGAAGGAGGCATTTTAAGGTCTTTACATTTGTATCATAAGTACTGAGTTACAATGACGGCCAGAAATTTGTGTTATGATAGGACCATTGATAAAAACTGTATGCTCATTCATTGGTGCCGATTACTGACAAGAAAATGTAAATACCTCAGTGCTTTATGTCGCCGCACTGCTGAAACACTCGCCCTGCTGTCAACACAAATCCACATGTCCCGTCTATCTTGTCCTGTCTGCATCACTGCCTCCACTTAAAGAAACTCCTCTCATTGTTATGCACACTGACAAGCCACAACAGCGTTATATATTTCAACACAACCGCCGACAGGAACGAGTGTCAAGCTGAGAGCGTCTCAGGTGAACATGTGTCTCTTGAACAAAGGATTCACACAGCAATCAAAGTGAAGTATTCCTTTGCATAGTGTGACATATTGCAGCTCCACTGGCTGCACTTCATAATGCCCCTGTAAACATCGAGGACACACATGCGCGCACACACAATAAATTCAGTATATTTGCAATGCACCACGAGTGTCAGAGGCATACTAAAGGTGCCCACAATAACGTCTCCTTCTGCTTTGGAAATCATTTTTTCTGTCTTTATTCTTCTGCCCCTGTGAAATTTAACCCTTGCAGTCGTCATCTTTTAAACATGAATGCTATATTTGATTGGTCTCTCGAACTATATTGCCCAGAGGTGGACGCAGCCTGCATGAGATATGAATCCTTGATATTTTCTTGAGCACATTGCTCTTTTATTAAATCACACACACACACACAGGGAGGGGACTGCAGTGTGAACGTATGACATGACAGGAAGGGTCAGAGGGGTCAGATTCAAACCTGTAAGTCTTGAGTACATAGCATGCTGCTTGAGTTACCAGAGCGTCCCACGCTTGAGTAAATTTAATAGCCACGAGATACTGAAGCTCCAGCGATTGCTTTACTCAATTTAATTCCTTCGGACATGACTGGATTGCCGCCACAATGACTTTAAGTAGTTCATGAAAATAAAAGTGACATTCAATCACACCGCTGGTTGGCCTCAGACAGCAGCTACTTAGATCCTGATGAAGATGTCAGCTGGTGATGAAGAGCGCAGGGGAGGGTTTCATTCTGGTTTCACCAAGTCAGCATTTCTACCATCTGCTTTGTGCTTTTGTGGATAAAATCTGGACATAGATGTATCGATACTTTGAGGTTCATTCTTTATAATCAGAGCATATCTGCTTTCACATCATCTCTGGTTCAGTGTGGGAGAGCTTCCATGTGTGACTGCTATCGGTAGTCTTTGAGCGCCCCTCTGTGGTTGAAAAGCTTACTGCAGAACACCATGATAAAACCAAGGCATTATATGGTCTTTATTCATGATGTTCTGTGACTGTAGGTTACATATAGCTCTGTGATCAAGTATTGGAAATGAGGTGGTTGAGCTTGAAAAGGGAAAAAATAGACAGTTGTTTGGAAAGGTGTCTTGATTTTATTAATAGTGAACCATCTCGTTGCAGGTCTGAAAATTTGAAATTGAGGGGGCAGCTTACTGACTTTTTTTCAGAGATAGCTTTGATTATTTTTGTAGAAAATCACATAAGGGGGTACAGAAAAAAAACAAAAACAATAAGAAGCTACAAAATACTTAACAATGATAACATAAAATCAATATATAAATTAAAGGTTCACCCCAAAATCAAAAATACATACTTTCCTCTTACTTGTAGTGCCATTTATCACTCTAGATAGTTTGGATGTAAGTTTCTGAGTGTTGGAGATATCAGCTGTAGAGATGTCTGCCTTCTCTCCAATATGATGGAACTAGATGGCACTCAGCTTGTGGTGCTCAAAGCACCAAAAAAATACATCTGAAAACCTCAACAGCAATGTGTCTGAAATCATGACCTTATCAGGAGAGATCATGATCATGTTGTGAGCAGGTTCATTTAGGAAGTGTTTTCTGTCTGCAGAGCTGCACCTGCAAGCCATATCACCACGCAGAAGACAGAGTGCATCTACTGCTAGCTAATGTTACAGCTCAGCCACGGAGGACACCATTAATGTTTACATCTCACATTACATCTAGATGCATGCTTCCTTCTGCACGGTGATGCGGTTGGCAGGTGTAGTTCAGTAGAAAGAAAATAGTTCCTACAGGAAACTGCTCACAAGATCTGTGGATTATTGTGGGTAACCAGGTCATGATTTATTGTTATTTGATTTGATTTGATTTTTTATTCATGCTTTATTTATTTTTATTTTATTCAATTATTCTTTTATTTTATTTTATTTTTTTATTCATGCTTTATTCATTTATTTTTTCATGTTTTATTCATGCTTTATTACTTTATTTTTATTTTATTATTATTTTATTTTATTTCTATTTTTTTTAGCACCACAAACGGAGTTCCATCTAATTCCACTTTACTGGAGAGAAGGCAGACACCTCTACGGCTGATATCTCCAGCACTCTGCAACTCACCAAAATAACCCAGACTGATAAATAGCACTATAGGTCAGAGGAAAAATCTATATTTTATATTTCTGGGTAAACTGTCCCTTTAAGTATGATTAAAAGATGGAATCTGTTGAATACTTAATGTCAAATTGATTTTTTTATATATTAAACATTAAATTTTAATCAAAAAGTTTCTCTGTTTACTCTAAAATATGGATTTGTGCTTCTGTCTCCCAGACAGTTTTTTCTGGCTTCAGTATTCATGCATTTATGACTTTTCCATCTGCATGAACACTAGATGGTGCTGAGAGAATATCATTGAGGGCGACGCCACCAAAACTGGGACATCTCATTCTGTCCCTCAGCATGTATGATTCATTGGTATCCTCAGTCGTCACACTCATGCAGGGATCGCCTGCATCCTGTGCAAAAATATTCTACCACATCTTTGCATCTTTGAGTCATTTTATGGTGTGAGAAGCAGCATCTTCGGTGGTTGCACTGGTTTCCACAGTGGTGTGAAACAGCTTGGAAACATGGACTGTTTTATTTTAACATATGACAATGATTATGCAGATGCTGCTGCCACTCATGGTGGTCAAATGTGTTTCAAAATTATCCTAGAATAACCTCCCTCAACAAACCCAAAAAGGCCAAGAACATAGAGAATGTTTTAGCACCCACAAAAAGTAATTACAGAGGTATTTTTAATATTTCTCCAAAGATGTCAAAGGGAGACAATGGTCGAGGATGTCAGTCATTTGACTCCAGCGACTGTCCTTGCAGCCACCAACCCGGCCTCCATCTTTCATGAGCTTTTAGTTTCTTGTCTTTTTTCTAGCGAGAACAAAGAAGCCGGGGCACCATTAAGACGTCAGGCTGCGTGCGAGACAGCTGCAGACCCCATTTCGGTGTAATTTAGATATTACAATTACAAGGCTTCATCTACAGCAGAGCCAAAATGCTGCAACAGCTGGGGAATCACTCACTCACTTGCTCACCCACCCTCCCACCCAGGGTGTTCTGCTTTTTCAGTCTGCCTCTGAAGTCCACAGTCCAGCCACTTCATATTAAATTTGAAAACAGAGAGATGGGAGACGTAGCAAGCTGATTTGCCATTCGAATGGATGAAAGCAAGCTGTTTTACTAGTGAGGTCAAACTGTACTTTTATGCATGTTGAAAGGGAGGAAAAGAAAGAAGTATTTTCTAAGACGAACCTTGAATATCAAACAGGATTTTTTCACCTGTAACTCTCTTGACTGGGTTTGTTAATTTGCTGGAACTGTGTGTTAAATTGTGCGAGTCTGTGAATCATAAAGCACGACATGCTTCGGACATTTTCTCCTGCGTGATTTTCTATTTATTTCATACACAGATTTTCCCCTCTTTCGTCTTGCTTTTGCTTCAAGCATTTCTCATTTGTGTGTTATCAGCAAGTGCTTATTTTATACCATGCACCATAAATTCCTTAATTTTTTAAAAGTGTTTATTCATTCCCTTTAATATGCAGAGGAAGATTTCTCTGCTCACAACAGTCTTTTCTTTGTCTCATCAGAGATAAATCAGCTTCTTATTTTGAGATTATGAAGATGAAGGCTTTTTCTCAGGAGCTGAATTTGAGAAGTACGAGGGAAATAGTCAAAATCTAATATTAATGTTAGAAAGAGCTCAGACGGAGAATTAGGCTGGACAAAGATAATATCTTATTTTGAATTTTCCTTTTACTCTGGGTGTTTATGTATTTTTTATGATCAAATCATCATGCCAATAAAACTTTGTCGAACTGAGAGAGGCAACTTTTCAAATAAAGAAATGATTGAAATAGTTTAACAAGACAAATTAACATTGTGTGTAGGAACAATAATAACTGCAAAAGATGTCATGTATCCACTAATTTGTGGCCCTCGTTGTTTTACTGGATAAACAGATGGATTAAACAGACTCAGAATAAAAACAACATGTGAATATGCATTTATTATACATGACTAGGTATACATTGACATATACATAGCTTCCAAAATATATGAAGGTGTAAACATGTATCTGACCTGTCAATCTATTAAAGTTCATTCAGTGTTATTAATGGTGCTGTTGCACATGTTAACAATGGGTCAAATGACCTGTTATTATCACTTGGCTCTGCAGTTCCCTTTGGATCTACTGAGCTTTTTTGTATCTTTCAGCTCATTGTTTTGGTTTTCTGACTCACAATTTTATGTTTTGGTTCACCCTCACTGTTCTCAATGCACCATTCCCCTGCCATGCACCAAGTTCGTAACTACCTGGTAAACATAGTCGAGAATTTAGCAGCTAAAGAGCCAACAGATTTTTCCCTCAGGAAATGTTGGAGCTACAAATGGAGTTGAAAGGAGAGAAAATATTGATACTGAATATTTGTGCTAACATGATTATGTTGGTCCATGTTTACTGTGTGTCTACTTTATAGACTGTAGCCTATATAAAGATGGACATCGTGTCAGCCCCCTAGTGGCTGGCAAAAGTATGATGTCTTAGTTTGCCAGATATCTTTACATGCCCATCTGCTCCAGGCACTCTGCTACATGTGTTTACATCGCCAAGCCTTCACTGCCACATGGTAACATCAGGGAAACTAATTTTGTAAAACACGATTTCAGATCATACTCCTGCTGGAACATGTTCAGTTGTGCTTGGAAACTTTTACTGGTGATTTTTCATGATTAAAACTAGAGGTGGGAATCATCAGAGGATCCACGATACGATATTATCACGATACTTAAGTCACGATACAGCACTGTTATGATTTTGAATATGTTGCGATATGCTGAGCATTGCGATAAAATATATTGCAGTATATTGCGATTTATTACCATTTTTCAGCTGTAAGTTATGTGCCCAGAGGAAACTTTGTCAACATCTCTTTTATCCAATAAGATAAAATTTTCAGTCTGTTTATTTCACCTCAGCCTTTTTTTCTTTTTCTTTTTTTTTGGCAGCAAAATATATCAAGTGGACTGAAAAAGAATAATTGAAAAATTGATTTTGTTATTCTAATAGGCTACATAAAGTGTAATTTGTAATATCAATAATTTATATAGTAAAAAAAAAAAAATCGATACTTGACACTACATGACGATACCATTTTGTCACACGTAAAAAACATGATACAATGCTATATCGATTTTTTCCCCCACCCCTGGTAAAAAAAAATGCCGCTATACTCTGTTACAGATGTGCTGACATATGGACGACCTAGAAATGCTGACCAATCAGAGCGAACTGTGCTTTTCCGGAAGCGGGGCTTGAAAAGACAATTGGAAAAACAGAGCGTTTCAGACAGAGGGTGAACCCAAGTGTTCTAGCACAGACAGTATGGGGGAGGAAAACTATTTTTTGACCAGTAAAGCATATAAACATGTTCTAGTGGGAACCATAAATTAAAGTATGAACCTGAAAATGATAATTGTAGATCAGCTTTCAAACTAAGATACCCTATTTTTTGGTTTTCAGGTGGGGGTGCATGGGGGGGACTTGTGGGCTAAAATCCTGGCTACGGCCCTGTTTACTACCGGTAAAGAAATGATTATATAAACATACTATTGTAGAGTAATGGATATATGTGATCCATTTTCATTCGTTCTTTGCCTAATTTTAAATGACTACTTTTACAACCGCTTCTCTCCGGTAACACACATTTAAGGGGGAGAGAAAGCTTTTCGTAAGTAAAAGTCTGAAACTATCATCCACACAGGATCATAATTAAACCTCTTGTATTGTTCCCACCGCCTAATCTGCGCGACACAGAGACAAAACCGGGATTATGAGTTGAAGTGGTGAATCTGGAACAGAGAGAAGTTTGTATCTGAGGCGAGAGCTCCCCCTGGGATAGTTTGACAAATGGTATGGTCTGAAGCGGCTCGGCTGTGAGGCTGGAGCTGGAGGAGCCTCACCGGCAGTCTGGCTGATTTTAGGCAGAGAAAAGGAAGCAAAAGTCGGCTCGACCACACCAGAGACATCACCCGTGTTTCCCCGCTTTGTCATGACCATGTACAAAGGCAGGCGTCGCAACCAGAGATGTGAGTAGGACGCGGACATCACCGAGTTTATGTCGCAAGTTGATGCTGCTAGTTTGGGTATAAATTCAGCCTGTGTGAGTCAGAGAGGTCTGCGGGGTGCTTTCATTTATTCAGGTGTTTCTTGTTGTCCGTAATGTCTCCTTATGTTTGTAGTCATGAGCAGTGGTGAAATATTACCAAGTACATTTACTCAAGTAGTACAAATTTGAGAAACTTGCAGGCTACTTTACTTGAGTATTTCCATTTTAAGACACTTCTGCGTCACTACACTTACAATTTATTTCTCAGATTAAGATTTTACACATGAAAACATATCAATATGCATGCAATACAGTTGTTAAAATAAGCTGAGGACATTCAGATGCCGGTGAATCACGAATAAAATTCAAATAATTAAAAAAAAATAACACTTTGAATGGAGCCATTTTGCATTATGTGTTATTTTACTTTTGATATTTTAGTGCAATGTGCTGCTAATACTTGAGCAAGATTTTGAATGCAGAACTTTTACATGTAAGAATATTTTTTATATTGTGGTATTGCTGCGTTTCTTCTTTCTTCTTCCACCACTGATTTAAAGAAAGTGTGATCATTTCTGAAGAAAATAGCTCCTTTGATATTTGTTAAAATAGGCTACCTGTGATGTGTGCAGACTACTTTGCAGTGTTGGTGGTTTTCCTGTTTGAAATCTGTGCCCACTGCACTGTGCCTCCTCTCTTTCTGTTGCTCACTATGTGTCAGCATCTGCATGTAAATTTGTCATTTCTAGGGAAGAAAGATAACCCTTGTTTCATCTTTAAATCAATGTAAGATATTGTGTTTTAACGCTTACCATGCGTGTAAATTAAAGCTTAGGCACTGATGCAAATCATGCAGTAAATCATTTACATACTAAGGTTAATATGCTAATCGTTCGCCAATTTAAACAACACAACACCCAGTTTTTGTTCACAGGAATTGCGTGAAAGCCGTATTTTTCTCAGTGACTTGATTACAGGCAGGAGATTGCTGCCTAAAGGGCATAACATTTATTTTAATCTATTTGGCGACTGCAGTCTAAAAAATCATAATGGGGGTCTTGTGATGTTCAGAGTGTGTGTTCAGTGAGAAGTGCCTCTGAGCACAAGTACTTCTCTCCTGATTGCTTGTACCGGAGCTGTTCAGTGGTTGGTTGCACATGGCAGCTCCAGGTGTAGCGTGCACCTGTGTACATAAGAGGCTACGTGCTGATGGAGGTATCTTTGCATGGTTAGCAGATCTGTGGGCAAATGAATAATTTACAATATTAATGAGTCTCTTATATTAACATCTATATTTACTGATTCATAATCAGATTCAATTATTTATGCAGCCAGTGTGTTTTGCATTTCTAATCCTTTTATTAATAGTTAAATATAGAAAGTGAGGGCTGCATCTTACAATTATTTTCATTATTAACAGGCCTTTTTTCACAGCTGACACTAATAACTTTATTAGCGACTAATGATACATAGCTGATAAATGCACTGTTCTATTCAAGTGGTCCAGTAAGCAATGACAGTGTGACAGTGAACCAGGACGCACTATACCAGGGGCTGGTTGCACAAAACACTTTAAGTTAAGATTTTCCTCTAAGTCCTTGTTAAGGTTTTCTCAAAGTAAAGTCTGTTGCACAAAACACTCTTACGTCTTCTCCTTAAGGTTTCCTTAAAATGTTCACTTAATCTCCTTGTCTTGGTCTTATACTTAAGGAATCCTGAGACCGATGCACAAAAGACCTTAGCAACCAAAGCAGGATAAAAAAAAAACTTAAGGGACGTCTGACTGTATTTTAACTGCAACATGCAAGTTAATGGTGATAAATGAAAAAACTAACAAACCCTGAGAGGATTGTTCTGCGACCAGGAGAACCTAATGGATATGCTTTTGAATTTACACTTTAGATTTGACTGAATTAATTTTCATTGCAAGTTCTTCCTACAATAGTTTTCTGTTTTCTGGTAATTGGGAATCAGATTTACTTTGTAGTTTGTGCTTTCTATGATTGTATTCCTCCAGAAGTATAATCTTTTCCCCCTTTGACCAATTTTTTTGTCTTTTTTTCTTCTGCCATTTTTTCATCATCTAACTATAAGCCAGCTTTGTGAGATGATAACAGGCATCACAAGTGTGAGTCAAAGCACACAAACAATCTCCATGGAAACTTTCACTACTGTAAAATCTCTTTCAACACAGTAAATGAGTTGACATTTTACCTTAACTAAGGACATCTTTAAAGGGATTCTGTGCAACTGTGTAAGTCCCTCAGCAAAGGAAAAAGTAAAGCTTTAAGTGTCATACTAAAGGAGAAAACTTAAGGTGTTTTGTGCAACCAGTCCCAGGACCTGTAACTGGAGCAGAAATTCGCCCTTCACTGATTTTAATATTTACACCTGTGCTACTGTACACCTGTTTCCTCCAAGTCTATCTAGATATGGATCCAGATAAAAATTAAAGTCATCCCCAGTCAAAATATGGCTTGACTTGGGATCAAGTCAAACACCTTACGATAAAAAGGCTGGGCTGTCTGTGTTTGGCCCAGAAATATTTACCAGTGTCACGGAAAATGAATTTATGTGCCCAGTTGAAAAGGCACAGTCTTACTGAAAAGAATGTTTAGCATTCTTTTCAGTAAGACTGTGCCTTTCCAATTTAATTCAGTCACAGTTGACCGATATTAAAGGTTTATAATTTCAACTGGGCACATAAATTCATTTTCCGTGACACTGGTAAATATTTCTGGGCCAAACACGGACAGCCTTGGATGTAAAAAGTGAAATATGAAATCGAGTAGCCCTGAGTTTCCTATGCTGAGTGGCTATAACGTGCTTGTCTTGTAAAAAAAAATATGCTGGATTTCAATGACTTCAAATGTGACTTTACCTTGCCTTGATTGGGTGATCTAAACCGCTACAAGATTGGGCGTTGAGTAACAGGACAGCTGTATGATAAAAACACACAGACTTTCAAACTGGCAGCCATTAACAACCAGCAAAAAAACAAAAAAATCACATAAACAGTTAACAAATATGTCAGTTTGTTATTTCCCATAAAAGAACATGGATCCCATTTTTCGGCACCCTCCGGTAGGTTTCCTGCAGGCCCCCAGGAAGTGTGCTGGGCTTTGAAGCCATTTTACGTAGCCAAACAGTAGCACTGCAAGTTGTGGGGTTCCTTCACATTATGCTATTGGGCCCAAAAATACTTTTACCATAGACATAAATTGGGGAAGAGAGACATCTAAAAATCAGCAGATAATTTTTTTTGAAATTCACAGCCCCTGCGAAATGACGTTCCACTATCGAGATTTAAATCATTTGGTCTGATAACATTTGGAAAGTTTAAAAAAGCTGCAAGATTAGTTTATTATATCCCCATTTAAGTTAGCAGAGTGCTAAACTAGAAGTCAGCCACTTGGGCATGCTTGGCTGTGGTTGGCGGCCGTAAGTCTCTAGTGCGCCTGCTCTATGAGCCCAGTGAGGCGAAAGCAGCGCCAATCATCCAGGTAATTTGAATAGAGGCCTGCCGCCAGTGCTGTATCCAGGTCTCTTAATACATCAATGGTCAAGTTGTCCAATGGAGATGTGGTGTCCAAGTCCAGGAGCTTGTCCTCCATAGCTTTATTTCTTGACTCCAGTGTGTGAACTTTAGCTTTCAGGTTAGCTACATAATCTCCAGTACTTGATGAACTTCAGCTACTTTGATGCTTTGCTCTTTTCTTTACTTAATTTGCCACCCTTTGGCATTACAATGTCCACAGTAACACTGACACTATGATATGAAGTTTGGTTGCCAATGAGAGTATCTTCAGTTGGAGTTGGAGTGGCAAAATGAGCAATGTACTGCTGTGGAGGGGTCAGCAACAAAGCGTATTTCAGCCACCTAAAAAAAAGTCCTGCCAAAAAAAAAAAAAAAAAAATCAACATCATTTTAAGTGTATGCCATATTTAGAATATTTTCACCTCTTTACCTTGCAGTCAGACAAGCTTACCTGCCTGGGAAATGAAGCTGTTATATCCCTCTCTTCAAAGCCAGACGCCATGGAGAAAAACAATGATGTAACATTGCTGTGCACAGGAGCTGCTCGTCTACTGCTGCCTCAATCAGTTGTTATGTTTGTGTTATTGTGTGACTTTGGCGGTTAGTTTCGATTCACCAAAGTCACAGAATAACACAAACTAACCAACTGATCAAGGCAGAAGTAGACCAGCCAAAGACTGGATTTTTTTTTTGCACTTGTTGGATATGAATAATCTTAAAAGGCCTCAAACATTTCTGGTAATGACTAGTAAAAACAGCCAGATTAGAGGAGCATGTGCAAAATATATTTTGTGCAGCAGGAACATGTTTTCTCTTTCTTTTTCTATCCTGTTAAACCTTTTACCTCAGATGTAATTGTGTGGGGAGCATGACCCACAGATGGGAAACAGCAGACTGCAATAATCAATACAATGTCAGAATTTTGTGAATTAATTTTCTTTCCAAGTAAATGATTAATCACCTTATCATTTCATTGTGCTGATGTCTAATCGTGTATGCTGCTCGGTGTTTCAGCAGTAAACTCCTGAATGAGGAGGCCGAGCGTCAGAGCAGATGTACAAGTAGTTTCAAGCAGGTGGCAGCTGCTGGTTTGTTTTCCAGCTGCTTGCACAGATTCATGAGCATGTGGTGAGGTGGAAGTGATGGACCAGCTCCAGGGGGTTAAAATGTTTCAAAGCGTTGCACTTAAGAGCCACATAGTTACATCATAATGAAAAAAAAATTGCCAAAATGAAAAAAGGGGAAAAGTGCATTAACAGCTCAGGAGAGATGAAAGACTAAATTACCTTTACCTCAGGCAACAGCAATATGCTCATTATGATTTAATGCAAAAATCAACACACACCCATGTTGAGATGCACCAAGCTGCATCAAAGTCTTACTTTCTGTACTGCAGGTCTGTGTCTTTACACAAGAACATTCACCCACTAATGATTGTTTTCCCAATGCGATACATTGAGCACAGTGAACCCGAAAATTTAGCAACCACACATCACGCTTTCTTTAATGGACTACAGCTCAGCAGGTCTAATGAAAATGATTTTTATTAGATCCTCAGGAGCTTGGGGACGGGCTGCCAAATTTATGTCCTGCCAAGTACCATTTTCCTTAAGAGGGCAAAAGAGCAAAGTACAAGGAATTCATTAATGAAGGACAGCAATTAATCCATGTGTCACCTTCCAACCATAACAAAAATTGTTAAAGCCTTGAGGTCCTCATCATGATTGGAATCAGACAGGACGTAATATACTCTCGATCAGTGCAAGTAGCGCACAGAGAGTTGACAGAGTAATTTTAATGGATGTCTGAGAGCTCGCAGGGTGATTGTCTCAAACAACAGCCATCAAATGTTTGCCAGTTTTTCTGTCTATTGAGTAATCAACTTTTTTTAAGCTCTAACCTGTAATTGAATTATAACTAGTTAAAACTCACATTCAGTGTATCTTCAATGTTGTTCTGACTTGTCAAAATTAATTTTAAAGGGAAACTTGTCAGATTTTCAACCAGCTCTGTGTCATTGCAATGTGTGCAAATGAACAGTGTTAGGCTTCTCCCTGTATCTTGAGCGCCCACTGCTTCCTGCTCATCCGCCAGCAAGTGACGTGAAAAGTGTTATCGGAGTCCTTGCAGCACAAGAGGAAGCCAAATACAGTTCATCTGCACCCACTCTGATGACACAGAGCTGGGTGTAAATCAACAAAGTTTCCCTTTAAAAAATCTTTGTTATGCTTCAAATGTATTAAACTAAGCAGGTTGTTCTCATACATTTTCCTATGAAAAGTAATCTACCAAAATTCGTACATATATCACATAATTATGAGCCAGGAATTTGTGCGTAACCCCTGTTGTAGAGGGCTGCGATCACGTGACCAATGCGCTGAGGAGTAAAGAAGAAAGGGGTCCAGTTAGGAGGCAGGTTGGGGTGGTATGTGGGTCAAAAAACACAGGACTTTCTCCTGGGACTTCCCACAGGAGATGGGTGTTTGGAATTGTGTGAACTTTGAATAAACATTGAGTCATTTTAAGGTACGTTCTTACCATGTGTCTTTTTCCTAAACCTTACCACAGTAACTTTACTTGGCTAAACCTAACCTCAGTTAATTTACATTGATTATTTAACTTTACGTTAAGGACGTAACAGCAGATTTAATTGGTTAATTGGTTTCTGAGTTTCATGAGTACAGAGGGACACAGAATTGGTGAAAATATCTGCGGCACTCAAGAGAGTAATTATTTAAAAAGCCTTAAATATCTCATGGCTATTTAATCATGGTAGCACTTAAAAACATGCCTGCGTGTTTCAACCATGAAGGCTGTCATCAGGCCAAGTACAAAATGGTCGCCTGTGGGCTGTTCTTTATGCATGTGGTAAAGTAGTCACATTATCAGTATGGACAACTAAATAGTCACATGATTAGTGCAGTGAGGTAAGTCACATGACAGACAATCTTCAGCAGAGGAATCACACATCAAAAATCCCACACAATGTTGAGGCAAAACAATAATTAACAAAGGACCCCGACACCAAAAAGAAGAGACCATTACAAAAACAGGAGAAGTCAAGTTCCCATTTAAACCAGTGTATTGCATAGCTGTCAGTGTACATATTCAAATGATTCTCTTAGTAGAGCTTTTTAATCTGTCTCCACCTCTTACTGAGTTATCTATATGATCAATGAACACAAACTGAAGAGCACCATGTGACCTCTTTCACACCTGAGCAGCATGCATACTGTTTTATAGCAGTCATTTTAAAATACCTGCAAGTATGTTATGTTTTAAAGGTTATTTAGGGAAATGTTCTGCTCTCACTTTGACTGCAGGTGCACAGCTATGATGTGCTACAAACCCACTTCCAAGAAAAGTTGAAGACAGAGGTTGGTATTTGAGGTTTTTACTGGAGG
The DNA here is from genome assembly GCF_006386435.1 of Epinephelus moara. NCBI lineage: Eukaryota > Metazoa > Chordata > Actinopteri > Perciformes > Serranidae > Epinephelus > Epinephelus moara. The sequence continues at coordinate 25,311,037 of NC_065526.1, forward strand.
CAATTATTATAAAAGTGAGAAAACAACACTGGGCAAGCTCAATAAAACAAATCAGAAACAAAGAGAAAACATAAACAACAGTCAGACCAAAGGTAAAAGTGAGCCGGTACTGTAACAAGGAAATTGGATTAACTGAAGTATCGACTAGCTTTTGAATTGTCATGCCAGGAAGAAAGAAAAGATCACCAGTGAAAGATCAATATTAAGTCGAAATAGCAAGTACAACACATTCATTAATTAACTTAACATTCACATAGTGTCCACAGGAGTGAAAGTAAAAACACTTGGCCCAACATTTACTTAGAATGTTGTGATAGCAACACAAAAGCCTCGAACAGCTCCTGCAGTATAATAACTGGCTTGGTAAGCAGTAAACTGGTGGCAGAAAACTTAAATCAACAAAACAAATCAACAAGCACAAAACAGCTGTAATTAAAAGAGTAAACACAGATAATGCTTAATCACGGATGGATGATGGATGTAACACTTGGCCTTTTCAGACTAAATTGTTCCTCTCAGGGGTCGGGCTAGGTATCGGTATCTGATTACTTTAAAGCCCAGTTCAGACCAAAGATTTGCGACGAGACGAGTTGAAACATGCAACTACTTGCAATGCGACATTCTGCAACGTTCTAAAAACCTGCTGGTTCACGCCAATGCAACTAGATGAGATGGTGTATCATCTCTATGCAACAACTCTCTATATGTCCGTTCTGATTTCCAGCTTTTTTAGACTTATTTTGTGGCTGAATAACATTTGTAGCTTCTTAAAATATGAATGAGAATAGTGATAGTGAGATACTGACTACAGTTGCATCTGTGGTAGTGTTGAAAGGCAAAAAAATGACACCACAATAATGTAAATAACTCATAGAATAGATATGGAGTGTGTGTGTTAGGGGCATAAGCACATACTGTCCGACACCAGCACACCATGAGGACAGAAACAGAGGACTCAGCAGTGGCAGAGCACCTGCCTCAGCAAGTGAACACGCCGTCTGCGGTCATTGACTTGACCAGCAGACTTCACTAAAAGCAGATTGGCTGTTGAAACAGGTGACGTGCTTTACGTTCTAAAAACCATCTGCCGGCAATTTGACCAGGGGAGTTGCCGGTGACACCATCAGCCGGCTTGAGTCGAGCTCAGACGGCCAGTTCACACCTCTGCAACTTTTCTCTGCAACGTTCTAAAACAGTTTCGTCTTGTCACGAATCTTTGGTCTGAACTGGTCTTACGGTATCGACAGAAAAACCGAGCACCGTGTACCAAATACGGTCTCTTCTGGCTCCAAAAATTCCAAGATGGCGAAAACCAAAATGCTGAATTCGAGGCTTCAAAACAGGAGTCCACAAACCAATTGGTGACATCATGGTAGCTGCGTCCATTATTTTATACAGTAATTTACCCAGAATTCTGGGCAAATTCGTTAAGAACTATTGAACAGGTTTGGGGCAACAGATAAATTTGGACTTCAATCTTAAGTCAAACTTTCAGTTTAGTCTGTGCTGTTGTCAGAGACTGTCTTTATGAAACCAACATGCAAATGTTCAATAGACTTTCAGTATTTACATTCATTATACACATACATTGCCACTAATCACAATTAAAAGACAACCTACATTCTGGCCTGTAAAGAAAGTATTATAAGGTAATGTTAACAGAAGGTCATTATGTCTACATACACACTAATGCATACACATGTGTATACCCAGACACAAACTCCCAGTGTGTGCTCTCTCACCCTGTCACTCTCCCTGCCCTGCTTGAGGAAACACACTCTGAGGTGTAATAAAAAGCTGAAGCTGCCTGTGCCCTTGAGCCGAGATCAGAGATTATTCAAGTCCTCCCTGTCAGATTTACGGGGGCGCAAGAACGCAGCGTAGATTGAATCTGCGACCGCTGTCACGCAGGATGTCTCTTAGTCGCACATTTGTATTCACACAGGTGCCTGGATGATCTCTTAATCAAATACTGCTCACCTGCTCTCAGTATGTGTGTAACAGCAGAGATGGAGGTTGTTCGCTTCAAGGAGTGCTGCTTTGCCTGCCAAAGATTGTGTTTATGCATTAGTGCAGGGAGGAAATGTATTCTCTCATTTCTTTTCTCGGGCTGTATTACCACACCGCTTACCTCTTCTGTTGTAATCGGACAGAGAGCACTAGTCTAACATGGCCAGCCACTTACTTCCTACCTATTCCTATTTCCAGAATTAAAAGTTGGTTTGTAAAGTCTCATCAAACATATTGTTATCTCGGAGAATAGCCCCACTCAAGAGGAAAATTGCTAATACACTATAATTCAGCTTGTGCTTGGCTAAACAGAAGCAGCACAAGGGCTATACAGTTATTTAGCAGCGTTTTCCTTTTCAAACCGAGCTCATCCCAGTGGACTAATTCAAATTTTTGTGTGCCGTGACACTGATTGTCTGCGCCTGGTTCGGCTATAATGACTTGTCCACACCTCCCGAGACAAAGAGCTCAAGGGCACGCTGAGCTGAGGAGTCTATATCTAACTAAAATAGACACTCACTCACAGGTAATTTAGCACAGCGTCATTAATATGAATGAACCCAAACTGAGTCAGAGGGGCCCTGAGGTGGTGATGATTGTATTCTTGAAGGATCCAGTGTGGATTGAAAAACTGTTACTGAACTCAGCCACATCTTTGCTGCAGGAGACACTCAATTAAAATGAGGCCTGGTAAAGCCCACGATTGATGCTTTCATCTTGTACACAGATGAGGAAAAGTAGTGTGAAAACACTGCTTTGACCTCGGAGTGTTTGACTTAAAAACTAGACTGTGCAAGAATAAAACTTCTGAATGTGTTAAGAGAAGTTTCGTAGTGCACATTAACACGGCTGCAGAAAAATCCTGCATATATTTTTCTGATATTGTAACATGATACAGCACAATTTCTGTCTTTTCTTTAGAAGTATTTATCCTCAAAGCGTTTTCATCAATGCTTCCTTTCACCTTAGAAGTAGAATCCTTATCATCCTAAATGCTGCACTAATCAATATTTATACATTAACATTTGATTAAATGTCTAAGTGTAATGTAAAAGAAGCTGGGAATCATCACCAAAGTACCAAAGCTGGTTATTAGCTTGAGAACATAGTGGAGCATTAAGCAGCTAAAGACCCAGATAGTTGGTGGAGACCAAAACAGAGCTAAATGAGAGTAAAATACTGAACTTATCTTTGTCAGGTGGACAGAAACAAGAATGATAATGTTGTTCCGTATGTGCTGGATGTGTAAATAGGCAACTTTGTGCCATAACAGTATGTATCAGTTGATAATATGTCACTGTTGTGTTTTCTAGCATGTTGTGCTGCCCCCAAGTGGCCAAAAAGATCAAGTATGCAGCTTTAAGATTTACATCATACTGTATGAAATCTCTTTTTTTTGCTCCGCTAGGTTATTCTGGAGAGGATCATGCTTTCCAATGTGTGTGTGTGCCTGTGTGTTTGTGTATCTTATTTGTCTGCAGTTAATCTAGAATACTACAGGACCAATCAGCCTAATGTAATGTGACCGGCCGTTAGGGGCAAATCACAAAATAAAAGGCAACAACCCACAACAACATTGTCCCACCACCGTGAATCAAGACCATACATCCATGGTAAGGACAGCGTTATCCGTGGTAACCGCCATGTGGCTAACATTAGCCAGTGGGACATTAGGGGAGGGACTTGCATACACCAATATGCCAACATATCCTCATACAATGGTTCGTATGCACGCATGGCCAGCCCGGCTACCACAACAAAGAACAGAGAAGCTCAGATTACAACACACACACACAGGGAGCGTGACTTAATTCTTTGCTCAGGACAGTATTATTCTACTATATTTTTACATAGCAAATAGTTGTTTGCTGCTAAAATGTTATGAATGTTGTAAGTTTATACAGTTAGGTGTATCCAGGATACTCGGTCACAATACTATTACATTATGCTATGCATCTTTCCACTACTGTCATGCATACATGCTCGACACAGCCTGTTCTGTACTTCGTATCACCCACCCACAAGCCCCCAGACACACCAGAGATCTACTTTACCAAGTGCAGACTTCGTGCTGTTTTTGGTCTGTTTTTTCAGCAATAGCCATTTAACCTTTGCATTGTGTAACTACCTGTTCATACAGCAGTTTTCATGTTACTTGCTCAGTCTTAGCCAGGTAAGACAAAAGCATGTTGTTGACTGACATCTTTTGTATTCTTTATTAAATCAGTGTGACAGCCCACAGCTGCTGAAGCAGATTCAGGAGTTGCATTATTGAAAAGCCATGTTTCGATCCTCCAGTGGTCCATGATTTTCAACTGAACTGGTACCATAAAAATGCACTTGCAATGACCACCAGTATCCACAGGTCACACCTAATTAACCAGGACTGAAATCTGAAGGATTGTAACTTAAATAGCTAATTTTGCTCTTTTTGAATTTAGATTTTCATTTGCTTGTAGTCATGAATTTTGACAAAAAAAATCTGTAAAACAATTGCACAGTATGATCTTTACCACTGAGTTATTTTATTCTGCTTCATATTCTCATACATACTCTGAACACACTCTGAGTATCTGCCCCAATGAAGAACTATTTGTCTATGGACTAGTCATGCTGTATAACCTTGAATCTCGCCTATGTCCACAGAAAACAGCAAACACATTTATTGATTGGGCACCACTATAACAACAAGGAAACCATATCAAAACATTGGTTTACAAACTCTCACACAACTCGTGCAGTATAATCCACCTCTCATCAGTTTGAGAGACACAAGCAAAAACAAACGTTTCATCAGGAATTCAAGGTAACACGCCATGACTGATACACAAATGGTCATTTTGTGGGTGAAGTTTTCCTTAAGGCTGCCTCTACAACATTATCTGACAGCAGTACATTCAATATTTTACCGGCACCAAACTAGAATAGTCTCTCACCAGTTGAGAGTATGATGAGTGGTTTCACAGTATCTATCTGACACCTTTGTTTTTGTAGTCTTTGAGTTTGTCTTGGTGTTATTCTGCTGCAGCCAACTTGCTCGTAATGGCATCGGCATAAAGCAACATTTAACATTCCCCCTTAATGTGATGCTGCGTACAGTTTACAGTATCAGTCAAGTCCTAACTGGCTATTGCTTAGCAACACTCTTTTCTATTTCCAGCCCCAACCTTTTTATGGATACATGTGCAAACAAGTCAGAGAGCACACACACGCACATGCACATGCACACACAGTCAGTCCATTTTTGTATATGGTTAATATAATGACTGTAATTAATCAGAGGCTCAGTGTATGTCTGTTGGGGGTGTTCATTTGAGAGTGCTCTTTAGTGCTCCGCTCTCTCTTTAATGACCCCAGCAGGGGACCAGAGAGAGGAGAGCACACTTTACAATGTGAACCATTCCTCATGTCTTCCTAGAGCCTAATGATAATGATACAGCCGTCCCCGTGCACCTGAGAGCTACCGATACATCCCCGATCCATCCATTAGTCTATTAGGGAGAGCAAGGAGGGAAAGGAGTCAATAAAGAGAAGGAGAGAGGAAGGGAAAATCTGGGCTCCAAACATAGCACCACGGTTAATCTGCAGACAATGTGTTGGAGGGTCCAGGTGCAGCTGCTGGAGTGTGTGTGTGTGAGCCAGAGAGAAAAGGTGTGACAGAGGAAAGCAGGGATCTTGTATACTACAGTCTGAGGTATCTTGCATTCTTTAATTCATAAGCTCCGTGCATTAACATTGCAGGTTGGGATTTCATTATCATCTCCACCAGTGGGGCGAAAAAAGAGCAAAGGCTAAGACTGCAACGCTCTCAGGCGAAATGACTCGACTTCAGCTCCTGTCATGACATTTGCTGCTGCATGATCCCCAAGGCAGTTGATGCAAAGCTGATGTTTTATCTGTGCAACTTTTTGAAGCTGTCAGGGATGACTCATCCATCAGGCAGGGATCTGCCCTGCTTTGTCGATGTGTGCCTCTGTGTGTGTGTGTGTGTGTGTGTGTGTGTGTGTGTGTGTGTGTGTGTGTGTGTGTTGGGCGAAGGCGGTGTTTGATATTTGTTTGTGTTTTTGTGTATGACCTTGAGCAGCACTCAAGGCTGATTGAGCCGAGTTTGAGCAGAAGCAGCGACGACAAGCCGGCAGACTAAACGCAGTGATACCAGCCTGCTTTAGCGCAGCAGGGCTCTTGGCAGGTAGAAGGGGCTGTCAATCAACACAAGAGCCTCACGTTGATGAGTCACAGTAGCCTGCTAATGCTGTTGAAGGGGATTTGATTGTTTTTATGTCTTTTTACTAAGTGGAAAAATGTCGCAGAAACTGTCCTAACATTGACTTTCAATCTTTTTTCACACAAGTGATGTTTCAGTTGTCTCAAGGCCCTTAAAAAGTTTTCCACCTCTCTGCTCGTCTTTATCTATGTCTCTTTGAAAGCCACAGTGCGCTGAAGTTAAATCACTAAATGAATCAATGCTTTCTGCCCTAATTCACCTGGTTAGTCTCATCACACACAGTCTGACAGGTGCTTAGACAGCACAAACCTCTGCCAGCTCCAGGGCTGCGACTAACAAATACTTTCAATAAAAGTTTGTCTGCACACTTCACTTTTGATTAGTTAATTTAATAAAGTTTTGTTGTCTGAGTCCAACACAATATTATATTAAAGAACTTCTCACATTTGAGAAGCTTCAACCATAAAATGTCTCTATTGCAGTCTTTACTCTGCAACTTATATTATAATTTAAAACTACTCACTATAACCAAAATTTATATTTGGAGTTTTTGAAACTGTAATAGATTTATTCATCGATAAACAAATAAATCTGAGTAAATTTTTAAACGTAAAAATGGAAAACAGGTAAATGTTTCTGTTTTGTAAACAGCAGCATCACTTTCAGTTTCTTGTTTGACTGTTTTATGCCTCCGTGTCGGCAATAACCGTGGCCTGAGGCGTTATGTTTTTGGGTTGTCCCTCCGTCCGTCCGTCCGTCCGTCCGTCCGTCCGTCCATCCATCCATCCATCCATCCATCCACCTGTCCTATTGTCATAAAAAAAAATAAAAAATTCAAATTTGGCACAAACATCCACTTGGACTTAAGGATGAACTGATTTTGGTGCTCAAATGTCAAAGTCACTATGGCCTTGTGTCCGTCTCATTCTCGTGAAGGCTTTATCTCACAAAGGCATTGAGAGAATTCATTAAATTTGACACAAACGTCCAACAGTCAACATTGAATTGATTAGATTTTGGTGGTCCTAGGTCAAAGGTCAAGGTCCCTGACCTTGCATCCATCTCATTCTCATGAACACAATATCTCAAACCTTCAAATTTGGTCATCGGTAACGATTTGTTTTATAAATGAATAATAAGAAATGTTTACAAACCAGATGAAATAGATTGAAATACTTAAAAATGTCAAACTGTCTAATATGCTAATCAACTTTTTACTGTATGTTTTACTTTATTATGCCTCTGCGATGGTGATAGCCGTGGCCATAGCCATTATGTTTTCGGGTTTTCCGTCTGTACATATGTCAGTCCCGTCCTTGTGAATGCGATATCTCAAGAATGCCACAAGGGAATTGCTTAAAATTTGNGTGTACAGAGCCAAAATGATGACAACTGTATCATTGTCCAAATATTTATGGACCTGACTGTATGTCAGTCCCGTCCTTGTGAATGCGATATCTCAAGAATGCCACAAGGGAATTGCTTAAAATTTGGCACAACTGTGTACTTGGACTCAAGTAAGAACTAATAAGAATTTGGTGGTCAAAGGTCAAAGGTCACTGTGACCTCCTAAAACACATTTTTGGCCATAACCCAAGAATTCATATGCTAATTGTGACAACACTTCACACAAATATCTAAGAGGATAAAATGATGAAGTGATGACATTTTATATCCAAAAGGTCAAAGATCAACTTCACTGTGACATCATAATGTTCTGCAGAAACACTTTTCTGGCAGTTATTCAACGCCATAGCTCAGGAACAGAAGTCGAGACATTTGGTCGAATATTGAATTGGTGACACTAATCTTGAGTGCCCACTTTGAAACTGTGCTGATTGTATAGATCTTCTGTGCTGCCAGACTGAAGACGTGTGTGAAGCATTCAAGTTGTAGAATATGTAGCTTCTTTGTAGCAACATCCATATTTGAAGCATTGTCTACAGTCATTGCTCTATATGAGTTTGAAGAGACATGGATGTAAACTGTATAGTCATGAAATATGTTTGCTTCTGTAATGTTTTTGTGGCTTTTGGCTTCACTGTAAAACTTTCCCATATGAAATCCATTTCTCCAAGATGGGGGGAGAAATAGGTGAGGTTATCCATGACAGGAAATTTAGAAGATATAGCGTATGTTTGCATACACACTAATATTAAACTATTATTCAGAATATGACAATATTCTGAATAATTTGCCATGCTGGTAAAGAAATGCATGCTGAAAAGAAAAGCCAACATTTCTGGTCGGAAGGTGATACACACCTACTTTTAAACATTATGAAAGACTTTGATATAAGCAGGTTTTTGGATCTGTACAAGTATCACAGCATTGACCTTTTTAAAAAAATGTGGTTAAAGGAATGAAAGAGAGGTTGTGCTTGCATGGTTCAACAAGTCTGTCACTAGAAAGAGACTCTGAAATAACCTTATTTTGATCCAGACAAGCAAAATGAGACAAGTGGCCCCAGCCACTCAACTTTTCTTGATATTGATGTGATAAACGACATGTTAAGGCACGTTAATCGGAATCTGCACAGCTGAATGTAAACGGGAATATTGGTGGAATTTCATTTTCTTTAGACACATAAACAGCTTAGTAGAAATGTTGTCTTTTTTGAAATAAGAGCAAAATTCTGAATAGTTTTTGCATGTAAACATAGTCAGGAAGAATGATGTGTCTGTGTCTGAGAAGTGAACTCGGGGGAATGAGCCCTCTAGCATTTGTTAGCAATGCTCTTCAGCTTACACTCTTTTCTCCTCAAAAGTAAATCGTCTAATTTACATAGTTCCTCATCTCTCAAAGTTGGGATACTGAGAGTTGTTCAACATAGTTTTATTCGTCAGTTCTGTCTAAAAAAAAAAACAAGAAAACCATGACGATAATCATTTTAATATGAATTACTCACCCCTTGTTACGTTGAATTTGTTAAGAAAATTTTGTTTTTCTCACATTACTCCACGGTGAACGAAGAATCCAAAAACAGAAAATTCTTGAGGAACTGAAGTAAAAAGGGAACCACATTTAACAACAGCAGAACTATATCAAGACATTTGTTTGCAAGCTGTTGCTTAAACACATGCATTCTCGCGAAAACCTTACTATCTAAAACATTTTAGCATAAACAATCTCATGCATGGATGAGGAAGCGCGCCTTAGCAAGATGGTATATTTGAGCTCAATCACAAGCACTAGCCCGACGCGCTACTCGTATGCGGAAGTGTCATAAATACTAAGGTTTTAGTAAAAATGCATGTGTTTGGGAATTACTGAGCATACAACAGGATGGATGAGACTTGGATTATACTGCAGGAGTTATGTGAGAGTCTGTAAACAGATGTTTTAATGCAGTTGTAGTCTGCTGATGCTAATCACGGCCCCTTAGTACGGAAATGTACGACTGCAACTATCAATTATTATCATTATTGATTTAATCCAGTGCTGATTTATGTATCCATTAATCGATAATTCGTTTTGTCTAACACGTCAGAAAATTGTGCAAATTGCTTGTTACAAGTTGCCTGTACCCAAAGTTTCATCTTCAAATTAGTACTTGTTTTATCTGACCAATAGTCCAAAACTTAAAGTTCAGGCAGGACCACTTTGATCAAAGCAAACTATATGTCCATTTGCAAAGACCCCCTGAGAACAGAACAGAGCAGCATCAATGACAAACAGAAATGAGATTGATAAGTCAGACACAGCATGAAAAGGAGGAGCTAGGGTGGAGGCGGGTTGCACAGCAGCTAGCAGAGGAAGCAGCAACAGTAGGCAGGCCAGAGCAGTTTAAATAGGGCACCCTGAATGAGATTCTCGAATTGGTTGCATAGAAAGGAATCATGTGATCAGCTGACTCCCTTCCATCAGTCAGCTGCTCCATCATGAGCTTGACATTGTGTCCTGCCTTGAACTAACACTATGATAAATATATTCAATTTTGAATCATATTAAACAGAGAAAAGCAGCAAATTTTGATGCCAAAGTTTGGCAGATTTGCTTGATAAATGACTCAATCGACTAATCATTGCAGTGCTACAATAGCGATACAATAATGGCACCTAGCAGGAATGTTGTGCGACATGAGTGACCTACACAGAGATAAAACATTCTTCTTTCCGACTGTAACATCAACAGTAACTTAAACATGCCATATATGTACTATTTAAACTTTCGTACTATTTTTTCCTGTAAATCTTCATGCTTACGTTCTTATATGAAACAAATTGTGAAACTGTGGTTAATATCCAAATTTTTATATCTTCCAGTGACACTGAAGTTACAACTACCATAACATGTCTTTAATTTATGTTTTCATGTGCTCCAGTTTAAACTCTAAACCAAATGACATTTTGGAGATATGATAATATGAACATGTGTGTATGTTTACATGTTTGTGTGCAAGTATTTCACATGCAGCGCTGTGTTAATCTGCATTTGACAGTTTTATCATGGCAACAGTTTTAATTGAGTTACAGTTAAACAGCTTTGTAGCTTATAACATTTATATGCTTATAAAAGCTTTTGAATCTTTTATTACAGCACATAAAAATACCCAGTAATACTTTCACAAACAACAAAGCAATGCAGGTGTATTGATGTTGTTTTCAAAACGTATTTCAAACGCAATTTCATTATGGCTGCAGCCTTAATGTTTTCTTTATATTATGAGCTGCTGCTGCTGCTGCATCACATCGTGACATCGATTTTCATTTTGTTCCCAGATATCAACATGGCAGGAGAGCCAAAACCATACAGGCCGAAGATGGGCTCCAAGAGGCCTCTGTCGTCCCTCTACAGGTCTGTGTGAAACACATCTGTCTTATTTCAATGTATCAGCCAGATATTGCTGTGCTGACCTAGTTTTCCCACCGTACTTATATTCTGCTGTCTGCTCGGGCACTTCTGGAGGAACAGCCAATTCCCTGTGCTATCAGTGTCTATTATTATTACACATTCGCTCATTCTTGACATTTTAGCATCTTGTTAGAAGCAAAAACAAAATAGAAGCGCACAAGGAGTGACATGACTGACATCGTAACAGACTAAAGGGAATACAAAAAATCGGTGTTTATTAGGGATTGTAAAGGAATTTGGGGAAATTAGCTTTTTTGCTGAGTGTTAACTGCAATGATCAATATCAGGCTACACAGCAGGCTCCTGCAGATCTTCTATCAGTCTGTGGTAGCAAGTGCGCTGTTCCTTGCTGTGGTGTGCTGGTGGCATCACGGCCGGTGAGGCCAGTAGATTCAACAAGTGAGAAGGCCAGCTTTGTGGTCGGGCTAGTACAGTACTGGGCACTTTGGAGTAACTTGCAGAGAGGAAGATGATGGGCAAAATCAGAGTCATCTTGGATAAACCCACTCATCAACTCCATGACAAGCTGTGGAAGCTCATTCAGCAGCTGGGCCGTCCCACCCGAGTGCAAAACTGACTGCTTCAGGCACTCATTTGTACCTGCTGCCATCACAGCAGTAGAGACCACAGGCTGTTATCACTCTGAACACTGTTTTAAACCTCACTGACTGCTGGCTGCGAGTTTTCTGGTAATCATCTCAGCTAAAAACCAGAAGCCTTACCATCTGTTGCAGGCCACATTTTGGCCTTTGCCGTGGCTCAAAAACTGACATCCATAGAAAAGTTTGGTCTAATTTTGAACCAGAGCATCTGTAGATTAATTCCATACCCAATATGATACAATCCACTAAAGTCTGGTAGAATACAAAAAGGAAAAAAAAAGTTATCATTATCTATCGCCACCATCTTGACTGTAAGGAAGCTGGGAGGTACAGTACTACGGGGTGCAGCGGTGCCGCATGAACTGTCAAGAGTGGGAGCGATTAGCTCTGGTGGCTGCCTGGCGAGGTGCACCTTTCTAGTATTAATACCATAACTACTATTACATTACACCTTATACTATATCTTATACCTCATGCTACACTACAGTATACTGTGCTATATCATACTATACTATGTTAATATGTTATACTGTCTTATCACACCATATCTTACTATTTTATATTTCTATTTTGCAGACAGACAACACTAAGGGGCCTGTCATATCAGGGGCTAGGCCCAGATCCGGGTACACTTGACACCAAAATCCAGTTTGTTTGATAAGTGTGAACACTGTGTGCCCTATGCAGGCACGGTACGCTAATTTGTACTGGGGTGGTCTCAAGTACGGTTCATGTGTAGTCCAGTACAGTACGCACCAACTGTATTAAAACACGGAGGTGGCTGCTATCATATGCGACTACAAGTCATTTTTACCCTGTTATGAAACGGTCTTGATTTAATAACGATGCCACGATGTCAGCTGGCAGCACAGCCGGCTACAAACAGACCCAGACCCAGCTTCACTGCCACCTTTGACCTGCAGTCAGAGCTCCAGCAGGAGGCATAGAGCTCCATGCCTGACAGCAGCAGCTCCTCCTTCACCCAGGAACAGAGCTTTGCATTGCTGCCCTGCTCGTCCCCACCAGTTCCCGCTGAGAACCGTCCCCCGGACATTTTTGTGCTACACTGTAGCTTCACTATGGCACAAAAATGTCACGTAGATGATGATGCAAGTGTACTTGGGCACCGAACAGCATTAATAATGTGAAAGCTGAGCAGGTGGGTAGTGGAGGGGGGGCGATCGTACTCTGGCACAGTATGACTCAGTCATCAACGCTAACATCCTTGGTGTCATTACCTCACAGTAATGACACCAAGGGTATTAATATTCTGTATTATTATTATTATTTTGGTGCATGCTGTTTACATAATACTAGAGTCACTGCTATGAATCATGCCGTGTCACTTAACCTTGTAACTTTGTCTTTAATTGCTCTTGTGTTGTTCATATTGTTGTATTTCCACTCTTCTAGTTGTACACACCTCTTATTTTTATGTTTTACTACTTTATTTATCTGTATTATTTTTATCTTTGTGCCGCTACAGCACCTGAATTTCCCCTCTGGGGTTCAATAAAAGCTTATCTTTTCATATCAATCTCATGTCTGCACTCTGAATATAAAGCTGGAGCCTAGAGATAGTTAGCGTAGCTTAGCACAAAGACTGGAAACAGGTGCAAATGGCTTATTCATCTTAGATGTGTATGCAGTGTACTCCTCATTGAGTTCTTGATCTCTCTTGTTAGTGTCTTCAGATTTTCTTCCCTGACCATACACACACACACACACACACACACACACACACATGCATTTAACACTGCAACAGAAGAATAAAAACAGTCTGTTTTATCTTCACAGCGGCTACGAGTTTGACTATGATTACTACAGAGACGATTTTTACAGCAGGTATGTGAGAAAGCTTATCTGGTCTTAAATAACCGCACAGTCTGACTGTAGTTTGTCCTTTTTAACGCTTCCACATCGTCCCTTTTCTCCCAATATTTTGCCCTTCAGTGTTCACCCTCCTTTCTCCCCATTTCAGAGTCAGCTACTTAGATAAAGATGAGTTTAGAGCAGAATAGCCCCATTTCCATCTGAGGCAAAGTAACTACATTATCATAGGCATAATGAATGTCATATTGGGGAGGTTTTTATTCCTCTCCGTTGGGCTTACTAATGATGCTTTTATCCGCATAGGCGAGTACTGAATGTCAGATAGTCCCCCGGCTGGTCATTTGCGTTGGCAAGGCAGAGAATGTGTCTTCCTTCTGACATTTTCATTGGTTTGTTTACTTCCTCTGCTTTGCAATATCCCTGAGAGTTGAATCCTTCAGCTTTGAGTCATTATTGCTATTTTGGCAATTTGATATGTCGTTGGCAACGGGATTGACTGAATTGCTGTGGCATTGTTCAATAGCTACCTCAATCATTAAAACATTTTTTGCAGCATGTCTTTTAGGTGCTTTGTAAGCGCTTCTTGGTGCTCAAATAACATCTAGAAACACGAGCTTGATGCCAGCTTTGTTGTTCAGTGCCAGTAATAAATACACAGATACTTCTCCCTGCTTTTTAGGTAATGTGTTTTTCTGCACTGGGATGCCTTTTGTAACATGTTGCTCTGTTGTTCTGCTGTTGCTAAGACTGCTGCATATTAATCTTTCATGTGTCTCCAGACTCTTTGAGTACCACGGTCGTGTCGTGCCCCCGACCCGTGCTGTGATCCCCATCAAACGTTCACGGCTAGTCGTCCCTTCCACACGCAGAGCCAAATCCTCCTTTCCAGTCAGGGCCTGTTCTTCCTCCTCCTCTTCCTCTTCCTCCTCCCGAGCGCTCAATGTCGGCTCTTCCATCACAGTCCCTAAACGTATGTTCTCTTTGTCCCTTTTGGTTCCTCTGATTCGCTCTTTCCTGCTCTATTCAAAGGAAATGTCCAGTTTATTACAACCTGGGTCTTATATCTGTAGTTTTGCCCGTCATTTCTTTAAGTTATAATAAGTCTGTCCTTATCAAAGTAATAGGTGACAGCTGAAAACATAAAATCCCTTCAGTGGCAGGGCAAAAGAGAAGAGAGGATGTCATTATCAAACATTTGTAGGGCTGCAACTAATAATTATTTTTATGAATTGAATAATTTGACAATTATTATTTCAGATTAACTGTTTGGTCTGTAAAATGTTAGAAAATAGTGCAAAATACCTAAAAGCTAAACACTTTACATGAGTCCCAGATGACATATTTATATGCCTGGTTTTGTCCAACTTACCTCCCAAAAATTTAGTTTGCAGTCATGGAAGACAAAGAAAAGCAGCAGAAAGTGAAATAAATATTTGGCATTTATACTTGAAATATGACTTTGATTAATGGACGAATTGTTTTAGTTCTGGTCAGGTTGTGAACAAGCCAACATTTAAAAGGATACTTGGCCGCTTTTCAACCAGCTTTGTATCACAACATTGTGGGTAGTATATGTAAGTGAAGTATGGTAAACATCCCTCCATCTTACTAACACCCAGATCTCCCTGCTCCTCTTTTGGCTCGTTTTGCGTCATCCAGCGGGTTTTAACTGGAGGAAGCGGATCGAGACCTTCCTCTCTGGTTCTCTCTATCTCTTAAACTCAGACCAAACTTCAATTTAGCTGTCAACACTAGGCAGTGCTGATCAAAAATGAACAAAGGTTCTGTTACTGTAATGTTTATTTCTCACCAACTATGTCATTAGAAATATATTTTAGTGCACTGTTTAGCTGTAATAGAAGAATTTGTTAACAAGCAGTGGACGCTTTACTGTTTCCTGTGTTGTAAAAATGAAGGCATAAAAAACTGAGATTAAACACTTAAATCAAGCAGTGCTGTTAATATATATATATATATATATATATATATATATATATATATATATATATATGTCACTGCATTGCCGCTTTCTCGCCTCAAAACATTTACGATACATATTTTAGCTTACTGTTTAACTGTAATTTAAGATTGTTTGTTACTAGCCGGCCGCCATATTGTTTCCTGTGTGAAAACGGCCAAGCTCACATTACCTCATCCACCAGCTGGAGCATGTATTGGTTCGATGCGGCACAGTGCATTCTGGTAGTTGTAGGTTTTCTACCTCTTGAGCAAAATCAAATACCACAGCCCTTTTTGTTTGTTTTCTCTGGTCATGTAGCACCATTTTCAAAAGTCTGCATCTTTCTACTGCATAGACAGCCCACTTTTATAAATATACCATCTCTCCAACAGTAAATGTTTCTTTAAGACAGATTATTTGTAATAAAAACTCAATCATTAGTTTGACATTTTAAGAAATATGCTAATTTGCTTTCTTGCAGAGATGTAGATGGGAAGATTGATCCCGATCTCATGTTTGTTAGATAAAAGGCTGCAGCTGGTTAGCTAATCTTAGCACAAAGACTGGAAACCTAGTTCTGTCTGAAGGTAACAAAATCCACCTACCAGGACCAACAAAATCTCAAAAGGCAGAAAAAGAATAAGCGCATTTCAAATTATATGAAAATATTCCTTTAAGTTAGTGAGTACATTGTTATAGTAACTGATGGGAATGATGGCAAAAACTGCTAAAATAAGATCCAGATTGTATCAAACTGTTATTTCCTTTAATTGTCCAACAGTTGCCTTTGCAGTGCTCCTTCTCTCACAGATACTAATCAGTATTCTCCACGTAATTCAATACAGTGAAATATCACAAACTTTGGCTTCCATTCATGTGCCCTTTCACTAATTGTGCCTCAGCCAAACTTCTGGCAACGAACTCGGCCGCTGAGACGTGTCGGAGCAGTGCAATAGCTGTTGTAACCATGTCTGTCTCCTTGTCAAACATCACATTAATTATGCTTTTTAACTTTTATTAATGTATGCTCACAGTGAAGACAGACCAGCTCCTAACAATCAAGAAGGAGCTGTCACAGATCAAGACCAAGATCGACTCACTGCTGGGAAGGCTGGAGAAGATTGAGAGGCAACATCGCTCTGATGGCGGTGAGATTTGACAGAGGGGAGGACCTGTCTGCTGGAGGAGCATGCATATATTCATGTGGAAGTCAAAGACACACGCAGGGCAAAGTGATACAGAAAATATTAAAAGCTTTATTATGTCTGACAGATTGATTATTCTATTAGTACAAATAAGAAGTCAGTTCAATACATTTCTTATGCTCTGATGTTGACTGCCAGTCTGTCTCTTTTCCCAGACATGCAGAGGAAACAAGAGGAGGTGTGTGAGTGTCTCCATGGTGACGCAGCAGACCACTCTGGTGGAGAGGAGGCAGAGGGGACAGCTGAGGTGGAGGCAGGGGAGATGACGGACGGCTGCGAAGACGACTTTGAAGATGAAGGCACCAGCGATATGGTGAGGAGGTCAAGTAGACATTTACAGTCTCGGTGAGGAGTGAGTGAGTTCTCCTGTCTGTGAAATTAATGCTAGGATATATAAGAGTGTGTGTGTGTGTATGTGTGTGTGTGTCTCTATAAATTTAAGTCACTTAGTGTGTGTTTGCATTAGCTGTACATCTGCTGCATGTGTTCATTTTACAGTATTAAAACTTATTTTCAGCTGTTACAGGAGAAGTTTGACATTCTGGGAAATGTGCTTATTCACCTTTTAGCAAAAACTTAGAGGACAAAAATTGATACCACTCATGTCTGTATGGCGAATATGAAGCTACATCTAGGAGCTGGTTAGCTTAGCTTAGCACAAAGAGTGGAAACAAAGGGAAACAGTTAGCCTGGCTCTGTCTGAAGATAGCAGAATCTGCCTAACAGCACCTCTAAAGCTTGATTATTCACACATACTCTGGTCCACACAAAAATAGGAGTGTAAAAACAACAATGTGCTGGACCACTTAATGCCTCTGACCAGTTACTAGGCAACCAGTAGAGAAATTAGGAATCAGCGATCTTAAGAGGTTGTGTTAAGAAGATTTTGTTATCTTTGGACAGCAAGGCTGGCTGGTTCCCACTGTTTCCAGTCTGTGCTTAGCTAAGCTAACCACCTCTTGGCTGTTGGGGACTCCCTAAAAAATTGTGTTTCACCCGACGTTTAAGATACTGCTTTATGTCCTGCATCACACCAATTGCCTGATGCGCATTCTTGTCGGCTCGCATTGGGTCATCTCATCACTTTTTGGATAACCTAGCAAAAGCATGAACTAAAAAGTTTTGAATAAACCTAATCTTTGCCTTAACCCCAAGATTAATCCTACAGGAGACCTCACACCTACCTGTAACTTCAAACAGAGATTAATTTTATTTGTTGAGATAACTGATTTAAGAAGACACTTCTGCCGGCACAGCTGCAACCGAGACCAGCTTCCTCTGCAGATGTTGGAATGAATTTTACCTGACTGCTGAAAATTCCCAAAATGATTGTTATGAAGTTATACTGGAAAATACATACAACTGAGAAATGCTGGTGTATATTGACATTTAGGTTGCTTAAATTATGTCCAACAACAAAAATATACTCAGATGGAGGGGTCTGTATTCTGATACAAACGTAGCATCTGGCATCATGCCCTGCCCAGATAGGCTTACAAGGCAGACAATCAGTTTCCCTGTATACAGGTGTGTGACCAAATATACAAATTATATTATGTTATACAGTATATGCAGTGCTTTCATACTTGCATCAAATAAACTGATCTAATTTTGGATGTGTCTATTATTCCGTTAAATTTGCCTAATTTTCTAAGCTTTAGAAATGATGCAGAACAACCACCGCTCCACCCAGCTTGGTCTTGGCAAGGTGCTGGAAACATCAGTGAGTCCAAACTGGTAGAAAAGCTTTCCACACACTTACATCTATGCAGTGTTTCAATTTATTGTTGAGCTTTCGGTCTGTTACACTAATGTGCGGAAATCTTTTCTACCAAGCTGTAGAAATAAAACTAGCCCGAACTTTGCCACGCACTCCTCGCTGAAGTGTGCACTGCTGTGTCCTGCAAAACGTGTTTTTCTGACTGGTATTAATCTTTTCGTCTTAAAAGAATAAGTGGTGACCTGGCTTGAACTACATTTTTCAGACACAATCAACAACTGTGTGTCTGTGCTTTTACTTAGGTTGGCCAGTCTGTATGTTCATAATAATTTCCTAGACTATTTCCTGAAAGAACTGTATAATTTGGTACTCATTACAGGGAAAACAGGGAGTCCAATTGGTACATTTCCAACTTATTAATTCAAATTAATTGCTAGCACTATGCAGAGTCACATTTTTAAAAAAAAAAATACATTTGTGTACAAGCAAGTATACAATCCAACATAAATGAAGGGTAAAGTTTCCAGTGATGAATGAATGAATACAGAATGTGTTTGGGTTTACATGGAACAGTTGTTTCAAGGAGGTTCATGTTCTCTCTTTGATTACTACTAAATTAACCAGTTCTTTGCAGGAAACCTCTTAAAGAAATTAGTAGAAAAGTATGAGCCTGTGAAGCACCACCCTCTCACAGACAGAGGAGCTTATTAGATTGATTGTGTGTGTGGACCAAACCATTGATAACTGGTCACCATTAAAGCATATTTGGCTTTCACCTATAGATACCATTTCAATAAAATCTGAACTGAAATAATCCAAACACTTGTGTATGCTGCTCAGAGGAGACATTGGTGCTTTGTATGTGGAAGTACTAGGAGATGGACATTTAGACCATATCTGATATCTCTCAGCTGACGTCTTTGCATCTCTAAAAAAAAAAAAACCCAAGGCAAAACTGCTTAGTCCTTGTATCATACAAACTATTTTTTGCTCTTCAATGTTAACAATATTAAGCACCAGCTATTAATCAATGGCTTTAAAGCTTCTCAAGCTGCTCGGCCATGGAAAACCTGACGTATATAAAGTATAAAGTATTTCTGTATGCTGCTAAAGACATTCCAAAAATATATGTGCATGCTTTATTCACTACCTGGATAGCAATTTAGCCAGCCAACTGTTATTTCTGATGAAGAAGTGTATCTAATGCATGAGAAATAATGATGAACTAATGAACTTTTTTGTTCTGAACTTTTTCTCTTGGTGTATGTATCTTTAGCTATGTATCAATTTTGGTGTAAAAGAAGTATGAAAACCAAAACATTTAAGCAGAATGAACTGTGGCTTAAAATACCTGTTCTGGGTGCTACAAACATAACTGGAAAGTTTCTGACCCCTCATTAAAAAATGCCCACTTTTGTCGCCACAAACATGGCTGGATTTGTGTTGACCTCTCGTTAAAAAAGTACCCGCTTTTATTGCTATAAGGGTAGCTGGAAATGGTGCTACCTCTCGTTGAAGCAAAAAAAAAAAAAAAATATTGCTTTTGTGGGTACAAACATGGCTTAAAATGTCTAGACCCCTCATTAAAAAAAACCCTGCTCTTATCACTACAAGCATGGCTGAAAATGTCCTGACCTAACATTAAAAATACCTGCTTTTATCACTACAAATATGTCTGGAAATGTCCTGACCACTCGTTAAACAACCAAAAAAAGCCTGCTTTGTTGCTATAAACATGGCTGAAAATGCAAACAACAACAACAAAAAAGCCTTCTTTGACGCTACAAACACGGCTGGAAATATCAAACCTGACATTAAAAATACCTGCTTTTATTGCTACAAACATGGCTGAAAATGTCCTGACCTAACATTAAAAGTACCTGCTTTTACTGCTACAAGCATGGCTGGAAATGTCTAGACCTCTCATTAAAACAACAAAAAAAACCTGCTTTGTTCCCACAAACATGGCTGGAAATGTCCTGACATCTTGTTAAAAAAATACCTGCTTTATAGCTGGAAATGGCTCAACCTCTCATTAAAACAAAAAATACCTGCTTTTATTGCTACAAACATTGCTGGAAATGTCCTGACCTCTCGTTAAAACAAAAAATACCTGCTTTTATTGCTACAAACATTGCTGGAAATGTCCTGACCTCTCGTTAAAACAACAACAACAAAAAAGCCTGCTCAGATGATCTGATACTGTATATCTATAGGCTGATCCCGGCTGTTAACCTGTTTATATTTTATGACCCATATTGAGAACCTGATTCTGACATTGTATGTATTGTATATATTTTGGATCTGTACCTTATTGTCATTTTAAACGTCCTATATTTGGACTTGTTGTGTTTGCAACCGCTGCACAGCACTATCCCTCAGGATAAATAAAGTTTTATCTTATCTTATCTTAGTCTTATTTGTTTGTCTTTTTTCTTTTCACTGCAGATAGAGAACCACATATCGGACATTGACAACTGAATAAGGTCAGTATTAAATCTCCGTGTCAAAGGAAATAAGTCTTCATTTATATGAAAACAAACTGTCTGGCATTTAATTTGGTGAACAGAAATTCAACAGCGTATGGACATTTGCACAGTGCCCCTTTTCACTGCCCAGCAACTTGTAGTCAGCCGCAGCAGTAACTCAAAAGATCTCCGGCTTATTTTTCCACTTTTAAGCAGAGTGAGGAACGCTGCTCATCACGTCTTCTAAATGGCCTGTCATTCTCTCCGTCTGGGAGCGTAAGGAAAAGCCAGCTTCTCTGCAGTTATCACTGATGACTGTCTGAACAGCCGCAGAGATACGACTCAGTCTCATCCGCACTTTCCATCAGACGACATTTAAATCCCCTGATTTTCTTTGTATGAACAAATAGCTTTGAGATTTAATTTGCCTCTTGGCTGACATTTCCTCCCTGCTGTCCTCAAGTGCCTGATAACGGAAATCTTTTTCAGCCGCTCTGAACATGATGGATCGTTAAGATGATGGCATAATGAACTGTTTGTCCTCAGGTGGATATCTCAGTAGTTGCAGGTTATATCAGAAGCATTAGGTTATTTTAATGTAAGTCACAGCAATAACGCCTACTCTGTTTTTCCACCCACCTCACAGGGAAATCTTGCAGATACAGCACCTTATGATGTAGCCACCTTTTCTACATAGGTTTACTGAGAAAGGCAGTCAGCAATGATAATAATGAATTCTCACCACAGTCTGACTTGTGTTTTTTTTAATCTTTTTTCAAGCTGGAGGAAAAGGGGAGTCTACTTGTGCAAGAAGCTGGGAGAACAGATACCAGCGAAACCTTCTTGATCAAGAAGGTGTATTTGAAATTGAACGAAAGCAATGACGGGAGTGACTGACGGCAGAAGAAGAGTTTTTCAAACTTGTTTTTATGCTTGTTTGCATCATTAGAACATGACACACCTGATGTGTACTCCATCGAAATGCTGGTTATGAATATTCTCCAGACTACTGCAAGATCAACTGCAAAGAGCAATCAGTAATTTCCCCTAAAGCTGATTGCTGCTCCGAAAAATAAGGACAGTATATTGTGTGCTTAGTATATTCTGGTCTGTATTGTGCATAAAAATACAGTTACGTGATCAGTCAGATGAACCATGAAACACCTTCCTCTGTTGTAAAGTTTGTTCTGTTTCTGTGCATTGAAAACTGTGACGAGCCACGACGCTGGCAGAGAGCTAAATATGAATGTAAGAGGAACACTTGATAATTACGTGACTTTGCTTTATTCGTACATTTTGCCGAAATGTACACAATATGTAATTTATTCACAACGTCTCCACACAGTGTCTGCCGTTTGTTATTCATGATAAGATGCATTTGGAATTCTGTTTACATTCATGTTTATGGTTAAAAAAAAAAAGATGACTATTTTTTACAATCAGCATGTTTAAAATGTAGCTATTATGGATCATTTGTATTCATTGCATCTGTTGTACAGCTATGGATGATCGCAGTTTTTGAAATAAACTCGTTCCTCCGAAAAAAAGAGAGCAAAAAAAAAAGCAGTCTGCCTGAGTGTTGTGGCTTTTATTTTTACAAGCAATCCGGGGAAAACAAATGCACATTGTGTTTCTGTGGGGATTTCTGCTTAATGCAAAAACTTTATTTTACTGCTTGCAAAACAACTTCAGCAATGTTCTTTTATTAACCTTGTATGACATGGGGAGGTGGCATCAGGAAGTTTCTACCTGACTAAAGTTCAACTTAACTTTTTCCTCCAGCCTCAGAACATTTTCAGCCTTGCTGGGTCTGTCTGTCCATCTCAACAACTGTTTGATGGATTTCATGAAAATTTCCACGGTTCCCAGATGAATAATCCTGCTGACTTTGGTCCACCATGATGCCGAATTAAAGGTCTCAAAATTTGGATTGATAGCCATGAAATTTGGTGGAATGTAACAAAATGCAATTCCTAAAGTATTGTACTTAAGTACAAATTTATGCCACTTTATATAGTACTAATCCTTTCAAAGGGACATACTGGTGCACTAGTTATTTGTAAGTTACTGACTACTGACTAGTCTTCTCAAATGTGATGATATGCAACTTTTTCCCGTCATTATTTTAATAATTTTGGTAAAAAAGCTTCGTGAACATGGTGCATTTCTCAGTTTTACAAATTTTTACAAACCAAACAATTTGTTGTTTAATCTGGAAAATAATCATCAGATTGATCCATAATAAAAAATATCATAAGTGGCAACCAAAAGTTAAATACGTCTTACACACTACTGCAATAATAATCAAATCATATATGATTATATGTAATAATAGTCACAGGGGTATTTGTCTCCACTGAGTACTTTTACTTTTCATACTCAGAAAGAGTACATTTTCCTAAAATACCGACACACTTACATAAGTAATAACAGTCAGTACAGGACTTTTACTTGTAATGGAATGGAGAATGGAGTAAGTGATCTGAACATATTTTCCTCCACCGCAGATATCCATGTCCCTCAGGAAGAGTTGTAATAACTTTGGTAACCCCCTCGTTTTATCTAGCACCATTATCAGGTCAACAGTTTAATTTGTCTGTTACTTTGATTTATAATGCTCCAATCAGCTGCACTTGTATATTCAGTTCTAGCAAATGTTAGCATAATAAGCTAAACTTAGACGATGACAACAATACCCTCTGAACATCAATATGTTAGCATCCTCACTGTGAGGATGCTGATCATAGCATTGAGCTCAAAGCACTGTTATGTAAGCATAATAATAATGCTACTGATAATAACAGCAAAGTATATTTGTAGCAGTGTTTTACAAATAAAATGCAATAAAAAAAAGATACAGACAGCAGGGATAATAAAAATCACGGGGATAAAATAAAGTTTTGACAAACATATAAGATTATACAGCCTGTATGGTGTTATGTAATACAACATCGTAGTCTGTTGAAGCAGCAGAGGAGTTCAAATATTTCTTTAATCACTTTAAGTTTTACAGTCAACACAGAATACATTTACATTTTAGTTACATATAAGCAAGAATGTTTTAGAGACAAAGTGTACAAAGTGTTCTTACTTTTAACATGTGTAGGTCTACATGGTACGTGCACGTGGGGGCTAAGAACATAGAAAGACTGTCCAGAATTACAAACATGGTCAGTAAAATTGTTGGGAAAGAACAGAAGCAGCTGGGATGTATATGTAAAAATGTAAAATGCAGGTGAAGCAAAAAGCTTTACAAACTGAGTCTGATCCTGTCGATCCCCTTTTTAAAGAATTCATAAAATTGCCCTCGGGAAGACACTATAGAGCTGCTGCAGCAACCAAGAACATTTATAACTACCACCTTGCGGTTGTGTGCCTCTGCAAACCAGTCAAGCTGCAGTTAAAGTTTACATCCATTTTGGTGAAAACATGGATGCTTCGCACACATCTCCAGCCTGGCAGCACAGAAGATGTATACAATCAGCACAGTTTCAAGATTACTGTCACCAATAATGTCTCTTCTTCTGTTCCTAAGATATGATGTTGAGTAAGTGTTTTTGCAGAAGATTATGATGTCACAGTGAAGGTGACCTTTGACCTTTTGGATATAAAATGTCATCACTTCAACATTTTATGCCATTAGATATTTGCTTTGTCATAATTAGCAGATGAATTATTGAGTTATGGCCACAAATATGTTTTGTGAGGTCACACTGACCTTTGACCTTTGGCCACCAAAAGCTAATGAGTTCATCAGTAAATGTTTGTGCCAATTTCAAAGTATTTACCCCAAGGTGTTCTTGAGATATCATTCACAAGAATGAGACAGACAGAGTCACGCTGACCTTTGACCACCAAAATCTAAACAGTTCACTGTTGAGTCCAAGTGAACGTTTGTGCCAAATTTGGAGAAAATTCTCTCAAAGTGTTAAGATATCGCATTCACAAGACTGAGACAGAGAAAGTCACAGTGACCTTGACCTTTGACCTATGACCATCAAAATCTGATTACTACATCGTTGAGTCCAAGTGGACGTTTGAGGGTAACACCTGGGATAGTGTGTTAATGAGAATAGATGGAGTATGGATGGATGGACAGACACCCTGAAAACATAATGCCTCTGGTGATGGCTGTTGCTTGCGAGGAGGCATAAAGTCTTTCATAACGAATGCAATAACTGCTAAATTTGTAACCACCATTTGCACTGGAACCATATCCGTGTTTGTTGTCTGTGCTGTGCACGTTGTGTTATTTATTGTATGTGTTGTGTTTTTACCATGATGCGTTTTAACCAACCAGTGAAGCCGATGGCAAATATCTGGACGTTTGTGGACGGCAAAGATTATTATCACAGAGCCACTAGCTCTAGGCTGTACTCAATTTATCTTGGCATTAACTTTGTTTAACTGCCTGACTCAAACTAAAATTATACTTCAGAGTAACTTTTCTCTCCACCTTCAAACTATATTTTCAAAATAAATGGGAGTAGCAAGGTGAAAGTAAAGACACGGAATGATGCTAAATGTACAAATTCTCCACTTGAATTTAATTATAGCATTCCTGCACATTAGTCCAATTCTGTAATAGGCTATGAGAATATTCATCTTATTTTTTTTTAAATACAGTGCCCTTGAAAACTACAGCTTATGAGCGATAAGCGGTGGTGAGGCAGCAGCAGATGGCATTTCTAATTCACTCACTTCATTAGCACCAGATCATCATTTTCACAGGTTAAGGAGGGTCATTGGCTGGGTTGCAGGTATAATTGGTTCTATCATCGCTGGCTAGCAGCCAGTGAGTACAATGATCAGTCATGCAGCTCCTCTAATATGGACAATGTTCAGTGTGTGATGAACTGAATCAATCACCGGCCTGTAGCTGCTGGAGAAATTATGAGTATAATAGGGGTCAGGATCTTTATAATACATCTGTGATTAGCCATACTTGAGCGAGGATGCACAACTTGCAGCAAGCTTTGTTTCACAGGGCTATAAGTCACAGACAAAGCTAATGCAGGAAGTTTTATGAATTATATCTTAGATAAAGCAAGCATGAAAGGAGCCATTTATATTTAATATTTTGCTCAATGAATAATTTCAAACTGGCAAAGTCCTCACTCATCAGCTTTATGTTGCTCTAACTCTTTGTTCACCGTGGTAAAAGTTGATTATTTCACATTGACTCTAATGATTTTCTCCATTCACACTGTTTACTGGACACAATTTTTCACATTTATTCATGTGTATGACACTATAACACATTTAACAATATCAATGAGGTGTGAGATATGATATATTTACAGGGAGATTATTCACTTATTCACACAAATGGCAAAAGGAAAAGCATAAAGTCATTTAATATGAAAACATGAATTGTATTGTTGTCTTGTGACAAATGCATCATCTCTATTATACACCAAAACATCTTTGTTTTGGCAGGCCTGAAATATTGTGTTTTTCATGCATCATGTTTGTTTTTTGTTTGTTTTGTTTGTATTTACCACATTTTTTGCTGTGAGACTGCTGCCAGAAAGGCGGTACAAATTCTGAGGGAGGCAGCTGGCACTTAAAAAGAATCAAGCATGACGATGTGGAAAAACTGGAAGCTGACCAATATGGGCTTCAGTTTTAACTTTTTTTCCCAGTTTTGAGAAAGAGAGGTAAACACAAAGAAACAAAGTGAGTTTAAACACGGGGGGTGACAGAGACAGATGCACATACACAGTAATGATATCTGAGTGACTGACAAGTCTATACCAATCATAAATGCTGTAAAACTTCAATTTATATGGGTTGCATATGGACAAACAATGTTTGTGTATTTTGTTCTACATTACTTTAGACACTTTTAGCATGCTTATATTTTCATAAATCAATACTTGACCTTGAAAACTGCAGCTGAAAAAAACAATCTCATCTCAAGGTCCATTAAGTAATTTCTTTGTGTACTTACTAAGATCATGTGATATGACTGAAAACTCCAGAACAGTTGTATAAAGTCTTCCGTGGCTCTGGGTGGAGCTTTGTCATATCTGTTTGGGCTTTTTCACATATTTTGTATGTTTCAGCTTTTCAATATAAAACTTGCTTACCAACAGGGGTGTTGAGTTTGAAAGAGGTGTGCATTTACAAGGCAGAAGGGGTGTAAAGAAAAATTGTATTGAGCTGAATTATGGGAAATGAACCAGCTTTTTTGGAGCTTGTGCTGTGCTGGAACCTAAAAATCCAGACATCTGGGCCTCTAATGGTTTGATTTTGGCCATTTCACTTAAATCTGTCTCTAGCTACTCCCCAGCCTACTGAATACAGTAATACAGAATCACTGAGTACTGTACTTAAGTAAAATTTGGGTTTTTATACTACTTTGTACTTCTGCTACATTTCAGAGTGAAGTATTGGTGACATAAGAGAGTAAAGTGTAGCGTAACATTAGAGTGATACATACATTTTTTTTGAAAATATATTCATTACTTTTTCTTTCACAACAAGTAGGGTATGGATAGGGTTACACAGGGCCTGTCTTATGGAAAGAAAGGAACAAAAAGTAGTCTACAAAAGACTAAACAATAGAAACTAACAAACCAAAAACACAGAACACCAGCCAAGATTCATACATGACACATCAGAGGTTACCATGATGATGTGAAATAATCAAGGAACAATCATGTAAATCCCTGCAGCATGACAGCAGTGGGACACAAGGCCAGTAATACTCACCTATGGCCCGCAGGCCAAATCTGGCCTCAGATACAGTGCCAGGTGACATCCCAATCATTTTCTAATTCTCAGAGAAAATAAATGGATTCACTTTGGGATGTTTTTGTACTTTTAATGTAAAATATCAGAGATGCACTGATCGAATGACTGGTAACCAGAATTGGACAATGCTCAGCTTGATTGTCCATGAACAGTGACTGGGCGATCAAATTTACATACGCACATGCGCCACATGATGGTTCATGACGCAAACAACAGCAGACAGTAACTTAAAAATATGTTTGTATGTGCTATCAGTTGCAGTTATTCAAGAGAAAGAACGTACGAGTTGTCCAAAATCTGAATCAGCAGGTCAGATTTAAAAAAAAATATCAGAAATCTGAATCGCCCAGGAAAATTTCAATTGTTGCATCTCGAATAAATAACCCAGGGGAAGATCCACTGGCCCCCCTGACAGAGGTATGGGCTAAGCCCCTAATGTCCTCAAATCCTACAAACGCCCTGCGCACACCTGGCGTTTGCATAGCTGCTGCAACTGGCCCCTGGTCTCCTGTCATTTTAGAAAAAGTTGCCCCAGGCAAAGCAGGTTGAGTATCCCTGCACGAGGCTCAACTTCGTTTAGGGTTGTTCTTCCCAAATTTTATCGAATTGGTCTGTTTTTTTTAATGTAATATACATGTCTAATGCCACTAAATCAAACAGCACTCTGCCAGCCTTTAACAGTTGGTTTTTCATTAATCCACTGCAATCAAGTGTTTTTCCTGACAGCTAAAGCAGTTAAATGTCTTACCGTTTTTTTTAAAGTGATATATATTAATCTATCAATGATTATAATTTAGTAATATACTATATATACATTTGATTTTGAAATGGCCAATTCTGTATGCTTAGTGCTTGTACTTTGTAGGGTATATTTTGATCCAAATACTTTTGTAGCCTACTTAATTTTGTACTTAGTACCCATAGTTAGTACCATATTGGTCTGTGTTTGTCTGACAGCCCGGATGAAGCCATGGGCGGGCAGGACATATTCCCGGATGTTTCCGTTAACTACGTCATGTAAACAGGAAGTCCAATACCAGAAGCGGCTAGTTCAACTATAGAGTTCAGTAATTACAGATTTCAACTCGACGGAGAAGCTAAAAACAACAAAAAATGTTTTAACGAACTCACAAAGGCTGGTTTGGCTGTTAGAAAATATAACACAATACTTGTTGGCGGTTCCAGTCTTTGTTACTGTGCTTGGTAAACGGTTTACCTCCTGAGCTCGACCGCTAATAAACTTTTGCTATGCTGCTAGGTTAACGTACCTTAGCTAAAGATTTTCAGGATGTGTTGGCAAGGTTTCTGCACACTATCTAAATATGACAGCAGTGTTCATTAGCCCGCAGACGTGACATTTAACGTTGAATAACTCGACTGTACAGACGGGTGAATAACGCTGGCTGCATGTCGTCGTTATGGGAGACAACGAGCTGAGTCTTATGGACAAGAATATAACAAGGTAACGTGAACATAAGCTAACGTTTAACACAAGTCTTTACTTGGCTTTGTTCGATAGTTAACTGGAAACTAAGTTGCTTAAACGTTGAATTCTGTCCTTATAAGTCATTACTTAAAGTGCACACGTATTATTAATAAAATGTCCTTAAAATATCAAAACTAAAAGTACTTATAATGAAGCAAAATTGTCCCTGTCAGCGTTAGTTCATGCTAGCTATATTATTGGACTATTGTCACCAATACAAAGTGGTTGAAGAAGTATTGCGATCCTTGACTTTTGTAAAAATAGCAATATTACATTTGTAAAATACCATGTTACAAGAAAATTCCTACAATCCAAATTGTATTCAAGAGAAAGTATTAGCTTCAAAATGTACTTGAAGTACTGAGAGTAAAAGTGCTCATTATGCAGAATGGCCCATTTCACATTTATATATTATATACTGCTGGGTATCTTAACATATAATAATAAGATCATTTTGCAGTCATAATTTTAATCTACAAAGTCAATAAAGCTGTTAAATAAATGTAGTGGAGTAAAAAGTACAATAGTTCGCTCTGAGATTTAGTGGAGTAGAAATATAAAGTAGCATGAAATGGTAATACTTAAAGTACAGTGAGTGAGTGAAGTACAGGTACCTCATAATTGTACATAAGTATAATACTTGAGTAAATGTAATACTTAGTTACATTCATCCACTGCTAATAAATTGATTAATGAGAAGCATATAAACTGGCTAAGATCATTTTAACTTTAATATACTACTATTGGATAGCTTAATCACTTGTAATGCATCACCTTTTATAAGATCAGCACATGTTTGTTTGTAACAACTTTTCTGCAAAGTGAGTAGTAACTATAGCTGACAGATAAATGTAATGGAGTAAAAGTACAATATTTTCTTGTGAAAGATAGTGGAGTACAAGTTAAATATAGTTAGGATATTAATGAAGTAAGCAAGTAAAGCAGCAGTGGCTACCTCAAAAGTGTGCTTAAGTTCGATTGAGTAAATATACACTCCACCACTGATATGTCTTAACATTGCTTGTTTTGACCGACTTACAGTCCAAACCCCCCAAATAATCAGCTCAAAGAAACATGACATAAAGAACACAATAATTTGCTCAGTTCTCAGCAAATCCTCACAACTGAGAAGCCAAAACCAGAGGGTGTATATGCATATTTCCTTCAGTTTATTAATTATCAAAATAGTTGCTGATAGTGCTTCTGTTGTGGACTAATGGTTTCAACTCTCATACTTTTATTTCTTTGGGGCCTTTGAAAATACTTAAAACAATCTGAGATGGAGAAGTCGCTTTTCAGTCAAAGTGTTTGTTGCCTCAACTTTTAGAAGGACCTATAGAGCAAATGGGTCTGGGCATGAAACACAAGTATTTTCTTTCATGGTGAATCTGTTGTTTCACCTCTTATGTCTAGTTTGCTAGATGTCCACCTGAGTCCCACTGTAACATCGCTCAATCTGCACTGCAATCACATCCCACGGATCGAGGGCCTGACCTCAGCTTGGCACCTGCGGCACATAGACCTTTCCTCCAATTGCATTTCAAAGATTGAGGGTCTAAGTTCCCTCACTTCCCTGAGGACTTTAAATTTATCCTGTAACTTAATCAACAAGGTTGAAGGTGAGTCTTTAGTCACCATTTTACTCTGACAATGAATTTTTCAGCTTTGTAGATGTTCTCGGAGTAATAATTCTTCATTACTGAGTCTATGAGCTGTAAAATCACTCAGTTGTTAATGTCCCCTCCCTTTACCTCAGGACTGAACGGCCTCGTGAACCTAACAAGATTAAACTTGTCCTACAATCAGATAAACAACCTTACCGGTGAGTTAAATACAGCCTCGGCAAACATGTCCTTCTCTGCGCTCGGATATAAACACTAACTGGTGACTGACACGTCAATGCTGTTGATTCTTGATGTCCTCATCAGGCTTGTTGTATCTTCATGGCACCGGATACAAGCTGAAGCACCTCAGTCTCCATGGCAACCACCTGGACAGCATTGATCACCTCCTGCAGTGCCTGCTGGGATTGCAAAGTTTAAGAGAGGTGACTTTGAGCCAGGATGACAGAGATAACCCACTGTGTAGATCACCAGGTAGGACATGAATGTGATTTTTGGAATGCAACCATAGTGGTTGGAGTGTTACCTGTAAACACTGGCCTTTCACAGATGTTATCTGATATGATATTTTACGCCCTTAGTGTCAATTTTTCCTGTGGAACTGAAAATGGCATCTAATATCAGTATTTTTCAAGCTATTGTTTTGAAGTTAGAAATTCCAGTATTGTGAAAATAGTAATGCAGCCTTTATACACCCCAGTTTATTAGGTACACCAAGCGAATTTAAATCCAGTCTAAATTTTTGCTGCATGCTAAAAACCCACATTTATGGACTGCACCTCAACACCTCATGTTAGCACTTACACTCCCCCATTTCTTAAAAAACAAAAACAGCACAGAACAAGCTTGTAATTGTTTGTTTTGGAGGGATGCAGTTCAGAATGCACTTAGACAAAAGTGACTGCTGAAAGAATTTAATATAATGTCATAAGATTAACAACCCTGCATAAAACCTCACCTTTATGAAGGTTGTAATGCTCAGTTTTTGTTGAAGACGTGCTGGTTTAACTTTATGGTCCTTTTGCAGGCGTCGTATTTTGCAATTCTGTCCCTCACATTTAGTATGTCTATGTGGGTAGACAAAATAATAGAAACACCTCTCAGTTTATCAGCACCACAAACCAGTGCCTCCAAAATCAACACTTTCTAAAACATGAAGAAGTCGTGAAATCCGTCATGAAGGTCAGGTGTATTGAGGTGTAACGTATAAACTGACAACTGAGAAAACTGAGAAAGATTTTTTTGCGTTGGGCGTTTAAAAAGTAAAATAAAGACATCATCAGTACGTCCTACATACAGCAGACTTTTTTTCTTTTGTCTCTTGTTTCTGATGCATCTCTCACTAATCCAGACAATAATTGTTAGACTTTGCAGACAAACTGAATCATAAGTCTCCCTTGTATTGTCCATAATGACAACACAATAAAAATAAATGGTAGTCAAATTGACAGCCGCTGAAAGTAATGACTGTGGCCTATTGATCTCTCGATACATCTTTTGTGTGTATCTTTTCCTAATTGGATTGAAGGATGGTATATAAATATAAAAATGTTTCCAGTGTTTTCCTTTAAGCTGTGCTGTGCACCCATTATCCATATCCCCCTGTTCATGATTAATTCACAGCAGTAGTTGTTGAAAGCACGTGTTTAAATCCACGAGGGTGCACTTAAAGCATTCTTACAACCCTTGCTGTCAATAAGCGAAGGTGCACTTAAATTAGCTGTGCTCAGTTCTCATTAAGCAGGCTGCATCAATAGTGCATGTGAGGATAGCATACACAGAAAAGAGGTTATTCATTTGGATATAGATTATTTGATTT
Source organism: Epinephelus moara (assembly GCF_006386435.1). Classification (NCBI taxonomy): domain Eukaryota; kingdom Metazoa; phylum Chordata; class Actinopteri; order Perciformes; family Serranidae; genus Epinephelus; species Epinephelus moara. The sequence continues at coordinate 25,343,600 of NC_065526.1, forward strand.
TGTGCAACATAACATCTGATGTTTCAGCCAAGCTGTATACCACTAATGTGACAATACTGAATAATGGTGTTATTGGGCAATCATGCAGATTTAACCTGCTCGGGTTTTATAATGTGTGTGTGTGTGTGTGTGTGTGTGTGTGTGTGTGTGTGTGTGTCTCACTGCAGGTTACAGGGAGATTGTAATTCAGTCATTGCCACAGATCTCTGCTCTGGATGGTCTGGACCGGCTGGGAAATCCAACACATCAAGGTCTAAGGAGTCCCTGTGATATCCCCGGTCTGGAGAAATATGTGGACCTCCTGCTGTCCTCCGACACTAGTCACAATGAAGCGGTAATTTTTGATGCCATACCACCATTAGTGGCCATATATTTACACCATTATATTTTATTATTGACCATATTCCAAGTATTTTTTTTTTCCTAAATTAAACATTTATATAACCAGGATGTCTCTTGAGATAAATTTTGAAGCGTCACAGGCAGAACACACCCAGTTCATTTACAACATTCATATATAGCACAATAAAATGGGACATAAGATGAATGAGAAGGAGTAGATGTACTCTAAAACTGTTAAAGTCCTTACAAAATTGGATTCTGATTGTGGCTTTAAAGTTCTTGTATAACGGCCACATTTGAAAATAAAGTTTATCTTGTAAAATATTAAATATATTAATAATGCAAAGCATGCATAGTACAAATTGCAATTTTGCCAAGTTCAGAACAGACTCTGTCTAATTTATGCATACACTTCTGGCAAAATAATAAAATTACGTAGTTACACTTTTTGAAACTGAAGAAACATTTTACATAGAGAAGACCTCATGTTAAACAAAGGAAATGTCTTTGTTAGTGGATGTGCCATTTTTTTAATCCAAAATATTGTAATTCAGAATCCAAATTTAATTTGTTGTTTCCACATCTATATTTTTCGGATTTGGAAAATTCATACACACATGTAGGAAAACAAAGAGTGATTTTGCACTGCAGAGACTGTTCTCTCTCTTCCAGAAAGTGTTAAAAGAAAAAGGTCAGTATTTGGGGTTACTTAGGACCTAGGGAGCACAATTGCGACATTATCTAAGTGACATTTGTTTAAGTTGTTGCTGCATTGTAGAAAAGACCACCAGTTTCAAGATCCCAATCCCATACAATTTGGTCAACCTTTGCATTATGCCTTTTATTGTTTATATATGTAGAGACCATGTCAAGAATTACCCTTACCTGCCTTCCTACTTTATCACCCATATTTGTGCAGTTCAGAGAATGAGATCAGTGAATGCAGATTTTAGAGAAGGCCAAGAAATGCAACTGTACTTACCAACTGCTACTTGCGTTAAAATAGCAGTCCACTTTTGTGTATTGGTACAGTTGTTTTTCCACTCCTGATGCAAACTGTACCCCAGACCACCTTTTCAAGTGTACTTGGGCACAAATCAACGTATCGTGCCTGGGTACAGTACACAGTGATCACACTAATCAAACAAACTAGACTTCGTGGTTAAGTATACATGGATCTGGGTCTCAAATGTGAAAGCCTCCGTAATTAATTAGGACCATCTTGCTGTGAAGTTATGGTGCTGATTATTGAGCCACTGTATCACCCTGTAGCCCAAGTCATTGTTGTTAATAGCAGATTACCAGTAGTCACTGAACTGCTGGAATATTATGTAATTTAGTAGATTTATACTGGAATGAAGAACATTCAAGAATCTGATCTCTTTACCAATAAGTTACACATTAAAATGGCAAAATCCATCTGTTCTCTTTGTACTGGCTGCAGTGTGACACAGCGAAGTAGAGAGAAATGGGGGGGAAAAAAACAAATTTAAGTTTCCATTGCAGGTTGGAGAGGATGTCCATCTCGCCACACCCCGCATCGATGAGGTGCTGACCCAGTTTCGTCAGCGGATTGCTTCTGAAGCAATCACAGTTCCAGTCGCACAGGTTCCCTCTACTGTGGCCGATCCAGCAGACCCCGTTAATGAACAACGCATCAGGAAATTGGAGCACCAGGTGTCTCAGCTCATCCAGAAGGTGCTTATTTTACACTGCTAAAAGCTATTAAGTCAATTATTAGGAAGTATTTGTGCGAGGTATACAGAAGGTGAAGAGATAATGGTATCGATGGGTTGTATTTAGATACAAACAGGTGTATTTATCCTTCACTGGTAATGGTCTTTCTTTATAAATTAGGTTGTAAATCACAAAAAATAGTAGAAACTGGAGTATTTTAGCATTTTCAGATTTGAGAGAACATTCTTGCCTAAAGATGCCTGTTGGGAGTGCTTAATTTGTCAGTTCTAGATTAAGTATTAATGGTATCTGCAGCTTCCCAGCTTTAGTGTGGGGTCTTTTAATTTGAATTATTTTTACTTGTTTCTTTTCTTAGTGTTCCAATTTATTTTGGTGCCATGGCTATCGAATACAATGTTAGTCTTATCACGTCACATATCGTGTCTGTGATGTTTCCTCAGGCCCCTGCCAAAGACAGTAGCTCTGTTCATTCTGTGGGGACGGTACGAAAAGCCAAGAGAGACACAGATCGCACGTCAGAGAGTGAGTGTGACAGCGGGAAGGAAAACAGGAGGAGCACCAGGATCCCCAAACATCGGAACAGCATAACATCGAGGATGAGCCCCAAGGAGACCAAGGGCCGGAGATCAGACAGGTGATTGTACAGCAGCTCATCATCTTCAGCTGTCAGGTTAACTACTCTGTGATGAAAATAATTTGTTTTGCCGTCATGTTACATGTGCACTCCCTGATTTTGTTACACGAGCTAACTGACCCCCACACAAATCCCAAAATTCTTTCAAACTCACTGTTAATGTTTTAAAACAACTGTGTGAAGACTTTTTAAACTCTATTAGACACTATAACCAAACCATGGAGAGCACCTTTGAGTACCGATAATCACATTCATAAACAGTTTGCTGACACCAAAGTGTTTGTGATGGTGTAATTGACAAAGTTTGCTCTCACAGTAATCAAACACAACACGCAGCAGTGAGTATTTCCATTTTGTTCAGCATGCGTCAGCCTGATACCATCAGGTATCTTGATGTTAGAGGAAATCCTTTTACCTCTCAGCTGGAAAGCGGTGATGAATTTTCTCCTCAGAGGTAAACTTTCCTCCTCACCGGTAGAAATTACAACTGTCATCTCACTCCCATGATTAACGACCGTGCTTCTACGGTCTACCCCCTCATCTTGCTTCATCAGCCACTGATGACATGTGCTCAGGATTCAGTAATTTAACTTAAGTAAGCTCCCAACTGTCCTCATCAAAGGCAAGGTGATTTAAAAAATTAGCTCCAAATTCAATTCCAAGTTGTTCAAACTTTGCCAACTTATAGAAGTGAGCAAGCTGTCTGCTTTGACTTTTACTGAGCCAGACATTAGCTTGAAGGCTGTTTATAATCCTTTTCACAGCTGGTTCAATACCTGTGATTTGTTTTATGCGCAGCGATCAGGAGAATCATAAACAGAGGAGTTCAAAGTCAGCTGTGGGGCCCAGGAGGAAGGCTGGCGGTGCAGGGGGCGCAGATGCAGCGGGGCCAATAAGGAGCGGACCTGTGAGAGCTGCTAAGGCCTCAGGCGACGTGAAAAATAAGTCCACTGAGGAGGAGGAAACCTACAGGGTACGACAAAGACAGGTCACCTGCAGTCTCAACGGCAGCTTCTATTTTTATTAAATGAAACGAATATGAAAAAGTTTAACGTCTCAGTACAACAGGGGAGTCGATATCCTCTAGGTGTTTGTACCCATATGTCTGTGAAAGCATACTTTTAAGCATACTTTTATTTGTATTTCTTTTTATTTGACACAAAACTATTATGCAACAACATGCACAAACAGGAACAGAATTCAATATGCCGCTTGTAAATATAACTGCAAAACAAACAAACAAAGACAATAACAAAAAAAAGGTCATTAGACTTTTTGTCCTTTCTGAGATAACTGTAGTCAATAACCTAAAAAACCAGACTCTTATTACGTCCCTGTGGTTTAAATTGTATTTCTGTGATGGATTACTTGAAATTTTGTTACAAAACACCATTATATTCAGGAGTCAATCATCAGTTTGGTTATTAAAGTAAAAAAAATATCCGTGTGCATTCCCCAAACATTAAATTAATTTGATGTTAATCATTGTGTTATACTAATGGGCACAATATACATATAGAGACACAAATACTCATTGAATGTATAGAAACAGCATATTTCCAGCTACTTTAGTTATTTAATTCCAACAGTCACTTTGGCTGAGAGTATTCCACCCATGCCCAAAAATTTAATTCTGGTACTCCACTGATTTAGCATTGCTTTCCTATAATATTACTGGACTCACAATAGACTGATGCGGTCACTTTTCCCAAAATCAAGACAGAACAAATTTGAAATAACATGCAATTCGTTAAAAATGTTTTTAATGCAACACCCCTGCCCCCCTGAAAAAATAATGTTAACAACAGTTTGTTAACTTTACAGTATCAGCTATTTCAATAACTTCACATTACCATTACATTTCATGTGTATGGTGTTAGTTGAGAGCATTGTTTGTGGTTACATGGGAGATGTCAAATTCATCTAGCATCCTGCCAATGCTTTCTGCAGTGTGGACAGCTGTGTGGTCTTTGCTTAGCTCCTCGGTACACCGAACGTAGGTGTCATTGCTTAAGCTTATGCTGAATCCAAATGTCCGGACTTCACCCTACTTGTGGACTCACGGACTTTGCAGTCGCGTTCACGGGAGGTCTGGGAGTACTGAGGGCTGTCCAAATCCACAATTCAGCCAGTCCTCAAGGGGCCCTTAAGCGGACGTTCTGCAGACTTCCAGAGAATCCGATTGGGGTACAGATCTTATCAGACTTCACTGATTTCATAACCCACAATTCCTTGCAATACGGACGTGATGTTGTGGGTTTTTCACCTGCTGAAAAAAAGTATAATTGTGTAAAATAGTTATTGATAGTTAAGCCTATTAAAATACTACTTGAATTTTGTAGGCCAGAAATAATATTCAACCACATCATGAAACAGAGATATGTAGAAGTGTAGGCTGTAGAGGGACTGAAAATGCATTGTAGTATTGCCGCCTATCAGGCTGTGTAGTGTAATAGGCGAAAAAAGAAAAAGAAAAACAATTTATTGAGTTATAGTCCTGTCCTTATTACAAACATTTCTGTTTTTGAACGTCCGTGGCCTGCTTTATAGATGTATTTATACATTTTTGTCAAAACAAAAAAGGCTACATGTGGGATTTATATCGTGTTATCTGCAGGAACAGATGAGTAGGCACTGTTCATCAACTTATATGACATGTATGTGAATATGACAGCAGCGATAGTTGAATGTTTCCATGGCAACGAGTAAATCAGTCTCAAGAGCTGTCTATCAGCCGCTTGCAGTCTCTGCCTTCCCAGACTTTACGTAATGACAGTAAATATGTCACACTACGTACAACTGAAGTCCGCGAGGGCTCAGTCTGCAAGTCCAGAGGGTGGACATTTGGATTTAGCCTTAGTTTACTGAAAGGTCAAGAGGGCATGCATCAGGTCAAGCTGATAGTGGAATTTCAGAGCCCCCTCTGCTGGATTACAGGGCAAACTACTTAGAAACAGTCTGCTGCACTTATAGACTGTAAATTTAGAATTTGAACAGTTTAAAAATTAATGTTCATATGAATGGTTGAATTTTGAATAAAAAGTAAAAGCCCTGTGATGGACAGTTGAAAAATTAAAGCCAGGAGCCACCAAAGTCTTTATACGACTTTTTAAACATATGCAGTAGCGCTCCCCAGGACCTGTAAACAGACTTTAATGTGTTCTCCTTTATACATATAAATATTCTGTACAGGAACTCACTGATACTTCAGAACCCCTTTTGAAACACTAGATGTTGTTTACTTGTTCATCCCTTAGTGTTTGTGTTTTTGTGTATTTGCATGTGTCAGACTATTGTGGAAGAGCGTGACCAGGAAAGAGAGAGGCGCTGGAAGGCTGAGCAGGCTGTGAGGAAACTAACGAGGATCTAAAGTGCCTGCAGACAAAGGTCAGCGAGGAGAAAGACCTGCAGAGCATGGCCTTGCACACCACCGACAGGTAGGAGGGGAAACCGATCGGACAAACAGATGCACATGTTTGCACACAAACTTCCACACGAATCGGTGCAGCAGCTCTAAAGCAGATATCACGATGAAAAGAGATAATTGAACTTGTCTCTGTGGATTTTAGTTGTCAAATGCATAATGGATTCTCATCTGTTTCAGCCCTCTTCATCTTTTGTATTGGCTCTCGTGAGACCAGGGCCCGCTGCCTGTCTCATTCTTGAACAATGAGTATCCATCCCACCATTAAAAATCCTCACTATCTTTGTTCCATACCCTCTCATGAAATCAAGCACTCATTTTGGCTCCATTACCCCAAAACCTCAAAGTATGCCTGCAGTAATCCATGATAATAAAGCTATTTCATTAACCTACACACCCATCCTGCTTATATACCTTATATGTAAATTCCAGAGGGTCTAGTTATCTATAATGAAATATTTCTATATGTGAGAGCATTTGGCAGTGTGCTGCACTGCACAGATAGAGCCAGGTGTAACTGTTTCTGTGCACTGTTCTTGCTTGCAACACACCCTGCTTAGATAAATCTGCATTATGGCTGTAATTAGAAGCCTGGTGACAAGCATATGTCAGCTGTATTACATGAATCAATCTTAACTGTCACTTTCTAATCACACCGAACACGGCTGCCGCTGTTGATTCCCTCGCTCATCAGGAGACAGATTACAGTGAAATGACTCATTGCAGCTAATTTAAAGAGGGAGCAACTGTAGGTGGTCGTAGTTGTACTGTGTGTCCTGAATTTGTCAAGCTTGTTCTTTCTTTCATCAGGCTGCCCGCCCTTTTGTTTTATGTTTTTTTTTCTATTCCCATTTTCACTGTATTTCCATTTCCTCTCCCTAAAGATAAGACTCTGACTATGCTGCAATGTCAGATGTCTTCAATTTCACAGGCTATCACATTTTTAACAGCGGGTGATAAAACACAGGGGACAATCAAGGGCATCACAAAATGGGTAGCGGTTGCCAATATCAGTTTCCATACACAGTAAAAAACAGTCATTCAGGTTATTACTCTGAGCATGTTTCCACCCGTACAGACTGAAGGAATTGTTGCTGAAGGAGCGGTCGGGGCGCTCAGAACTGCAGAGTCGTGTTGAGGAGCTGGAGGGGAGGTGTCAGTCCCTAACCCAGCAGCTGGAGCAGGCCTGCAGCAGTGAGGAACAACACAAGACTGCACTGCACAGACTGGAGGAAAGCATCTCCCATGGCGAGACACTCAGGGCTCGCCAGCAGGCTGAAGAGGTGCAGTAGTTGGTTTAGTTTACATGATATATCATACTGGTGCATCCTGTTACCTACCACTGAACATATTAACTCCCAATGTCACCATCGTTTTTGATTAAACTGGTGAGGTGGTTCAGTGATCCCTCCTGCAGAGTGAATAAATGCAGCCAGATGAAAGGACTCAGCAGAGAGGGTCATTCAGCTCTGAGCGTACGTGATCAAACATAGTATAAAACATGTGCTGACCTTCCTCAGATGAAGCGGTATCAGGAGCTGGAGAACAGGGCAGCAGCTCTAAAGAGAGAGCTGGACATCCAGAGAGCCTCAGTGCACCATCACAAAGACAAACTGCAGCAGCTGCATGAACTGCTGGCATCCAGGGAACAAGAGCACAGGTATATCTAATGGATTTCATTCTGAGTCACTGTAAGAAGCCTGGCTTAGTATGAACTTTACCCTCTTTTTAAAGGAATATTTCACCCCCAAAATGAACCTTTGTATATCAGTTATTCACTGTTACCTTGACTTTGTGAAGAAAACTTTCTCGCATGCCTCTATGGCAAATAAAGAATCCAATAAAAGGTGAACATTTTTGATGAAACGAAGTAAACAGGGTCCTCATTTACAGCAAAACCATATCAAATCATCCGTTAAACTCACACACAGCTCGTGCAGTGTAATCCAAGTCTCATTTATCCGGTCATATGCTCAGTACTTCCCAAACACATGCATTTTCGGTAAACGTTCTGATTTAAAATACTTCCACATACGAGTAGCACGCCTGAGCACGTGTACGATTTAGCTCTGCAAAACGCTGCTCAAGCAAGGCTCAAATGCATGCACGTGCCAATACGTGCTGCTTGTCCCTGCGTGAGACAGCTGATGTGAAAGTGTTTTAAATAATTAGGTTTTAGCGAAAGTGCATGTGTTTGGAAAGTACTGAGCGTATGACTGGATAAATGAGACTTGGTTTATACTGCATGAGTTGTATGAGGGTTTGTAAACAGATATTTTGATGCGGTTTTGCTGCATCATTTGTAAATGATAATCCGACCCCGATTACGGTTCATGAAGAATGTTTGCCTTCTTCGGATTCTTCGTTCACCGTTGAAGTATACGAGAAAAGCAAAGTTTTTTTTCACTAATTCAAGCTAGTACATGGTGCGTTATTGACATACAACTTAAGTATTCCTTTAAAGGCTAAAAATCTGCTTTCTCAACCAACTTTTTCCTATTTGTAGTGGGCTTCTGAAAGGTTTCTATATTTGTGTCTATGTCTTTGCTCTTCGAACCAACTGGTTTGAAGTAGACAGGGCTCAACCTTGGGCGAGGGCCAATATTTCGGGCTGATCCGGTGTAGTCAGCAGATATCCGAGCCAAGACTTCCTCTTCTGTACGCAAGTCATTTTGGCTAAGATATCTGCGTATGAATACAGATACATTTTTCAAAGATGCTAATATAAAGTCAACTTGTTGTTATACTGTATGATAGCCAATGGATTGCAAGGTTGCATTTGGACCAGTGAGTCCGCCTCTCCACAAGGACTGTGTACCTGCAAATGTGATTGGTCAATACTACTCCCACTACAAACAACTATAAACAGAAACCAGAGCACTTCCAATACCAAAATCCGATTGCCCACAGACTTTGCATACATATGCAGATATCTGTTTATAGAGATTAGACAGGGCTCAGTTGGAATATGGTGATTTAAAGTGTGATGACTTGTGGGGTTGTTTGCTTGTGTTTCCAGCACTGTCAGTCAAAATCTGATCATAACACAACCACGCAGTTCTGATGGAGCAGATTAGCTGAGTTTTGGAGTGTTTAACTCCTGAGAGACAATGTGTGGGGATGTTTATTTCTAAAGATTGTAGTTAATTGTAGATTTTTCTGGTCTGTAGTAAAACAATAGCCAGGTTGCTGTAATAATTCCTTCAGTAAAATATACTTTCCTAATGTGTTTCAATAAAGTTGCACTTTAAGACAAGTTTTTTTAAAACTTGGAAAAAAAAGTGAACCAATCCTTTTAAGATTTAAAATCAAGTTTTGGGATGTTTTATTATGGTTTATTGTGGTAACTAATTTCTAATAGTAGCAAAATTCTTTTAGAAATCTGCTACATCCAAATTAAAGACTCATTGAAATAACTGCCTTTTAATATTCATTTGTGAATATTAAATCTCATTCCAAGAGTGTCAGCACACATTTATCATTTAAACTCTTTATTAAAACATTTATTTGTTTTGCCCTCAGTTTCCTTTATTTATTTTTAATCTTTTTGAATGTATTCTGAATAAACAGTTGGAATTTCATGTTATGACCCACAAATTTACAAAGTCCAGGCTATTCCGTTTGTGTTAAAAGGGAACACCACTTAAATTAAGAATTCCAATATGTTATTCCCATGGCCTGGGGAAGTTCAGTCAATATTTCCATACAATATTTGAGCTACTCTCTCAAAGCCAGAATCCAAAGAAGTTTGTCTCAAACTTGTGATGTCACACAGGGTATAGAGCTGCTTTATAGACAATGCATGGGAGGCAGATTTCGTGGACCCACAGAAATTTTTTTTTTTTTTTTTAATATACAAATTAGCTACATTCTGTTGTAGTGTTCACAGTTCTGAAACACAAAATGTACCCATATACTCACTGTCATCTATAACATCTATAACATCTTTTCCAATTCATTGTCTGTGGAGCAGCTCCAGACTTTAAACTTTACACAAATTTGAGTTTTAGCACTTTAGTTTTTTGATATCAAAGAGAGTTGTTCATGTCTACTAATATTTTCAGACTGTCTTAGACTATAAAAATAACATATATGAATTTTGAAATTTACTGTAGTTCCCCTTTAAGGCCCCAGTAGCCTTTAAAACAGGTCAGTATACCTTCCTTGTTTGTTTTGTTCTACAGAAAACAGCTGGACTTGCGGTTGCAGCCTGGCGGGGCAGATTTCCGCGAGGCAGTGGCGAAAGAAGTTGCATTAGTGGAAGAGAGACACGGCCACAGGGAGGCGGAGCTGCAGGAGAAACTGGCAGAGGGCAGGAGACAGTACGCAGCTCTGGAGGACGAGTTCCGCATGGCGCTAACCATCGAGGCTGCTCGCTTCTCTGAGGTCTGCTAAAAGATGGACGCGTGCCATACAGATGGCCCATAATCACTGAAGTCTTCTCCTTAATTTGACTCTACATTCTCTGTACAGTCCAGCTGATAAATTATTACTGTGTCCAGTAAAAAGTGAAATGATTGAACTGAAATTGACCCCAATCTATATAGACATAGTGGATTTTCTTATTTCAGTGTGATGGTGAAAGCTGAGATTGAATTAGGGTCGTCTGACTCTGGACAAGTAGTCTGTGATTGCCACAGGAAGAAAGCTGTACAAAAAGATTGGATTTGAATCTGCACTTTCTCGTTACGGTTACAGATTTCATTCATACATTCTGCACAAAATGTAATCCAGTCTTGATTGCTACCACTTGTGCAATTTTCTACTTTCTACTTCTAACCTTTGACCTTTGGAAAAGTCTGAATAAGACACAGATTGCCGGGAAGACGCTCACTCATGGAAACCTTAAAAAAAAAAAAAAAAAGCTTCTATAAATCTGAAGCTCCTCTTATTCTGTCCGACCTCAAAGTGACATTGATTGATAAAATTGTCCAGTCAGGTCATGCTCAAACTGAAGTGCTTCACTCTGTTCAACTCTCATTTACATTCAACTCCACGTCCTCGCTCTGCTTCTGTAGGTAAAAGAGGCTTGTGATCAGATGACTGCAGAGCTGCTGGGGCTCAAGGCGACCCTCGCCCAGTCCCAGCAGGGGGAGAAGAAATCGGGCTCCCTGGTGCAGGAGCTCACCACCATGGTCAAAGAACAGAAGAACCGCATCACTGATCTCATCAAAGCCAAGAGAGATGCTGTCACCGATCTGAAGGTATGGCACTGAAGTAAAAGAGACAGATCTGACTGATTTATTAAGAATAAATTGTCTGATCAGGTTTGAAAAATCACATCATATAGAAGAGATGACCAGCGCTGGGCATTGCCTTTTCAAAAACTGTTCAGCCCGAGTCTTTAGGAGACTTTGAGACATGATGAATTTTGAATGGTCCAGCTGCCTTTCCATCTGTCAGCCATGACAGATGGCCGTTGATCATTAATACTGTCTCTCCCTCCGTCTGTCCCTGTGCCAGAGCCGCGTGCATTCCCTGGAAGCAGAGGTGAAGCAGGACCGGCGTCTCGACCTGCAGCTCGAGCTGCTAAAAAAGGACAAGTCGCGTCTGCTGTCTCAGCTTACCGCTCAGGAGTCGGTGATCGACGGCCTCAGGGCAGAGAGGAGGATCTGGGGTCAGGAGCTCGCTCAGCAAGGTAGGAGAAGTCCAGGAGGGTACTTGGAACTTTGACTAAGCCATGGCACACATTGAGAACCAGTTCCAGTTGTTTATCTGCAATCACTGCTACAGGTCTTCTTTGACTCTGCCTTACTTTATAATGCATTTGCCCAGTGGATGCTCTATATTGTCAATGAACAGAGTGAATCACTCTTAACATTTTAAAGATTCTACTTCAGAGTCAGTATGAAGGAGACAGTTTGTCTTAAAATTGCAGTCTGATGTTTTACTTCATCTGTACCAAGTAAAGCCTGCCATCTGGTGGTTATTTGGAAGAAATACACTCTTACACACATACTGTACTCAGAAGACCCAAAACTATTCAGTACAAATACAATTGGGCCAGATTTTAAAACCAGGACATGTAGATGGATTTTCAGCCTATTTTTGCTTTTGGTAAAGACCAAATCAAAACAAATGCAAAAAAAGCAATATTTATTATCTTACTTTTGAAATAAAAAAAAAATGTGGTCACATCTCTGACTCGGGCTATCACAAAATGGAGAAACAGAAAAACACTTGTACACTTGTTATTGCCTCTTGTTATGGTATACCTCTTGTTTTGTATACGTTATTAAAATGCACAAACACAACATTTTAAAGACACTGACAAGAAAAATATAATAAATTGATAGGGAATAAGGTAAATAAAATAGAAAAGGTATAATACATGTTAAAGGTATTCAATGTATAGATGCATACAGACTGTAAGCAGAGACACATCGCAAAAAAACACACAAATATAGTGAAGTAAAATGCCAAACTAGAGTGAATCTGGGCGAGCGTGTTTACAAACCATATCCGACAGTTGTGAAGTTTAACATTCACTGCTATGATAAGAGACAAGATCCAATTTTCAATTTTATGTATTTCTCTAAACTAGGAGCGTCCTTGGCTCAGGATCGTGGACGCCTGGAGGCCAGGATAGAGGTGCTGGGTGCTGAGCTAGACACTCAGAGGAAGCAGAATGAGAGAGACAACGATGCCCTAAAAATCAAAACCAAAATAATTGATGACCAGACGGAGACCATCCGCAAACTCAAAGAGGTAGTGAGATACTTTGATGATTGAAATCTGTGTTTTAACAGCAAATCGACGAAAGAGTTCATCATACTCTGCCACTACTTCAATGTTCATATTTGTGCATTTTACCATAAGCATTGTATGCGAGTAGTTTACATGTGTTTGTTTGCATTTATGTTTATCTTTCTGTCTTACCCTGTTTTTATCTTCAAACACACTTAAGCAGTTTCTCTTTATCCTCTGCCTTCCTGCTGTCCAGGCCCTGCAGGAGCGCGATGATCAGATCCGTAGGCTGCGAGAGGAGGCAGCCCAGGCCCAGAAGAGGTTCCAGGAGCAGCTGGAGGAGGAAACAGCTCGGCAGGCTGAGCTGAGGGAGCGTCTGGAGCATCTAAACACGCGCAAGGAGGAGCTGAAGCAGCAGCTGGAGGACAAGGAGGCAGAGCTTGAGGACATCAAAAGAGTTTACAGGCAAGCATCCCATCACAAACACACAAATATACAAGATATGCAGGATGTACTCACATAGACATACCAGTATTTTGGAAGTATTACTTTATAGAGATTTCCCACAGTCATAGAAAAGCTGGGAAAGTTATGGAATCTTATAAGCTTATTTTCCAGGCCTGGAAAGCCATGAAATTAGTAAGAGTCAGTGAGTGTTTAGGAGAAGTTATGCAATTTCGTTTTGTATATTTAAATCTGATATGTTTGAATAATGCCGGGCAAGTGGGGCAAGAAAAATGTTTTGACAATGTGATAAAACATGTTTCCGTATCTATGCCTCACTACTACTTTAAGATTATACTGCATTTTTTAAATGGAGCAACTGACATGGGCTTTCTAGGGCTTTCAATTGTCAGAGTACCAATGCACACTTTGGTTTCGCTTCCACTGGTCTGCTCTGAAAGTTGAGCATGGCAGTTTGAAGGTATGGAGCATTCTTTCTTTTAAACAAACCAGCCAATGGGCCAACCGAACTGTCAGCTGTCACTCCCCCACTCTGGGAGCGCTACTGCTCGGTGTCAGCAGACCATGTCCAGAGTGTGTTTTGAACGCATTAAATCACAGAACGGTTCAACCATACCAGAATGTGCATAGCGCTCAGAATGGCAATGTAGGTATGCACCCGCTTTATCCTAACTGTGACCCACATGCTAAGTGAGTTTGTTCATTTGTAAGGAGATAGTTCATAAGAAATGTATTCCAACAGTATTAGTTAGATGTAGTTAGCATTGTGATGGACAGCAAAATGCAAAGCTAAAGGAAGGCTATTGATAATTGTATTGGAAGGCTCTTGGAAGGCTTACTGGGTATAATAATAAAAAGTTTATTGATGGGTTGTACTGAAAGGCCTTAAAACATATGCCTACATACTTATGTTGCCCCATCCAGAAAATTTAAATTTAATTTCATACAATTATTAACATTTGGCATAAAGTTTACTATACAGCTCTGTTCGTGTTATACATTGGTCATAGACATTTTTTTAAGGGTCCTTGAAAAGTCATGGAGATGTTTTTAAATTTCGTTCATGAGAACGTGTGGGAAGAAGAAGATATACTTTCTTAATCCTCGAGTTTTTCACTTTGTGTACACACAGGCCCGAAATATACACACATGCACAAACAGGACCTGAACATACATTAAATGGAGAGATGTCAGAGTGAGGGGGCTGCCCATGGACAGGCGCACCGAGCAGTTGAGGGTTCGGTGCCTTGCTCAAGGTCAACTCGGAGGTGGAGGCGAGCTGGCCCCTCTCCAGCTACCAGACCACGCTCCATACTTGGTCCGTTCCATGACCTTAGACAACTCCTCCTAACGTCGACCTGATCAAATCAGTTTCTGCACCACTGTTGTGTTGTGTTTTTCTTGATTTCTCCATATCTATTTTTCTACCAGGGATTCCAGTAAGAAGTGGCAGGCAAAGGCAGACCTGCTGACTCGGCTGGAGGGCCAGGTGAAGCACATGAAGGACAACTTTGATTCCAAGGAGCGCTTGCTGCTGGAGGAGAGAGATAAAGCAGCAGAAGCACAAAAGTATGATACAACACCACATGAGAGGGAAAGTGTCTCTTTGAAATTCCCTTTCTGCTGTATTATTAAAGTCTCAGCCTGTGTGTATAAATCAAGTCACAGTTCTTATGTCTCATATGATGGGTGTTTTAGGTGTATTTGCTCTCTTTAAATTAACTTGTGTTTACAGAGTGGGCACAGTTTTGTAGATGGAGTGATTATCTTGCTTACAATCAATAATATGAAGTTTTTGATGCAGTCAGACCTGAGAAGAAAGTTGTTACTCTGTATTTCCATACCTGTCAGAACATGCACATGCACATGTTTGCCCAGTCATTGTCCACCTGCTAGATACAGGTAGACAGTTCTGCAACTTTCTTTATTCCTGTAGGAGATGGAAGTCTTTTCCTACATCAAGAGAGCTGATAAAATGCTTTTCCTCCAAAGCCTAAAAGGAAAATCACAAAAGGAAGATTCAGTGTATCTCACTCTGAACTGTTTAGGGCAATTTGGACTGTTTGTTAAATGTGTGCCTCCTCCATCTCTCTCCAAAACCCAAAAGCTAGAGAACTCTGAAGACTCATAATGGTAATGATATATTACATATGAAGTCTGTGGGTCAAATCATGGTCAGGGTGTGTTAGTGCCGTTGAGAGAGAAGCAGGTGAGCGACGTCATAGTTTATGTTTATGTCAGTGCTTCATTTCTGGGACCATCCACCTGAAAAGAAAACTTATGTATCCAAGGCAGTTAGGACAACATCCTCCTCCAACCTTATGCAACATTATGTTCCATTTGCTGTTGTCTGTCTTGCAGAGCTGCAGTAGAGAAGTTACACAGTGTGGATGATGCATTTCGTCGACAGCTAGAGTCTTGTCAGGCCGCCCATCAAGCTGAGCTGCTTCGACTGGCGAATGAGAAGCAGAAACAGATTGAACGAGCCAATCAGAAGGTAAAATATAGACACTAAGAGTAAGACACTAGTTTCCCCCCAAGTTGGAAGGTAAGAACAGGTGCTTAGTGCCAGTGTAGTCATGACAAATGTGAACAAAATTCTAGCCTTTAATGTGGATAAGAATTAGTCAGTGTGTGGTAAATATAGTAGTTTTCTAATTAGTCTTCATGTTAGATATGTACAGAAATATGATTTTCTAGTATTTTACCTGCTTTACCATGCTCAAAGGGAGTTTTGAAAGTGGTTACCAATGATTGCACTTGGAGTTGGAGTTTTAAATCCTTATCCATACTGGCAAAATCTTGTCACTCGAAATATTACATTTGGGACACAGCTGATCATTGTCTTCCAGCTGCCCCTTGTGAGCTTAAGGAAAAAAGAAGACATTTTGAAAGTGATGAATGTAAGGACGTAGGGCAAACCCTGTGATGCAGATATGCAGTTTGACAATATCACGAGTAGCATTTCACCCAGCACGGCCTTGAAAGTCTCTAAAAATTATGAACCTCATTGAATAATTTAAAAAACGTATGTTTTCTGTATCTGAGGCTGTTTGTCTGTCTGTCTGTGTTTTCTCAGGTATTTGAAGTGGAGGAGGAGATGCGTCAGCTCCTGGAGGAGACGGAAACTAACAAGAGAATCATGGAGGAGAAAATGAAACGTCTCACGAGTGTACTAAAAGACTTTTAACACATGAAATATGACTTCGTTGAATTTAAACACTAGAGGGTAATTTTGATTTTGTTTTTTTAAAGAATCAATTTAGTAGAGTTTTGTTTTTCAATTTTTTATGTTAAGTTATTGTTGTATTTTAGTTTATTATGATGTATCTAATAAATTCTCTCTGGAGCATATTTTTGTCTTTTCTTTATAACATACATAACTAATTTGAACAAAAGTAGTAGAGTAGAACTCATTTAATTTCATTTTAATTTTTTTTTTCGAGCATTTTGCCTTTAATGGACAGGACGGGTAAGCGGGGGGGGGAGAGAGAGAGAGAGAGGGGGGTGACATGCAGCAAAGGGCCACAGGCTGGATTCGAACCCGGGCCGCTGCGGCAACAGCCTTGTACATGGGGCGCCTGCTCTACCACTAAGCCACCGACGCCCCATTTCATTTTAATTTTTTATGTGTTCCGCTCATGTCCTTACGCAGCAACGTCACATAAAAAAAAAAAAAAATCTATTATATAATCCATGACCAAAAAGGTCTTTCAAAACACAAATAATCATAAGAAATATATGGTCTATCAGTTACAGTTATTCCCCAATACTTAACAGTAACTTAGGAAAATAAACAGAAGAATCAGAAGCCAGGCACAATGTCCCCTTCAACAAGGGGACAACTTCATATAGTCCAATTTTTCTTTCTTTATAGACTTTCTTCAACTCAAAACATATTTACACAATTCCACAGTTTAACGCCCACCACCAAAATACACATCTTTTTTAATGTAGTCCGTGCAAACTGGTGCTTGAAGTGAAATTTTCTTCTGCCGGTTATCCTCTGAAATAAAAACAGACAATTTTTGCAAGTGTTCTGGTAACACTCAGAATTTTGTTTAATACATAATTAACAGTGTCCATAAATCAACTTTAAGTTTCAATAGTCCTGACGTGATAAACAGTCTGTTGGTGTTATCTCTTGGATCTACTTTACTAAAGGTTTTATGGGAAATGATAATAGAAATGTATTTATAGAGCATATTTCATCTATGAATTTGCCATACAAAGTGCATCACAAATGAAACATGAAAGTAAATAAATAAAAGACAGAATCCAAAAAAAATGATTTTTTTTTTTTTTTTTTAGAAAAAGACAAAAACTGATTAAATAAGTAGATTTTTAGATAACTGTATGATGTATTATTGTTGCCATATACGAAGAAATTAATTGTGAGCACAGAGAATGGACAAATTTAGCTCAGTTTCTTTTGTCTGCCATTTTTTCTTTTAATTTAACATTTAATTAATAAACAACATGAACACAATACATTCGTAAGAAAGAGAAAATTTAACATCAATTTACTGGGAAATAAAAGAACAGACATCTTGCCAAAAAAAATGCAAGAGACGGGACAACATATGAGTATTGATTGATCAGTATCTGATCACGTTGTCTGTCCCGTTGAAAAGAGGGGGGCGGGGCTAGGTTCTGGTTTAGGAGGAGCATCACTGACAGGGAGGGGAGGGGAGGGGGGGGCACGAGCAGGACAAGGGTTGCCATGGCAACTCTAACCCAACGTAACGTCCGTTGATTTAAAAACCCCACAGGTACTGCCGTCGTCCCGTTGAGGTAACAGAGGCGGTATGTCAGAAAGAAATACTAGTTATTTGTAGTTAAGACAGACAGCTGACTTAGAATAAGTAAGACTCTGTTTTATAGAAAGAAGATGGAGTTTGAGACGACGGAGACTGTACGCTCGACACCAAGCCGCCATGAGAAAAGTTTGGGGCTCCTCACGATGAAGTTTGTCAGTTTGCTACAAGAAGCGAAGGATGGCGTCCTTGATTTGAAAGTGGTCAGTGAAACGGCGACAGCAGCCGGCTCAGTGTTGTTGTTTCTGGGATGTTTTGGGGGGAATTACTCGGTGTTGTGTAGTGCCACCTTGGGAACAAAGAACTGTCAGTCATAAACGGAGCCAGTCAGGTGCATTGATTTGGTTAACAGGTGGACTAGCGAGCCGCCATTACCCCTTCGTTTATGGGTTCAGTAACACACACTCACAAGCAGTAAACGCTGTAACGTTATCTGTTTGAGGGTATTTGTGGTTGCCAGTTTGTTGTCAGATTGTTAATGGAAATAAACCAGTTTATACTATACCTTAAAGTGAGGCCAGGGGTCCCACAAACGGTATTCTCGGATTATTGATCTCTCCCCTTTGAAGCAGACCAGCACCACAGACATAGAGTCCCATTTGAGATCATTTTTATCATAAATGAATGTATAACTACATATATGATGGAGCTTATTTAGAAATAACCAAATATAATAAGCCCAATCAGTAAAATACAATTGCTGATGTTGATTTAGACTTATAAAAAGTCCTATTAGTGCCACAGCTTGCATATATCTATGGGTTATTACAAGGGTAGCAAAAACATGATGCATTGTTTTATTTTTTATTTTTAGGGCCCAGGTTAAACTGTAAACACAGTAGTAATGATAAAATACTGTAAAACTTAATTTAGTAGCCCAGGCTACTATTTGCTTAAATCACTGAAATCAACAGGCCTATATTTGGGACAGGCGTCTATATGGGACAGGCTTTATTCCTTTCACACCAAACTGTTGTACAGCAAAGATCAGGAAATGCAATCAAACTGTTTATTTCAACTGGTGTAATTGTTACTTGTATAAAAAATAGTCTTTGGATAAAATAACAATTATGAATCATTCATCAGATCTGACGGACGATGCATCAGAGAGAGATTTATGGCACTCGATGATTATGGCACCCAGCATACCTACACACCACTTTATCCTGTTAAAACAATACTCACAACTTGGATTCATTTTTATGAAAAATCCATTGGATTATTTTGATTTTAGGACAGTAACAGACTAAAGGAGTATGAATAAATTACAGGGTAATCGAGGAATGGACACATAATTTGAAGTAGCCAACATCCAAAGAACTTCTATAAATATAAAATAAAACCGCTTGGCAGCCACACCAGGCGTCTAATTGAGACAGGTGTTTATTTGTCATATAAAAGCCAATAAAAGGGACTAGGTGTTTAATTGGGGCTAGGATTTTAATCGAAGTTTTACAGCTATTAACATATGGGGAAAAATACAAAGATTAAGAGGAATATCTAAAAAAAAAAGTAAACCTAGTCTACTTTTTCTGTTTTCCCCATTTCCACAGTGATTTTTAGATTAGTCTAAACCTCCTGGATGCCCAGACCTCCACACTGAGAACCAATAGTTAAGCACCATCTCCTTTACAGTCATCATGCCAGTTAGCGCTGCAACAAATAGTAGACTGACAGGAAATTAATCAGGAACTATTCTGATATTTAATTCTATTGAGTATTTTTTTGAACCCAAAATACTAAAACTCTGCTTCTAGCTTCTCCAGTGTAAGAAGTTGCTGCTTTCCTCTATTTTATCATTTTGTAAACTAAATATCCTTATGTGTTGGACAGCTGAAGATGTCTACTTGGACTGTGAGAAACTGGGATGAACACAGCTTTCTGATGTTTTATAGACTTGATAACAGAGAAGGACATAGTCTGTAGTATTTGTAATATATGTGCTCATGTTCCTCTGTACAATTTTGCTTTCTACCATCTTTCAAATAATTTTTCTTATGGCTATCAGTGAACAGTGAACTTTTCAAACCCCTGGCCCTCAAACATCAAGGTTGTCGTAAACTTTGTTGTATCATCAGCTGCCCTCAGGGTTTACATTGTAGATGCATCCTTGCCAGACCTATTTGAAGTGTCTTCCACAAATCTACTTCTTTTCATCACACTGATAAGTAGTTTCCCTCCCTTCTTGCGCGCCAAAGCCGGGTAATGTTTACACAGCAGGCTCCTTAGACCCTTTCCCTCCTCCTTCCTTCTCTGCTATTGTATAACTGTCCTCTTCTGCCAAGGGGGTTTTATTTTCTGTTTGTGCAGCTTAATTTGGCCAAATCCTTCATTTGTTGGCTTTGTTCGCGTCTCTTTCTCTTTTTTTCCCCCAGAAATTTTTGTCACAGAAATTTTGTGTCTCCTGTTGAAGCCTGGTAAAAGTGTCTGTGATGTTTTTTTCTCAACAAGAGTTCATATTAAGCTGCCACTCAATAAGACCCTTTATGGAAATGTCTGTTTGAATTAACAGGCTGCAGACAGCTTGGCAGTGAAGCAGAAGAGGAGGATATACGACATCACCAACGTACTGGAAGGAGTGGGGTTGATCGAGAAGAAAAACAAGAACATAATCCAGTGGAGGTTTGCAAAAATTAATTTCAGATTTTTGAATCGGTGAAATATTTGTAAGCAGTTGCCTTTAATATCTTTGAACTCCTGTCAATGGGAAATATTTTAGAGCACTCCCTGTGCTTTGTACATGAAAAGTAGCATCTTCCTCCCTCACCCTTGGCTCAGTAGCTGGTGAATGCCAACATTTTTTATGCTGTTGGCAGCCAAAGTTAATTTTAAGTTGAAGCTGTTAACCTGAGAAAATGGAGAAAAGCATTACTTGTATAGGACTGGTGCTCATACCTCAGTCTTTCTTCTCTTTCTTCTCTGATCTGATTTCTTCTTTTAGGGGGGAGAACTCAGGCAGCCAAACTCAGGAGGTGCTGGACCAGGTGAAGGGTTTGAAAGCCCAAATCTCTGAGCTGGAGGCCCAAGAGAAAGAGCTGGACAACCAGAAGGCATGGCTAGAGGAGATCATCAAACACCTTAACCATGACCCCATCACTAGCACATATCCTTTTATGCCTGGCATTAAAGAGAGATGGTTTGCTTGTTCTTATTCTAAGGCTGTTCAGTTTTTGTTTGCTGTAATTCAGGTCAGTGGATTTGCATATTCCCTTTTTTTCACTCTCTAATATTGAGTACACAAACTGTAATTTTGCATGAACAAAGAATGTCAGACAAATTAAAAGCAGATACATCACCATTTTCTACAAAAAGCAGCTTACTGTTCAACTGACCTTAAGTGTTTAAAACATTTACTACTGGAGCTCCATGTTTGATGTCATTGATCTTGATTTGTATTTGTCTCTTTCTACAGTTTGTAATTCTAGTCCTCATGGGGCCCATTTTATTAATTTCAGAGGAAAGAAATCTCCACTTGATCCTTTTAACATTGTTTGCTTATTGAACAGAGAAAATACTATAAAGGGGGGATTATAAATCTAATTGCTATTGTCAGTCTCCTGTGAAATCACAGCCAGGCTAATCCTGACTTGCACAATGCTCACAGTCTTGTTTTTCCAGTTTATTGTCTCCATTTCCCTCCTAGAAGTAATCCTGCTCTTATTTTTCTTAACACCTCTCCACTTATAAATTTGTCACACATGAAGACATCTGCAGTGCCTTCAACGGAGACACTGTCCTTGCTGTCGTGGCTCCTGCTGGTACCCAGCTTGAGGTACCTCTACCTGACATGGTTCGTCTTACAAGCTTTCATTGGTGGTCGGGATACATGGACTTCTGTAATAGTCACCAGGAGGACAAGTTTTCTCTTATAGACATTATACATTTTAGGAAAGCAGGCTAATGGAATAGTAAGTTTCTTGTAGCACGTGAAGTCTAACTGAATATAGGCAACAATCTTGCTAGTAAGGCACAGAGTTCTCAGCACACTTGGCTGCTTAGCATGTATCGCCTGGAGTTGAAGTTAAACAGAAACTTTGGTATTATTTAACCTAAAATCTATTTTCCCATGTTTTTTCATCTAAGTGAGTAATGGAGACAACAATTTATGACACTGGCCCAGTATTGAGAGAGACCGTGACAAGACTGCAGTGTAATCCCTATGGGCAATTGTGTACCATTAATTTAAGTCCACTAGAAGTGCTTGTTTTTGCCACTGACAGGCTCAGATTGTTATTTTAAGTGTCTGATAACATCATGAACAGGTCCCTCCAGAGAAACGAAACGTTTTTCTGTATCTTCTGTTTGTTATTGTGACTAAGCCTCGCTCAAGGAGAAGGTCTGAAATCTTGCAAGAGGTGACTCATTGCAGTAAAAAAGCAACAGTGGAAATGTTAGTGAGAGATAAAGAGAGGAGTGCCAGGAAAGGTTTGTTGTGTTAGAAAGGATAGCTTAGTGTTATCTAAGAGATTTTCAGTGTTGTTGCTGAATATTTTGCTGATTTTGGCAATGTGGAAAATATATCAGAGACTTTTCCTTGAGCAAGGCTTAGTTATACACATAGTCAAACGGACCAGATCAGGGAAAGGTAAGGAAAAATATTCAGTTTCTTTGTAGGGTCTTTTCTGTAATGTTGTCAGACTCTTCTAAAAACAACCTGGGCCTGTCAGTGACAAACACAAGCACTTTTACATGAATTGTACAATTGCCTGTAGGGATTATGTTGCAGCTTGTTTTGCTGCAGCAGCTGTCACAATTTCCCTCAGTACAGGTCCAATTTCAAAGAATTTTGTTTCCAATTAGACATAAAAATATGGGAATATCGAGGTTCAAAAGTACAAAAGCCTCCCTTTAATAACTTGAGTGAGACCAGAGGTGCTGTGCCTTAGCTTCCATTCATTAACAACCTGGTCCGAATGATGACTGTACTCATCTGTGCCGGTATTAATCCTGCCGCCACTTGGGGGCAGCAGAAACAAGTTGTGAACACAACACTGTCGTACTATCACCTTTTCAGTTTATAAGCAGAACTTGTTACGAAAAGTTGCCCATTCAAACATCCAGTAGTTACGGAGCAACATTATCATTCATTTTGACTTGACTTTCTGGCCATCCGTTGAGTTTAAGTCCAGTGTTCACTCTCTGTTTTGACCACCTACTGAGGGAAATAAAAGCTGCACTGTGAAAACGAGTGAGAACAGTAGTTGCCTTAATAAAACCAGAAAATGAGCTGAATGATGCCCCGTAGAGTAAAGTGTCCTCTTTAGCATTCAAGTAGTCATGTGATCCATTTTGTGTTTAGATTATAGCTGTTGTAATGATGCTAACATTATCTCCATGCTGCTGAGCCGCAGGGCCAGACTGGTCAGAAGAAGTACCAGGTGAATCTACACAGCCACTCGGCTCCCATCCAGGTCCTGCTCATCAACAGGGATCCACACTCCACAATACCTGTGGTCTTCTCTTTGCCACCCACTGATGACATCTGTCCAATGCCAACTCCACCCAGCACCCCCGCCAGCCTACAGAGGTTCCCTCTCTCAACGTCCGTGTACTCCACCTCCAACAGCGCCTGCTCGTACTGCAGCCAGGACTCTCTGTGCTCAGACCACCAGATGGTGCTGCCAGAGCATGATGAAGTGCTGACGCCATCATCCACCCCTCCTGATGTGCAGATGGGTAAGGACAGGGACTTTGAGAATTTTAATGCTCATTAAGTTCCCCTAGAAAACCACCACATGAAGTTGCTTGTTTTAGACCGTAGTGAACAAAATTTAACAGACGAGAACTTGGCTTTACAAGCAGATTTTTATATTTTAAGCAGAGAAACATTCAACACATGCAATAGAGGCTTATTGATAGTAGGTATTAAATGAATAAAGCCAGCCTCAGCTTCAATAGCTTATAAAAATGAATAAAACATTGGTTTAAGGCCACATTACAGTCCACACATTATAACAATAGCAAAAAAAAACACCCCCATCAAAAATAGTATCACTTACATAGTGAATAAACAGAGAGGTTTAATTTTTCTTTCGAAAATCCTCCATCACAATCTCTCTGAAATAACATCCTCCACCCCATGAGTCAGAGGACATTAAGATTAAGTTCCTCCTAATTGTTTTGTCAGTTTCACTTTTTGTCTTGTGTCTTATCATAGTGTTGGATGTCACAGTGATGGATGTCTCAGTTAAATGAAAGCAGAAAGACCAGTGTGGTACTGATGATATTGCCTGCTGAAACAAGCCCACTAGACATTTAGACTCAGTTGCCTTGCCACCCAACCAAAACGAATGCAGCAAAGTAATACAACAGACCCACAAGTGTGTGTCTCGCCCTCGTTCCACAAATGAATGGGAAGCTAGTTTTGATCTGACTGCACCATTTGGACACAGCTAATGAGTACTTGGCATCAAAGACATTATTCATTTTAATCTGTCAGGTTGAATTTCCAACTCCTAAAGCCATTAGCTGATCTCCTTTTAAGTGTAACTCTACTCTTATCTACTCAGCAGCTTGGAAATATGTGATGATCTCCTTGTTGTTGAAGTGTGTTGCATTCAAAGACGCCCCCATGTCCAAGAACTGAAAGTAGTGCATTGCCGTTAAGACAAGAATCGTGTGAATTTGGTTGAATATTGCTTAAAAGTTTTGTTATCATCTGACCCAGGAATATCAGATGTCAGCTTGTCCTGACTTGCAAGAGCACGATAAGTTCAAAAAAAGGACTGCTTGCATCTGTAATACCATGTGATCATAATGTAACTGACACTGTGTCAGTCATAATGGCTTGCCTTACTCAATCAAGGTTAAAGTTTCAAGAAGTTGATTTTACATTGTACAGTTAAAATAAACCAGAACTAAAGGTTGTCTGGACTGTAAGGAAAAACATCTACAAACTTATGTTAAAAAATGGTCATTAGTAAGACATGGGGCAGCAGATTTGCAGCACTGTAATGCTGCAGCAGAGACATTTTGTATACATATCACACATGACACCCTGCATTGCCTTGTTTCTGTAGTTTTTGCATTTGTATCTGTCCCCCATCGTATCATGGGAACAGACTAAACATAGAATAAACTTCCAGTGTTGGTTAAAGACAAACCACTTCCTCATCCGGATCCAGGTTTCTAAGTTAAAAGTCTATATATACGAATAAGCAAAAATGATTACATAGAAATATGAATAAAAGGCTGAGTCAGGAAAACTGGCCAACGTGCAAACTGAGTCACCCAGTCAAAGTGAAACTCAGTCTGACCTTCCTTCCAGTTAGACACCATAATGCTGGGAACTCTGACTAACCAAATATACCGTCAGGGGCCGATTGTAAGATAGTGGGGCCCCTTGGGCATAGATATGCAAAAGGCCCCACCACCCCTCCTGCACAGGAGAAGAAATACAGACTATGTGATGGTTTTGCCTCTTTTTGTATTTTTTTGTCTCTTTGCAGTTCCTTTGCATCTCTTTGTGGTCATTTAAAAATAATTTGGATATAAAGGGGTTATATTTGGGATTATTTCTTGGCCAGGCACAATTACTTCCTGGAGTCTTTTGCTTTGATCAGCTAACCAGCTGCTGGATGTAGCATAATATTGTTATCAATCATATAGTATCGGTCTTCTCATCTAAAGTAACGAAGCACATTTCTGAAAATGTCATAACTTTTAGCTGAATCCAAATGTGTGACGTCAAGCACACTTGCAGACCCATCTCAGACCCTGAGGGTTGGTTAAATCCACAATTCAAGTCCACAGGGACTTCTGCAAACAACTTCCGTGAATTATGTCCACAGATGTCCACACAGAAGTCCACAGACTGCAAACTGAGTCAGTTTGGGGTGCAGATTTCACCAGTCCGTAACATTACAGATAATCCACAAACAATTTTCCAACAAAACTGTACTACGTAGCTAAGTATTGTTGTTGCACCTCCGATGCTCCCTGCAGAGTGTCACAGTCAGTCCACAGCAGTGTTGGAGCAGCAGCAGATGGACCTAGGGGGCCCAGAGTTCCAGTCTGTACTGGACGTGAGCGGCCTGCTGAAGCTCAACGCTGCTGGAGACCACATGAAGGACGACAGAGAGGGTAAGGCACAGGAATGTGAACCCAGCTACACTGTTGAGTCTGTAATTGCATCCAGCAGTGAAGCTCAGGGGCAGTTAGATGTTTGTTTCACAGTGGTTTCAGTTATGGTTCTGACATCTGAGCTTGTTTATACTGACAGTTTTGTTTACAAGCTTTAGGATCTGACCTGGTGACAGAAAATGGCTAAATAATTTATAAATGTTTTTGCTATACTACTTTATCCAACTTTAGTGGTTAGAAATTGTTACACAGTCAATAACAGTGAAATGAAATGGTGTTTTTACTTCTCTTGTAGAAGCTGTCGACCTGATTGATGAGCTGATGTCCACAGGTGGTAAGCATCTCAAACCCTGGCTTTACTCACTTTATAAATGTTCAACTTAAAATAAGACCAGCTACACTGCTACAGATCAAATTTGTCAGCAATCCAAAATACAATTTAGGAGACATTTTAGTGTGGACCAAAAAGGTTGATGGACCAGTGTTGCCATTCACAGAGCTGTGCTGCTAGCATGGCTAAAATCTGTAAGCAGTCTGTCTACCTGTCTTTGTCTTGTTCATGTTTTACAGTGTGTGTTTTTCTGTTGATGCTCACACAGGAATAGACTACAGCTTCAACCTGGACGACAATGAGGGAGTGTGTGACCTGTTTGATGTGCAAATCCTCAACTACTGATGACTGACAGCACCTCTGCAGTACTCAGGAGGCACTTTTGCCTCTCTGTAAGGACGCTTCAAAGATGCCTTTTCCCATTTTTGTTATAATTGCACAGTGATACTATACTATACTATTGTTATTTAAAGAAAAAAACCTTTACACACATTCAGGCTGCCAGACAGCTTCACTTTACCACACTGGCCTTATGCTTTCAGCCAACACAAAACAAAGTAAACTAATTCACCATGAGATATTTATGTAACCACAAGACATTGTGTGTCCATTTTATTGATTTTCTGGGTGAATATCTACGACGTAGCAGAGAAATGAGAAGCCAGGAGAAATCCTTCAGCCTCCGACTGCACTTTTGCATGTCTGTATCTTTGTAATGTTCCACATCCTGTGGATATCTGGGACTTGACAACTGCTCTATTTGCCGCGTATGAACGGTTGGGACTGTGACAGTGTTTGCCTTCACAGTAACTGGTAATAACACAGTATTGGCTCCTTTCTAATATTACATACAGGGTTGATGGTCTCGTTCAGGGTATGTGAGTAACTTTCTGTTCATGGAAAGTGATTGTATAAAAACCTACCCAGTGCTATAGTTATATTTGATAAATGGCATATTGTATTTAATGAGTGAATGTTTCGGTTACGTTTCTTGACTTTGTTCTCATGTAAAAATGCCAGAAAGATTTCATTTCTAAATTATTGTGTCACTGCCATTTTAGGCCTCTAATTTTTTTAATGTTTTGCATGAAGAGTTATATATTTGAATAACTAATCTCTTTTTTTTTTTTTTTTTTTTTTAATTTAAGAAAAAATATTCTTGGCTCTAGTTTGTTGAAACTGAAGCTGGTTGAGTGCCTTAATTGTAATTTAAGAAGTGAATTAGCCATATTTGTGATTAAAATATGAGATGTTAAGAGCCATAATTGGCCTTTTTGTATATTTATAGTTTTCTTTCACGACAAGAAGTCATGTTTTTGTTACATTTTGTTGTTTATTTGCACATTTTTTAAAGTTTTTTCAATAAACAGATTTCATCTTGATTTACAAACTTTGCTTTTCTGATAACTAATGATCATAATTTGATTCAAGAAACTAGTTGAGGAAAACAATTCCAAACTATTTTAACATGAAGCCTCTTAAACTTATCATGTAAGACTTGTGGGAGTGTCAAGGTTGTCTCAAACCATACCATTTGTTAATCACACATTATCTAACTGATCCCCAGGTTGAAACACTTTTTTGTTTTTTGGCCGAGTTAAATGTTTTGCACAGTTAACAGATGGCAAACCTCAGTGAAATGGTTTCCAGATGCGCCCGCATGCGTGCCAGAGTATGACCTGCAGCATCACTTGATTTGTACCAGGTGGGATATAGGAAGGCAGCTAAGAAAAACATTACAGTGGAAAAGAAACATTTAGAACTTGTGAAATTCCAGTGAGAACTTAGTGGGTTTACATTTAGTCTCAGAGATTAATGTGACAACAAACTGCAGCATGCATTGAGACAAAATAAAAAATTCAAAAATATTTAAACTATGTAGTGCTGTGTTAGTTTTATTCACAATTGGAGAAGATGTTTTATTTGCTGATGAACTTCCCTGTGTCAGTGACCTCTGAACTTTTATCCACAAAGTCATGCAATGAATCTGCTTCATTATTTGTCAGTTCCCTGACATCACATACAGAGTTTTTATTGTCCTTGCATTCATATAGCACATTTGTTTAGCATAACTTGATTTGAACCAGCTATAAAATCTTGGAGGAAATTGTGCAACATCTGAAAACCTGCAAGTTTTTTCAAAAATGTTTTCAACTGCATGGTATCAGACCTTCTGCACATAGTGAACACTTTACGCCCAGGCTGTTTCCCACAGACTCTAAAAACTGCAGCTCTAAGCCACTCTTAAAAAGTTGATATAAAAAACAATTCACTAATGAACAATTTAAGCACAAATCAAACCTACCATTTTTAAGGGAAATCATTGAGAAGGCTGTTTTTCAACACCCACTTGGCACCTAACAAGTTGTTCTGAGGTTTTCCAGGCAGGTTTTTAACTACACCACACACACACACAGGCTGCTCTTGTTTAATAAATAAATTAGGAATTCCAATGTGTTTTTTCCATGGCCTAGGAAAGTTCCCTCAGTGTTTGGGAACAGGAGCTACTCTCTCTCAAAGCCAGAAACCAGAAGAGGAATTCTCAAACTTGTGATGCCATAGGGTATTTTACATAGAGATAGCGCTACACAGCTTCTATGAAGTCCCTTCTTTAAGCCTCCTTTGCATTTTTACACAGAACAAAATGGCGGTGGCATCATTCAGCTCCAGTGTGTGATTATACACTGCATTGCAGCTTTGCAGAATCAAACGAGGTGTGACAGCATGACGTAACACATCAGCATTGGCCTCTAGTGTGACATATATTCGTCAGTACCACTGGCAACATTGGCATCAACCTGTCAATAACAATCATTTACTCTACTTATGTTTTCTTTTTGATTCTGATGAAGACGCAGTTGGCGTTGAAACGTTAGTCATTAATAAATTCATCACAAGTGATCTGAGTGCTCAAGTGCTTTTCTTGTGGATTCCTCCACGGGGTTATTTTGATCTATATGGTTCTGTTCTGAGAAGCACCGACCTCCAATTGCGGAAGGGCTGAAGCGCAAGAGATTCCCTCTACCCAACAATCATTTACTGTCTTTGTGATATGGTAGCTGGTCCCGACCTCTGGTCAGAGCCCAAGGAGCTCCTAGACATTGTTTTCCAAATTTGCAGACATTTGTGGCCGCTGTTCTTCTTCTTTGGGTTAGCCGCTAACTGCTAACTGCTACTTTTTAAATCTCCCACGGTGGGTTTCACACATAACATGTCATTAAAACATCACACCTGTTCCACCCGTGGTCCTGTACCACGGATTGTCCTGTTCTGTTCCCAAATGAACTTCATGCCCTTGTAGTGTTCTCAGTCTGAAGCAGAAAATGTGCCATTATCCTCAGAACATTCCCCTGGGTCATTGAGAACATCTTTCCCATTTTATTGTCTGTGGAGCAGCTCCAGATTTTTTATCCTATTACATCGTAAATTTGAGTTTCAGCACTCTAGTTTTTGGATTTGGGAGAGAGTTGTTCATGTTCACTAATATTTTTTGACTGTCTTAAACCATAGAAATAACATATAGGGCATAGCTCCCCTTTAAGGTCTTGATTGACTACTGTTTAATAGATACTAGTAGTACTATACTATTCCCACATTAAAGACTGGAAACTTGATTGGACTTTGCAGCACAGTACTAATCTGGTCTCAATCCTATTTGAAGAACAGGGACTGCTTTGTATTTATTATTTTATTTATCACACATCTGAGTATCCAAAAATTACGTGGAGTCCCCCAAGGCTCTTGTTCTGGGGCCTCTTCTGTTCTACATCTGCATTCTTCCACCTGCTCAGATTGTGGAAAACGAAAAGTATTTTACAACAGTTATGCAAACCACAATCAGATTTATAAAATATCACTTGGTGACTATGATCTCGCACAAGCACTGAGTAGGTATAACTGGATGTGCCAGAAATCTAGATTTCTTTTTTTAAATATCTTTTAAAAAATGTCTTTCTGTCTTATTTAAAGCACTCTGAATTGCCTTGTTGTTGAAAGGTGCTACACAAATACTGTAAACTTGCCTTTTGTACAAGGGGATGTTGCAATATGTTTGCAAAGGTCAAGCAAAAATAACGCTGACTTGTGTTTATCTAAATAGGAGTGTGCTAATACTGGACTTTTTAAAAGTGAATGATTAAATATTTGAATGTGCGCAACAACTCCTCTCTCTGCCTCTCTAAGTGATCTCACTGGGCTAACTCAGTCTTAGAGAAAAACATCTCAATTAAAAAATAAGATTTGCAACTGTCAAGAGAGTGACGCTCATCACCTCGTAAAAAGGTTACTAGAAGCTGTTTTCCAGCGTGTTGTGCACACTCGGCTGCAGAGATAAACTGTGACGTCCATGTGCAGTAAATGCACCTCAGACGTTCTGGGGAATTCAGGAAACTATTAAAGCCGAGGTTTTCCACATAAAAGGGAGTTAAATCCCACTGGATGTAGATTTGGCACAAGACTGCAAGTAACACCACCAGAGTAAACAAAGTGAAATGTGGTATCTTTTAATATTCAGGAATTTGAAGTCAACGCGAGGTGAGAAATAAAACACATGATTAAAATGTACACAGGTCAAGTGGAGCAATATTAGAGATAGAAAATCATGCTTCTTTGCTTCATATTGGAGGTGCAGGCATGTGTAGTGCATCTGGTTTACAGGCTGTGCAGATGTGTAACATCAACTTAATCAGGAATATTTTTCTAAGGTGATTGCAATAAAAACAAGCATTATTTCAAACAAGTTGCAATTACAAAGTTCCAGCCCATTTAGTTTATAAAATTGACCTCATTATTCTTCTTGTCTTCACTTCTTCTGTTTCATCTGTTGCTGTATAGTGTAATGAAAAGTATAAAGTTCAAGTATTTATCTTATTTTTGTTTGCTTTGTGGGCAGCTTGAAAAGTGTTAAATGTCACATGTGAAATCCTGGAGGTTTGTCACCTCATAGATTATGATTCTGTTAAACTTGTGGAACAAATGTAAGTCAGAGTTTAAAGAATTCATTGTCATGCTAACTATAATAAATACTGTTGAAATAAAATATTGCTTTCACAACACATTCTCACTCCCAACTCATCAAATACTGCCACTTGATCAGTGGCGCTAAATGTCAAAATGTGACTCTTCAGGTGCCACTCTAGCGTCAGTTTTGAAGGTTGAAGGACAATGTGTCAATTTAAACTTGTTACATGCATCGTGTCTTTTCAGAATAAACTTGCGTTTTCACAGCAGTTGGAACTTGTTACACGCAGAACATAGGTAAAAAACTTTGTTATTAGGTTTACTTTGGTACTGAGGTTTTGGCATCAAAAGCACATGGTTAGGTATAGAAAAAACATTTTGGTTTGGCATAAAGTAATACATTTGTTACTGACATAATCAGTGTTGGGAAGATTGCTTTCGAAATGTGATAGGTTACAGATGACTTGATACCCTGTTATGAATGTCATAAGAAATGTAACGATATTACTTTATTAAGGTAATGTGATTCATTACATTTGGTTACTTATTGATTACTTTTGAAACAACTTGGCAATAAAACTGAAAAATGTCTGGATACAGGCTATGCAAAGAAAAAGACATTCCTGCATGGCGAAAATGTGCAAAGTAACAGAATGACTGTTACTTTTTTACATATAAGCTTATTATGAAATATGTATTTGGATATAACACTGTTGTAATCATCAACATTTTGATTGGTAACTGTAATTTACTCACATATTTTGTCTCAATAACTGTAACTAATCACTCCCCAACACTGAATGTAATGCAAATGCAGCGCCATGTGACATACGTCACTAGCACAGTATGCTACACATTCTAGCATGCTAGGTTGTCCTTAAAACAGTCCCTTCAGGATTCCACAGGCTGTCTTTGTGATTGTTGGAGTGAGACCAGGTTTCCATTGGACCAGGGTATAGAATCTGACAAAACATCACTCCAAACACAAAACCAAGTCCCTTTTTCATTCATAAAAAAACACCAAAAACAATATAATATTCTTTGGTCTTAATAAGTAAACCAAATACTTTGCTAAAAGCCATTTTAACAAACTAGAGGAGGAAAATACAGCTGACAACCTCCTGTTTTTAATGTGGAGAGAATTACATGTTAAAATATCAGTGGAATATTTGTACACCTTAATGATTGTCAGGCATGCTTCTACTGCTGCTGTATCTGCTCTTCTACTATAATAAAATGATTCATATAGATGTCTTTTAGCATGACACTCCTGTGCTCACTCATATTGAGAATGTGTTTGTCTCTTGTGATGCACTGTGGGAGTTAAATGACATTTCCATCTCTTCCTCCTCTGCAGGATTTTCTCTCCTCTTCCTCCTCTTCCTTCTCTCCTCGCCAAACTTCTTGGCCACTTTCATCATGTGCTGCTTGAAGGACGAGCCCATGAAGGCGTAAAGGATGGGGTTGAGGCAGCAGTGAGTGAGGGCCAAGCTCTCTGTCACCTGAGTGGCATGATCCAATACTTTGCTCATCCCACAGTGGGTCACTAAGGCATAGACTGAGTCCATCGCTCGGTAGACCTTCAACACGTTATAAGGCAGCTGAGTGACCACAAACACACCCACTACTATTAGAAGGACACGTAGAGTTTTCCACTTCTTCCCTCTGCTCTCCACAGGGAGGGCCTTTAGTGCCTGGCCCACGCTACAGTAGCAGATCACCATCACCAGGAGAGGAAGCAGGAACCCCAGCAGCACCTCTGCTATCTCCAGAGCAGCTTTACCTCCTCCAGCCATCGATGGAGGGTAGACAGCCAGACAGACGTTCCTATTAGATGTCCATCCCACCTCTGAGAGTATCAAATCAGGGAGACCAAGGATGAAAGCTGTCGCCCAAACAACTAAACACACCTTCCAGCAGTGTCTCCTGCTGAATATCCTCTGCAGCCGCCCTCTTTGGTCTTCACCTCGCACCCTGGCTAACGCCAGGTAACGGTCCAGGCTGATGCAGGCCAGCAGCAGCATGCAGCAAGTGAAGTTGACCGTGTAGCAAGCTGACACCATCTTACAGACGACCACCCCAAGCTCCCAGCCCCTCGCCGCATCAGCAGCCCAGAAGGGTAGCGTGAAGAGCAGGAGCAGGTCAGCCACAGCCAGGTGAGTCAGGAAGGTGTCCGTCATGGTCTTGAGGCGTTTGTGGTAGGCATAGACCGCCACGACTAAACCGTTTCCTGCCAGTCCCACCACCAGACACAGAGTATATATGATAGGGAGGAAGAGGGCTGCGAAGGAACGGACGTCACCCTTCTCACAGAGGGCGGGGTAGTCGTCGTAGCTGAAGTTGAAGCTGATGTTTTCATGGTAGTAGTAGTAGTCCTCCTCTGAGACATCCATGATGATCAGACGAAGCTGTAAGGGAGGACATTTTAAAATTTTAAACATTCACAGATATACTTGTGCAACAGTGTGCATACACAGAGCAAAATCACTAAGTACATGCACTCAACTACTCCACCTGAAGTCACAGTGAAATGGCAGATAATTCTTTAGCTTCTGTTACGTTACAATTCAGACATGTCTGTAATAACAGCAGGACAGGACCAAAGGCTGTAAAATTTTTTAGACAGCAGAGATTACAAATAAATGAGATGGAAAAATGACGAAGAATGTGTCTCCATCATAGACTGCATAAAAGAAGTGGAAGTTGCCACCTTGACGTCACCCAGTGGTTCGTTGACTACCATTGTGAAACCTTAAATTTGCCATTTTGGTCATTGCTGTCTTATTTTTTTTGCAGCCAGAAGTGACCATATATGGATGAGAGGGTGGAGCTGTGGAGGAGTGAGGGGTGGATCTGACTGAGAGAGCGCTGCAGTGGTAGCCACTTGTCGATCACAAGGTAAGCACGCCCTTAAGCATACCCTGCTTTATCATCTATTTAACTCTAAATTGGACCATAATTCACAAAATGAACATCATACTGTGCTGAAGAAGACTTGAATCTAGTGATTGAGACCATGAACTCATTACGAAAACATTTACTGAGGTAATAAATCAAGTGAGAAGTAGGGTCATTTTCTCATGTACTTGTACACAATTGGACGCCCCCTGTTGGTCATTAGAAGGGATGCAGATTTAAAGCATTTCCACATTAGCTTTGCTTCTCAGACCCGAAGATTAACCCTTCACCACATATCACATTTGATTGGATAAAGAAGAGTCATCAAAAATATTTCTGTGTTTTACAAGAACAGTAAAGGGGAATTTTGATAAGAAAATACTCAAAGAAAATTATGTTTTTGACACATACCACCTGTAATAACAGATACATGAACAATTAAGATGAGAACCAGGGAATTTGAAAATATATTTTTCATCCCACTGTGTCCTCAAACATTAAAAATTCTGCTTGAGCAACAAAATCAAAAAGAAAAACAGATTTAAAACTGCCAGAAATGTCACAAGTTACTGCAGTGCCAGTGTCTGGATTTAATGTTAAGGAATAAGCTGTCTTTGTCTTACAGCTGAAACAGAAAAACTACAATTGGCAACAAAACTGGAAAACACTGTATGTGGAGACATGAAATCCTCTAGTTTGGGAAGAAAGATCTAAAGACACCAAAGTCTGCAAATAATTTTGTGACTGTAGGCTAGTCATTGTGCTGTGATAACATCATTGTTAACATCTGGATATGATGTCCTGACCCGAACTCTTCCTCCCTGTTGTAGCGTCACTGAAATAAGTAATGTGAGTTCATTCTGCCTCGCTGCAGAGTGATAAGAGCAAAGAGTTTCTACAAGTGCAGATAGTATAAACTATCACATTCCCCTGGAGATCCCCAGGCTGAGACCAAGAGTTCTGTTAGGCTACATTTACTTTTTCTGCAGGGTTCTCCACCATTAAATCTGGCTTTCACCAACAGGACATGCATGTACCTGTGCATTTGAAGAACAGCCAATAACAACGCCCTTTCTCTGAACTGACCTTTGATCGGCCAAAGTCTCCCGTCACGGCCTAGGTTTTCTAAAGCATGAAAACAGAGCCAAGAGGAGGGGCAGAGGTATAGTTTTCTTTCAGTCCACTTGAGTTACAACATGCTCGCAGTTTGAGATTTTTTGCCCAATGGTGCCAAAATGAAACTGCCTACCCCAGCTTTAATAGGCTGATGACATCCCAGTCAGGAGAAGAATTTTAGTGGAGTGAGCATGAAATGTAAATACTCAAGTTAGGCACAAGTGATTAAAAAATGGACCACAAAAAGGACTACAGTGCATGAGTAAATGATATATAGCCAGTTAAATGTTACAGAAAGTACACAGCAGTAAGGAATTAAATCAGTTCCACCAGCTGCAACATAACATGCTGCTCACAAGTTCATGCCTCAGCAATAATAACCCATTAATATAAAAGCTAATTCTAATATAAGACACAGAATGATAAACTAAGGAGACACTTCAGCTGTTTATGTAATATTAGTGTAATCTGCTGTGATGATACACATCCAACTGATCAAGAATACAGATTGAGGCTACCTTACAGGTTAAAGATAATGCAAGCAGTTAGGCAGTGCTGGATGGATACTTACAGCGTCTGTTCATCTATCTGTCCCGTCTGTTTGCACCATGTGAGCTCAAAGCTTTGTTAGACTTCAGACTGAGGGCTCTGTGTGGAGGGGAGGGTTCATTTGATTTCACACACAAGTGGGTGGGAAGTCACAAAAAAAAAACAGCCTCGTGGGAGTCCAGTGATCGACGTAGAGTTACAATTATCTTTGCAAAGAATAAACTAGGCAAGCCCATTTACTGTGGGAAAGTTGCCCCAGTGGATCTGCCTGTAATGATAAAAGATCATTTCCCTCTGGATATTAGCATGTAAAGTCCAACTGTGGCTCTGCAGGTATGATAAAGAGACACACACAAAGAAATGCTGTGGTGAATGTACACTCAGATACTACTGAAGCAGGAACTTTACATGTTATTTCTATTGCTGCTACAACATTCTTCCTCCAATCCCTGGGTCTTTAACAGGGGGTCCAGGACCGGTGGTTCCTCTGAGGTACTGCAGGGTGGCTGCCAAGTTAGTGTTTGATAGGTTTTTAAAAAAAAAAAAAAAATTCTTTTCAAACATTAAAATATGTCTGAAAATACACTGAACATGAATCCAATATATTTTGCCTTCTGCAACAAGGTATCTCTGTGAAAGTGGAGTTTCCTCCTCACCTAACTGAAAGTCAGCCCATTCTCATTCCGAACTCGTCAAATACCAACGCTTAGTCAGTGATCTCAGCATCAGATACCAACGCACAGAGGCAGTTTCTAACCAACAATTGTAGTATTAGGAGTGAGGAAGTCCCTGTCTGGAAGTTCCTATGTGGAACTTCCTCATGATGTAAGTATAACCATACTAACCACAGACTGTTGTTGCCTACATATACACATATGCCTACATCTAAGGAAATAACCTCAAAACAAGGTGTTTTAACTATGTAGTAACATTATTTTGAAAAAGAGTGTACGCATGTAGTGAGCAGAAAATGTACATTTCCTGTGAAAATGGAAATGTATTTTGAAAAGACACAATGCGTCTGACAAGCGTCAATTCAGACGCCATCCAAGAACGTCCAAAACTGACGAAGGAGGCTACCTATAGCATGTCATATTTTGACATTTAGGTTCACTGACCAAGTTATGGTATTTGACTAGTTTGGATGACAACAGGTTGAAAAGCAAAGTTACCCCAGAGATTCAGATTAATAATACGTCATTTAATCAACAAATATATCACAATGTAATACTACAGATTAAGTTATGATTAGATTTTTAAAAAAGGGAGGGGCCTACTTTTTACTTGAGTAAAATGTTGTAGTGCAACACTTGAAACAGAGTATTTCTACATCATGGTATTGCTACTTTTATTTAAGTAAAATATTTGAATGTTTCTTTTACCACTGGCAAAATACTGTTTATTTGTTTTAGATATGCACTTACCCTAAAATCATATTAGGTTTTCGCTATAGATACCTGACCTAAAGTTATAGCTTTGTGAATGGTAATAACTGACGGTGACTCAGTTATGTATGTCAACATCCTCTGAGCTCTTTTCTTATGTGGTGGTAGGACAGTTACCAAACAATGTTCAGACAGACTTTAGTAAGAAAAGCAACCTGAAAATGGCAAAATGTGATTTTGAAAAGTTTGAAATGATGCCCTCAAGTACACGTTTACACTCTAAGAAGCAGTGAGCAACAAAAATGAGTTATTAAAGATGTTTTTTTCCAACAGAAAATACCAGTGAGTTGTATTTTGAGCAACAGCTACAGAATATCAGATATAAATCACAGTGTAAACCCCCCCCTGACAGTGAAGACTTTGGTTAAGTAGCATTTTCTCTCATTATTTACTTACATTTAAATCTGATGGGAATAAAAGACTGGCAAAAGTCCCCAAAATCTGATTCAATCAGATATAAAATCACAAATTACTTGTAAATGTCACCATCCTGCAGGAGTATAGTCACTGTAGGATATGACTCATGTAGTTAATGTGAATCAGTTAAGAAACCAGTCTTACCGTTTGTCACTGTCAGCGAGCCGCGAATGAGTCCAGCTTCAAATCCAGCCGAGTCTTGTAGCTCCGCACTGGAAACACACTTCTGAGAAAGATGACTCAGAGAGAGAGAGGCAGAGAAGTCAAGTGACACAGTAACAAGCCACAACCTAATTATTTGTCTGGGCTGTTTATTGAGGAAAACATTTCTGGTGTTTGAACATGACAGAACGTGTTTACACTGAGACTAAAGCAAAAAATGTTAACAGCATTTCAACACCAGAGGAACGACACAAACAATCAGTCACTGATCCACACATACTGTAAAAGTACAGAAAAGAGGGATATATAGAAAGATGTATTTCAAAAACAATAGTCTAACCTGCACTTTAATCTTTAATGACATAGAAAATGTTTAGTTTAGCAGTGAAATAAGAGCACAGGTATGCAGACTTGGGCAAAATGTGCAAAACCAAGAAATCCTTCCTTCTCTTGTTCTGTTTTCTTAGTATATGAGCTGCTCGGCTCAATAACAGAAACCATAAATACTGGATTTATCTTTTCAGGATGAAATTCCTTTGGTTTCCAGTTGGCCACAAAATATTTATATTTTATAAAATCAAATACATATGTAAGTACTGTAGAGAACAGTCACGGGATGCATTGCTTTGAAGTAGTTTGCATTAGTATGTGTATTTTTCCTTGTACATGTCAAGTGATCATAGTCACTAGTTTGAATTCAGACCAGCTGGTGAAATGTCAGGTTTAGATTATTATTTTGTTTATCATCAGCAAAGATAACATAAATGTGATTACAGGTTCTTCTGCAGGTGTTGGGTGGTTCACACTGACCAGTCGTCAGAAAAAAAAGTTGGCAGAGTACCTTTATAAAAACCAGGTGGAGGGGATGGTGGATGGTGTGACACATCAAACCCTGCCAAGCTCAGACTGCTGTTCAAGACCAAAAAAACAGGTTGTGATTTATAGAGTCATTGCTGTGTTTCCATCTGCTTTCTAGGCTCCAAATGTGGGATGTTTTGTAGCAACCTGTCAGAGGGATAGTGGCACAAAAAGCGGTTGGTTTTTACGTAGACATCGCTGCTTTTCTAGCTTAGACCCTCAAAACTGGGTATTTTAACATGCCAAAAAATGTGCTTAAACATAACCAGACATTAATGACAGTCTTGTTGAAACACAAAGAAACATACATTTTCAACACATCTGCTACATGATATCCTGCAGATGTCCTTGGTTAGCATAAACATACAATGCCAACAACATTTTTTCTGGCAACTAGGTTGTAGGTTTACACCCTGTTCTTACATATGTCAGACACCATAAAAGAAAGCTCAGTGTTTTATATATTTAGGGTTTCAGCAACATGCTGGAGGCCCCGGCCTCTCAGGAGGCACTGATAAGTTCATATAGGAGTCTTGTGAAATAGGCATCTCTACAGTGTAAACTTGGTGATCCAGGGACTCGCTCTCATCAGAACTCATGAGACCGGGCTCTATTGTGACAGTGTTGAGTGCCCTGTATGTGAATACATTTGTATGGTCATTATTGACATACCCAAAAAAAAGGCAGAATCATTTTTAAAGAATGCTCAGTAAATACAGTATATAGCACTGCGTATAGTAGACTACACTGTATGTTGAAAAGGCAATGTTTCTGTACAGTTAGCAAAATGTTTCACAAACAAGTTCACACATTTTATTTGAAAATAACCATATGCCCCTTTTATTGGAAAATAAAGTAAAATGTGATGGTGCTACACTACGGAAGTGTATTGCATTCATTTGACAAATAAAAAAAGCCCTGTTTTTCTGAGTAATTTTTTCTGTTTTTTGGAGTAATTTATTTATTTTTCTGTTTTTTGGTGTAATTTTTTCTGTTTTGCAGGGGTCACTTGCAGGTGCCAGGCGGGAGCTTCTCACGAGATTTTGAAGTATCTCGTCTCCTCGTTCAGGAAAAAAAATTACCACGATAAACAGAAAAAAATTACAAAACAAAAAGAAAAAAAAAACAGAAAAAAATTGTTTTTATGTTCAGTAAAAACAGCTTTCGATAACCAGTGGAAATTTCCTTGTCAGAATTCACTAAATTTCAACTTAAGGCAAAAAAAATGTGTATTTATGTCTCCCCTGTGAGTGAATCCACCAGTCACAATGATTCTACTGAAATTAATTGATTTCTCTGTTTTAATTGCTGTTGTGACATTCGTAGCAACATGCTAAGCTATCTAGCCCCAGCTTTAAATATGTAGTAACTTCATAGAACACTTTCAGTAATATACAGCATGTTAATTTAACACTACATTTAGAAACAGTAGATACTCTTAAGACACAACCTCAGATAGAAAGATGCATGGACCTTTCATCTACAATACAAACAGCATTTTTATTTGTGTAAAAACACTGCTGTGAAGCACGGTACATAGAAAGTGAAAAGAGGTCAGCCCAGTGACAAAGTCCATCAGTTTTAACCAGTTATAATTTTTCATATTACAGGTTAACCTGATCCTTTATCATGTACTATTGGATCTACTAGCATTTTAGCAAAGTGCATATACTGATCAATTTACTGATGGTTCATAATGCAAATTTCATGCAGTAAGTTACTTTTCAACAAATGACCGTCATGATCCTGGGTTTTTGTTAATATCATGTTATCTTGTGGACTTCGTTTTGGGGTTTTCTGTTTGTGTCCTTCCTTGTTTTGTTATTGATAGGGAAACACACATGTATATATACACAGAAAACTAATCACAAGAACAAGACACAGCTGGAGCAGGAGGACACGGGCAAAAGGAAAAAAATGGGGATTGGCTAACAACGAGGGTGTGGAGGGGAACACTAGGGTGGAGCAAACAAGACTAATACAGAACAGGGAACTCTGGGAACAGGGAAGGACTAACGAGGCAGGTGTGACAGAAAACAGTTGAGAAAACACACAAAGACAGGAAGTAAAACCAGACACGACACACGAGGAGAAAATCTACAAAAATTAAACAGGAAACAGATTAAACATGAAACAAGGAACACAAACAGAAAACTCCAAAATAAAGGCCATTGGATCACAGAATAGAAACAAAAACCCAGGATCATGACAATGATAAAAAGAGAATAGAAAGAAACCTTTTTATAATAACCAGAGCGTGCTGCTTCAGGAGATAATGTAGTAGGTGCAAGTCTTCATGTCTTCATCTTTCTTCCTCTGGTCACTGACAGAAACACATAACAAACATCACAGTCAACTGAACAGTCCTGCAGTTCAGTGCACAGGTGAGTGTGTCTTTATGTGTGCTCACTTACACAGCAGATGTGATCTCTTTTTAACGTGGCATCAGTGCATCATAATATTAGACCGGGATCCTGGTCGTCCTGATCGAAGTCTGTTTGGATAAAAAAAAAAAACAAGTCCAAAACTTAAATATGTTCATTTTTAAAATAAAAATATCAAACAGTTTTATTTATAGTATTTGTCAAATTGTTGATGCTCAAATATGCACACATGATTGTAATGTGCTACTGATTATTTTAGTTCATTTAATGCTTTTAACTGAGCTTTGGTTTCACACAGTAGACACGAGCTCTCACCTGAGATGAGGGTCTTGTTTTTTGTTCCGTTCGTGCAGTGGCTTCTGTATTATAACAAAAAAAATAGCACAAATAACCATTTAACAATGAATTAATGTAAGTCATGTGATGTACACAAACACAATCTACTGTATT
This sequence comes from Epinephelus moara, assembly GCF_006386435.1. Taxonomy (NCBI): domain Eukaryota; kingdom Metazoa; phylum Chordata; class Actinopteri; order Perciformes; family Serranidae; genus Epinephelus; species Epinephelus moara. The sequence goes on from NC_065526.1 coordinate 25,385,318, forward strand.
TTATCCTTTTCACTTATGAGCATAATAAAACATTAAAATCAGACGAGTGTGTGTGTGTATGTGTGTGTGTGTGTGTGAGGGGAACTTAATGTACATTTGGTCTTACTGGGCGGACACTTCCACATTGTCTTCGCAAAATACAGTTGACTCCGCGTTTGTTATCTTGTTGTCTGTTCATTTTTCCATCTCCTGCCTACAGAACAGAATGACATTTACATTTACTTACTTATTTAGTATTTATAAGCAGCATATAAACATTTTTAAAATAGTTTATAAGACACTATAATGTCGTTTTAAGCAGATATAAGTGTTTATTTATGTATTTATTAACAACTGTAACTCCTGTGGGCACCCATAAGGTGAGGCTGGTGTATAAACAGATAATGAATGATAATACAGTAAAACAGAGTTGTAATAATATGAAACATGGCTTCTCAGGAGAGGTTATAATTGCCAACTAATTCTGTGTATTGATATACTTAAATTGTCTTTTCATCTCTGTACAGCTCCATTAGAGTTTGTTGTCTATATAATGTCTATGTGTGGCTTATAAATGCTTAAAATAAAGTGTTACTAATAATGAAATATTTATAGAAACACAAAGAAAGAGTCACAAAACATTAAGTCCAAATAGAATCAGCATCTTTCAGTGCAAACATGATCAACATTTAGATGTAAATATCCTGTGAGAGAAAATGTAATTTGAATCAAGGACACAGAAAGCTACTATCTATCAGTGACCAGACGTGGATTTTCTTACCAGCTCAGCAGACAGTGGACTTGTCGGGGGAGTTGAGGCTGTGACGAGCAGGAAAACCTGCAGACACAACAGGACCAACAGCAGAGTTCTGTCCATGACTGTTGAACTGAAGCTCTGACACACACACAGGTCTTTATAAACTCACTGCCAGCAGTTAGTTTGATGATCCGAAATGGTTTGTTTAACCACAAGTCCAATTTAATCGTCACTCTGTATCTCTGTATATCTGAGTGATATATCTGCTTCCTTCCCCTGCAGTCCCTCCTTAAACATTTACTGATCGTATCAGTAAAAATATGCCAACACATTTACAGAGAAGCAGTGTTTCACTATCAAACAGTCCCTCCATGATTTCACAGGCTACTCTGGGATCGTTGTGACCTGAGATGCCTGATTACGCTGCAGCTTTCCTAAAACACTGGGGATGCATGTTGCGATGTTTTTGGTGTTTTTTTTGTAATAAAGTTGTGAGGGAAAGCGGAAATTGAAATGTGATGCTAACATTTAGCCCTGATTGTAGCTGTTGGGTGTTCCACAGGTGTCATTAGCTGTTATATTTGACCAGCAGGTCCTCCGCAAAGCCAGGGCCATACTAACCTGTACAAGTCACCCCCTTCACCAGGAATTTGAATCTCTCCCATCTGGACGTAGATTTAGAGTGCCCCGGGCCAAGTGCAATAGAAGTAAAAACTCCTTTATTCCCCGTGCAATAACTCTGATATGTAAGGCACATGTGAAATGAGCACTTTAAATGACTGTTTTTCACTGTGGGTTTTATTGTTGTTATTGTGATGTACTGTATTGTTTTTATGTATTGTACTATTCATTCTGTGTTGTTTTAAATGGTCTGTCCTGACTGCAAGAAAAGTTTCCCTTTTGGGACAATAAAGTTACCTGACCTGACCTGTCACTGTGTACATGTCAGAGTAAAAAATAACAACATATTAAACTCACTGCAGGTAACTCATGAAAAATTAGAATTACCACCTTGTGATTTTGTTTATACTGGACAGGATGGGGATGAAAAACTCTAACCTGAAAAGTAACTAAAGCTGTCAGTCATATAGTGCAGTTAGAAGTATAATATTTACCTCTGAGATGTAGTGGAGTAGTATACAGTTGCATAAAATGGAAATACTCAAGTAAAGCACTAGTACCTCAAATTTGTACTTATGACGCTACTGATGTACGTATAGTTACATTCCCCACTGCTCCTCCGATTGACTTTGAGATTAGAATATACAGAAACAAAGAATGAATGCTATTAAAAATGGAGGTCTAAATGGTGTGCATTCTCAAGGTACACCTGTATTTGTATCTGTGCACAATAGCTTCTATAAGGTGTGTTATCACTCTTATCACGACATATGTTTGTTTTTATTTACTAATATGAAATAACAATTCACAACCAGCTATTACTCACGAAATATTTAACAAAATAATTCAAGAATTCATTTGAAACTTTTTTAAAATGACACCAAAGCAGCAATAACATATCCATTTGAAAAGGAAATAATGTAGGATAATGTAAGTGTGTGATGTGCCACACACTTAATTTGATTTAATTTAAGTTAATTTAATTTAATTTGCCTCTTTATAAGAAATGGGTGTGCACAACAAACTGATACAGTCACTCAAAAATAGGCCCGGTTAAATATTGCATTGATAATGTGTGGTTATCACAAAATCCCACAGCACCTGGACTTGCAGCACGCCATTTGAGAACCACTCACTTACTTAGAGTAACCACGGCTGAATTAACCCTAGGTTAACCTGCAGGGCACACACATGATGAGCAGTTCAACGATTGGTTGGATTAACCTTTTATTTCAAGTACAAAATACTACTTTTTGTTTGTTTGTTTGTTTGTTTGTTTGTTTGTTTGTTTGTTTACAGTTTATATTTGATGTATAAAAAACATTTCAAGATGTGAGCAGAGCTGCACCCAGAATATAAAAACCAAAACATTAAATTCACCTAAGGTAATGTATGAAACAACTAGCAAAGCAAAAATACATTTTCTTTATCATGCAGAAATTTTTTTTTATTTGTTATGTTTAATGGCTTGCTGGCCCATCTATGTGCTTTTGCCTTTAGAATGCAAAGTTCATATAGATTACTGTCACCAAAATAGTAAATGAATGGCAAATTCTTGAGAAGATGCAGCTTTCACATCTGTCTTCAGCTCTCTGCTCAGGCTTGTGTAGTTTTCTTCTTCTCACTGACGTATGAAAAACCAAGAGAAGTCACTGAGATGTAGAGCAGGAGAAAAAAACATCTCAATATGTGTGTGATGTAGCAGCTACATCATCACCAGATTATGTTTCTGTTTATGTCAGTAAATCAGTTTAATGTTTGATTAGATTAAATGTTCTACATGTTTACATTTTGTTCACTTACACCATCTCCTTTAACTTGAAAACACCACAAGACAATAACACGGATCTCAAACCATGCTGATACTCATCCTCAAAGTATGAAACACATTTACATTGTTTTGTCTGTAACCAGAAATTAAGGGTTTGCTGTAGCTAGAATCTGTAAACAGAGAAAGAGAGACTTACAGGAGAGACGCTAAATTAAACACAGATCAACAATGATAAAACAAAAGTAAACAGAGACATCCCATCTTGCTTTGTTTTCTATCTGCAAGTGTTGTACCTGAAGGCAGCATGATTACAGATGTGGCCTTTTTATTTATTAGTGTTATTCTTTTCCACTTATCTGTAGCTTCACAGAACAAACACAAACAGTTATTAAGTCATGTCAGCGCTGCGATCAACACAAACTTCTGACAAGTATCAGCCTTACATCTAATTATTGACCTCAGGAGAGCCACTGAATCTGTGTTTGGCACCAAGCTAGCTTCAAACTGTCTTGTTTACAGATGAGTCCAGTTTTCAGCAGTGAAAGTAGATCTATTTCTTAAGTGAAACAAACAGTTCAACAATCTGAAAATAATCCATCACAAGTCCTGCATTCAAAATCCTACTGAAACCGTCCAGATGTCCCCGTCCAGTCCCATGGACAGAACTTTTCTAGGATGTGTAGAGCACTGTCGTCTGAAAATGCACGAACTCACATAATGGGATGTCTATAAGGTGTTTTACATCATCTGAAGTGGACTGCCGTCAGACGTGGGATTAGGTCCCACATGTGCAAGTCATAAGCAAGTCTCAAGTCATAACCTTCACGTCTTTAGCAAGTCAAGTCCTATAAGTCAAGCAAGTCGAGTCAAGTTATTTGTCAGGTCCCACACAAATCAAGTCCCACTCACAAACTCAAAAAGGTAAGATAACATAAGCTACACCCAGTGGTGAAATGTAACTAAACATATTTACTCAAGTACTGTAAGTACAAATCTGAGTCTTTTCTTCTCATGCCACCGTTTACCTCTACTCCACTACATTTATCTGACAGCTTTAGTTACAAGTTACTTTACAAGCTAAGATTTTTGCGCACAAAAACATATGAAAATATTCAAGTACAGCTGGAGGTATGAGTCAATTACTGAACTGACAGAAAAAAAATGGGCACTATTTTGATAATCATCTGATTTGTTTATTAACGCAAAAACATTTAAGTTTAATAAAATATTTTCTTCTTGAGATGAGGAGCCCTCAACAACATGACCATTTGTAAATCAATCAGTCATACCCGCCCCGTGACCTTGAATTTTGTTGTTGGTTTTGTTTGTTTGTTTTGTCATATGCCTCCACAGATAATGGTGAATGTATTATTTTATGGATTGACTGGGGACCACGTTTAACAACAGCAAAACTATATCAAAATATCCGTTTATAAACTCTCACACAACTCATGCAGTATAACCAAAGTCTCATTTATTTTGTGCTTCACAAACACATAGAGTTTCACTAAAGCCTCACCATGTAAATGCAGGTGTTTGAGAATTACTGAGCATATGACTGGGTGTTTTAGCAGATGTTTTAATATAAAACATCCATATTCTGTTAAAAGCTTTCCCCAAATGTTCAATAAATTGTTTTCCATGGGCAAGAAATACAAAGTTTTCTTCTTGATTTCAAGGTAACACAGTCTCACGTACTGACTCATGTTATGGGAGAAATATTCATTTAGATAGATAGATAGATAGATAGATAGATAGATAGATAGATAGATAGATAGATAGATACTTTATTGATCCCAAACTGGGAATTTCTTGTGTTACAGTAGCAAGTAATCAAATAGTACTATGTGGACAGTAATATCAATCAATCAAACGTTATTTATAAAGCACTTTTTATACAGAAACAATGCAACACAAAGTGCTGCACACAATAAAAACAAAAACTATATAGAATAGAAAACAATTTTTAGATCTGTCAATAAATGAGTAAATAAATAAGTTAAAATAAATAAATAAGTAACAAAATAGAAGAATATGCAGCTAAAAAGAAAGATTACAAAATAAAAATAATAAATAAATGAATAAATTAATTAATTATTAAATTATTAATAATAATAATAATTATTATTGTTATTAGTAGTAGTAGTAGCATTTATTAACAATTGTAATAATAATAATAATAATAAGAAGAATGATAATAATAATGATAATGATGATAATAATAATAATAAAAATAACGATGATAATAATAATAATAATAATAATAATAACAATAATAAAAGACAGTTCAATTAAAAGCCAGGCTAAAAAGGTAGGTCTTGAGTTTGCTTTTTAATAATCTCTCAAGACAGATTCTGCAATTTGCATTGTAGAAAGGAAGAAATTTTTTTTTTTTTTTTTTTTACCGATGGATTTCCAGATTAGCTTTTTAAAAACATCAAATACTGATATTTAAAATATACAAGAGAAATATACAAGAATAAAATAAAAAAATATCAAAATTGTAGAAGTAAAAAAACAAAACAAAATTAATTATATCCACAACACAGAGAGAAGTGAGGAAGAGGTTGTAAAAAATGTGCAAAACAGCTGCAATGAGTTCTGACCAGGGGACTTGTTAAACAGACTTGTGAAACCACATGATCGCTTTGAAACTGATGGTGGTGAATTACTGGATAAAATATGAAATCACCTCCTCACTTTGTCAGATTATCAACTTTTCCTCTCAGGTCAGATACACTCTTCACCATGTCACACACCGGCTGGCTCTTATTAAGCTATTTTACAGAAAGCACAGGTAGATTCAAAATCATTTATATTTGGGCCCAAACGTTTCCATGGTAATTATCAGTGCATTTTTTTAGAAAAAAAAACAAGCCTCTGCGGCACGTGCGTCATCGTTGGTTCGGTTTCAGAACGTAGCCGCTGCCTATATAGGGCCGCTCAGCCCAGATCCTGTCAGTGTACATCTCGCCACCCACAGTGTCAGATCAACACACACTTTGCCGGTTTACTGAGAGAAGAGATTTTTCTAACTCGATTCAAACAAGCACTTCATTATTGTCTACGATGTCTCGGTGAGTTCTGGTGTCTGGTGTCAGGGGAAATCAAAAGGACAGGACATCTGTCATTCACTGCTTTCAGCCAGTTTCCTAAAAACTGATGTGTGTAGCTGACACAATTTCTACTGCAGGGCTGCAGCTAACAGTTAGGCTATTGTTGGTATTTTTTAATTAACGTTAGACGATTGGATTGTTTTCATGATTAATTGTTTAATCAATAAAAATGTCTTTAAAATGCTTCAAAACCCAGAGACTCTTCAGTCAGCCTGTAAATTACACAGAAAGAAAGCAGCAAATCTCACATTTCAGAAGCTGGAAGCAGCAAATGTTTGACATTTCTGCTTAAAAATGACTGAAACCATTTATCTGTCATCAAAATAGTTAGCAATTAAGTTTCTTTTAATTGATTAATCAACTAATTTACTTTAAATGTCTCAGCACAGGAGTCTCCTTATTATCCTTCAGGTTTTTCTGCACATACTTTTTGTGTCATGTCTGTTGTGTGACTTGTGAACTAACATGCAAATGTCCCTTTTCAGTTCAACTGAGACTGAAGCTCCACTGTTCCCAGACACCACACAGTGGTATGGGCTCACTCCCCCGATCAGTGAGGATCTGCCTGAAGAGGCTGACTTGATCCACACCACATCCCTGACTGAGATTTTGAGATCTAATGATGTATTTGAGGACCACTTGGAGCTGCAACACAGGTATGACACACCTGTCACTGTTTCCATACAGTGATGAAACAGCTTGGAGTGGTAGGGCTCAGAAAGATGATTTTCAGTGTGTTAAAAAATGCTCTGTGTGTTTTTTTAATTTGCAGAGAGAGAGTTGTGAAACGACTGGAGTCCCTCTATAAGGAGTGGCTCAAAGAAATGTGTGTCCAAATGGTAAGACATCTTTATCTGTACTGTTTTGTCGTTGTTGTTTCAAAAGTAACTCCAGATATGACACTGAAAACATGTTACTGTGTTGTTAATACATTTTTATTATCAATTTTTCTGTGGTTTTAGAACGTACCTGAAACAGTCATTGCACACGTTGGCGGCAAGCTGGTCCCGTTTGGCTCCTATCATCTGGGGGTTCACTCAAAAGGTAAGTAGTTTCTGTCCTCAGTTGTGAGAGCATGTTAGGACTGTGGCAGCACAGAAGTTCATGACTTTACTGACACATTTGCTGGCCATCAATTTCACATGTGACACCTAAATGTTGTAGTCAAGGGTCACGCAGCGAGAACGTCCACTACATGGTGAAGATAGACTCTCCTCTCATATGAATCTGTGCTGTCCTGACAGGAGCTGATATCGATGTCCTCTGTGTCGGACCCGGTTTCCTGGAGAGGAAAGACTTCTTCACCTCCTTCTTTCAAAAGCTGAAAGCTCACGAGGACGTCAAAGACATACGGGTGAGTCTCTAAGTGATTCACTGTGTGCAAGTGAAGTGACATGTTTGTCCCCGTTGCAAGTGACTGACAGTGTTGTTGTCTTTAGGCCATTGAAGAGGCGTATGTCCCCGTCATCAAACTGTCCTTCGATGGAATTGAGGTAAAGTGGCCTTCGAGGAAAAAGTGAAAACTCTACTGTGTGCAATATCCCTCCATTAATGACTTGTCTTCATCATTGTTTCTGTGCTCCTGTTATTTTCCAGATTGACTTAGTGTTTGCCCGGGTGCAACGCAAAAGCGTCCCTGACAACCTGGACCTCCTCGACAACAACTTGTTGAAGGGTTTAGATAAACAGTGCGTCAAGAGTCTCAACGGTGAGCATCAGATTATATTCATCAACATGGTTCAACATAGCTGCACTCCTCTCTGATGTTTTTGTGATGCAAACTGTGACTCTTTTTATATGTGAACCTTTGTCTTATTGTGTTCTGTAGGCTACAGAGTCACAGAGGAGATCCTCAGGAGTGTGCCCAACGTTTATAACTTCAGGCTCACCCTGAGAGCCATCAAGCTGTGGGCCAAACGTGAGCTGAACACACACACCACTACTAGACTTTCTATCTTTGACATAGTACCTTAAAAATATTGATATTAGACAATATTTTCGATACCATGGTGATAAAATTGAGGGCATACAACACATTTAAAAACTCAGTTTGCAGCAGGCTAAAGCAAGAGAGCAGGCCATAGTCATCATCATCATCATCACCATCACGTAACAGTGTAAACTAAACTTTGTCTTCTTCCTCTTCAGGCAGGAACATCTACTCCAACATGCTGGGCTTCTTGGGCGGTGTCTCATGGGCCATACTGGTAGCCAGAATCTGCCAGGTGTACCCAAACGCAACACTGTCCACCCTGGTGACCAAGTTTTTCAAGGTCTACAATATGTGGTGAGTTGGTTTTATTGAAAGTCACTTTGTTGGCACTGACATTCACTGTAGTCAAGGTCACCTCACTTGATTATGAGTGAGTCTAGTTAAGGCCTCGCCAGTGTCTCTGTGGTGGATTGTCAGTGCATGTTAGTTTACATTTTGAGATGTTCTGAAAATGTTGTGTTTTGTGTCAGGGAGTGGCCGACCCCGATTCTGCTGAAGAGAGCAGATGACTGCTACTTCAACCTCCCTGTGTGGGATCCCAGGGTAAGACCTCAGCACCACTCTCATTAGCATTTAGGTGTAAAATCACGTCAGTCAGTTCTTAAATCTGCTCAGAAGCACACAAAGCTGAAAACACTGTGTTCTTCTGCTTCTCCAGGTTAATGTGAGCGATCGCTTCCACCTGATGCCCATCATCACCCCAGCATTCCCGCAGCAGAACACCGCAGTCAACGTGTCTCCCTCCACCCTGACCATCATCACAGAGGAGATCGAACGTGGTATGTGGTCCACATCCAGGCCTTTTAGACTTCAGTTACTGTGCTGTAATGTTGGATTAAGTTGACAGGATTTAGCCATGTTCAGCTTCAAAAATATTACAAGGATTCAATTCATGAAGCAAAGATGGACTTTTGTTTAACAAGCTGTCTCTTCCTCACTCACAGGCTTTGCCATCACAAAAGAAATCCAGCAGCAGAACACAGACTGGACCAAACTCTTTGAGAAACCAGACTTTTTTGAGAAATATGAGTATGTATTTTCACCAATGTTGAAAATGAGGATTGCCACATTCAGAATACTCTCACATATACACCACTCTCTAAAATATGGACATTTCCAACTAGTGTTTACAATTGTTACATTTTCATATTTCAAACATATTCCTTGAGCCTTTTTTATTGTTTAAATATGCCTCCAAAAAGGCAGAGCGTTATATCTGATGTTTTATGTTCCTTTTGTAATAAAGATATTTATATGTATGTAAAAACGTAAAGCGTGTGCAAATGCTCCTGTACTTCAGTACCCTATGTGCTCAAAATTAAATGATTTATTTCACATTTTGTACTATTTATGTACCGTACTGCGTGTTTGACGCTGAATTATGTCGACGTGAATCTGATTTGTTTTTACACATTGTCCTTTAAAGTGCATGAATTGATATTTCAGACTCTTTGTACGTTGCATAATGTAACCGGTATGGTTTTGCTGACTGCTGACCTAACATGAACTGTTGAATGTGCTAAACTGATGTTTGCATTTTGCTTTTATAATCATCACTGTTATTATTTATTATTGTGCGACTGATTTAAATTTGCATTTCACATTGTTTCAATTGCTGAATGTCACTTTCTTAATAAACGTGCAGACACGGTTTTACTGTTCGCTGTAATGGACTGAAGCTTTTTCACTTGATTTAAGAGTTTCTGTTATTTGTACTGTGTCTCTTAAATGTCCCGTTTAATAAATTCTCTGCGTGTTGTGATCTCTTTTTTAATTTTCGCAAATTTGTCCTGAAACTTGATACGGTTAAGGATGTACTGCAGTTACCAGCAGAGTCAGAAGTGAGCAGATGTGTTATTGAAATTTAGCATTAAATACACAAACACAGATTCATTACAGGAGCCCGTTACTTTCTAAAAACCTCAGCATACAGTTTGTCCTTTAAAGGGACAGTTCACCTAAAGATCAAAACTACATATTTCGTCTCTTACCTGTAGTGCTATTTATCAGTCTAGATAGTTTGCTGAGTGTTGGAGATGTCTGCCTTCTTTCCAATATAATGAAACTAGATGGCACTCGGCTCAAAGTGCAAAAAATAAATTTGAAAAACTCAACAGCAATGTCTCTTTCCAGAAATCATGACCTGGTTACTCAAGATAATCCACAGACCTTGTTGTGAGCAGTTTCATGTAGGAACTATTTTCTCTCTACCAAACTACACCTGCAAACCGTATCACTGTGCACCACTGAGCTAGCTAATGTTACAGCTCAGCTGATGAGGATGCCATTAATATTTAGATTTCGCACTGCTATGAGCACGAGCCTCTCGCCCATGAGTAGATGTACGCTTCCTTCTGCGTTGTGATTCTGTTTGCAGGTGTAGTTTGATTGAAAAAAAGTAGTTCCTACATGAAACTGCTCACAACAAGGTCTGTGGATTATCTTGAGTAACCAGGTCATGCTTTCTTTCCTCCATCTTTGTTCTGTAGCTTAGGCCTGGTTTTAGTATTGATCAGAAATTGCTTCAAGTATGACTATTGGTAAAACAGGAAGTATGATTCATGTAGTAAGATGCCAGCCTTTATACAAAGGCACAATGCTGTTACACCTGCTGCCATTATTCTGTCTCTTATGTTTCAAGGCACTACATTCTGCTGGAAGCTACCTCAGCTACAGAGACGCAGCATCGTGAATGGTGAGCACACACAGCAAAGCACACGAGAAGCCAAGTTTCAGTCAAACTGGAACCAATGTAGGCTTTTTTTGTAAATCCTATCTTTGGGAGAGAAGGCCTCTTGTTGTGTTTCACACTGAGGAGAGACTGTTTTAATATCTGATTTTTACATATTGTAGTGCTTTGTGAACATGATGTTTTGTTTCCTGTGTCAGGGTTGGCCTGGTGGAGTCTAAAATCAGACTCCTGGTGGGACGTCTGGAGAGAAATGTCAACATTTCCATGGCCCACATTCACCTGCAGTCCTTCCCTGGACCAAGAAACTGCAACGTCAGGTAAGGACATGTGATGATTAATTAATTAAGTTCTCATTTCTACTAACTTGACTCTCAGTTTTCAGTAGCATCAGATTCAAATGTCTTCATATTGAGGTGTTAGATGTGTTAACTTAGTCAACTCATCGACCTTTACGTCTGTTTCAGAGGCAGAATGAGCACCAAGTGGCTGATCGGACTGCTCTTTGATACGAACGGGTCTAAACACCTAAAAATAGACCTGACCCTCGAACTCCTCTCCTTCAGTGATACAAGTATGCTTTCTGAACTTTTCCAGATTCAGTAGAAATGGAGCAATGCTGCGTGAAATTTAAATCCTATTTTCATCTTGTGCTGTTGCAGTCTACAGTCAGGCAAAGAGCTGTAAGATGTACAAGGAGGAGATGACCGTATCGGCCACCTACATGAGCAGGAACAGTCTCAGCTGGGAGATGCCTAATGGAGAGTGCAAAAGCATTTACAGTCCAAAACTGAAGCCCACAGTGAGCCGCCAAGTCTCTGCCACTGCAGCAGCGAGTCACACACCAGCTGTCAGCGCAGGCCCGGCAGCCACAAAGAGAAAAGGCTGCTTTGAGTCTGAGATGCCATCCAAGAAGGCCAGAATTGACACAGTACGCCAAACCATTCCATGATGTGAAAACACTGTTGGTGTTTTAAAGGGATAGTTCCACATTTCTAGAAACAGCAACTACAAAAAACATTGTCCTTGTTCTCTGCAGGAATCTGTGTCTGCGGATAAAGGCTCAGCTGTTCGACCACTGGTGCCCAGCAAACCTGCCCCACCAACCACGACTCCACAGGCCAAAAAGAGACCTCGTTCTCCTCAGTCAGAAACTTCATCTAAGAAGTTTAAAGCTGACGAGGAGCCAGCCAAAGCCACCTGCTCTCAGTCCTCTGCAGGTGTCGCACCAGGTGTCTCACTCAGTCAGAGATCTCAAAGTGCGATATCAGGAGGCACCAAGAGAAAGCGTTCTCCTGAGCCTGAGACACGCAATGTAAAGGCCAAAGTTGACCTGGTTTGTACATGATAAATTAAGACCTATTTGCTGCCCTGACCCAGTGTGTACTTAATAACATGCTGATTTGTTACTGACCTTTCTGCCGCTTCCCTCTCAGAGTCCACCCACTGAAGAGCTGTCCGGGCTGATTACTGACTATCTCAAGCCTGTTTCAACTGTAAGACGAGCCATCAAGCTCCAGCTGATCAGGTACATACACAGTGTTAAGAATAGAAACTTCTCCTCAGTCCCTCCAGCTGCACACACTTCTTCTGTTTTCTACTTGCGGCCCATATGAGCGACATCCTCACATACTTTTACATGTACATGCATTTACCTGATATAAACAGTGTGGCAGCTGATCCCTTAATATATATATTTTTGATCGCACCCATGGGTGACCTGTTGAGGGAAGAAGTGTTACATGCAACTCTGTGAATGTGTAAATTTTACAGCCCTTTTTCCTTCTTGTGTCTCTTACAGAAGGCATAAACGACTCAGCTCCTGACCAAGAGGGGAAACAACATCCTTACCCTCCATCACCAGTCACCATTTATTTACTTCATTTTATTCTTATTGTTGAGTTTCCTTTGTTTTTTCTGGGCAGACGCTTTATAGTCTGAACCCAGCATTATTATTAGTAATTGTAGTGGTTGTATTTCATTGTAAATAACTTGTGTTTGTATTGTAATAAAATGAATTGTCTCCAAACTTACTGTAAACTTGACTGTATTCGCTCGATTGCACAAGAAAACAAAGGAAAACAGAGGTATTTGTTTTTTGCAAAAACCCTCTATGCACTTTAAAACATGGCACACTGTCTAAATAAAATGATAAACACTGTAATGTTCTGTCATTTTGATGCAATATTTGAGCTGCTCCGGGGTCGATCTGAGCAGCAATGTCAGGAAAAACTTTAGGAAATTCATCCTACTTTTAAATAAAGCTTCAAAGATATGGTACTTCACCCTGCAGGCCTTGAATTCAGGTTGCCAGATTTACATTGTGGTAGATTTAGTACACACATATACAGATTTGATTGAACCTCAGTGATGTCAGTGTAATTCTGGTGTTTCAGTGTCATTCAACAGCACAAAGATACTTTTAAATGCCGCCACAAAATGGCATGTGGTATTCAATTAATAATTTCATCGGATCATGGCAGCAACAAAGCAACAAAACACTATAAAAATTAATAAATAAAAGAAAAAAGCTGACAATGGGTAAAGTTTAAGAGCTACTTTTTCTCTGCTTGTCTTCTGTAGAAACTCAGTTACAGCAAGGTGGTTTTTGCCTCACTCACAAAGTATCCAGGAAGATGTAAGAAAATCAGCTGACCTGGGTGAAGAAGAACAAATGGAGACACGCAAGACTTTTTAAGGGTGACAGAAAATATTAGCTTAATGACCTTTGACCCCTTTAGACGGCACTGCATTAAAAACCAACATGACCGTATAAAGGATATTACTTCATGGGCTCAGGGACACTTTGGAAAACCATTGTCAGTAAACACAGTTTGTCACTGCATTGAGGTTGATGATGACAAATACAGTAAAAAACTATATATACAATGCGTTTTTAAGCATCAGTTTATTCACTGATGTGAGCTATGAGTTTCATGAATAATTAATTAACTAATTAATTTTAAAAAAAGGTTCATTAAGACCATTTATACTAAATCCAGTCAGAACCAGTGATGTTACAAAAACACACAAAGGACAGAGGTATTATTGGCCACAGGTCAAAGGTCACAGGTCAAAGAGGTCTGGCAACTGGTTTAATTTCCAACAACAGTGTATTTTATAAGCTCATCATGTGTTGTGTTCTGTAAGATCTTATAATGACAAGTAACTACAGCAGATAGTGGAGCAAAAAGTTGGGCAAACTTCCGACCTACCTCTGCTTCCATCTGTGTGTCAGCTCTGGTAGTTACCAGCTACGCTCCTCCACGTCGTTGCTTTTTAATGTTTCCAGGGTTTTAACAGATCTGGGGGAAACTGCGTTCTCCTACTCTGCACCATGGACACTGAACAATCTTCACAAAGATCTAAAATTAGAAAACCCTTACATCCATTGATGAATTTACGGGCATATCATAAAGAATGTGGTGACAGTGTTTTAAATGTGTTTTGATTGGCTGCTGCCTCGGCCAGGTCTCTCTTGTAAAAGAGAATTTCAATCTCAATGTGACTTACTCGTTAAATAAGGTCAAAAAAGGTCAAATAAATGAAAATAACAATAAAAGGCAGTAACATCTCCCTGAAGTGTAGTGGAGCAGAGGTAGAGGAGGAAACTTTTGTGCTTGAGCTCATACAGTAAAACTTCACAGCATTCAGGTTGAAATGTATTGTTATTTATCATTGGTTGAAAAATGTTGTAGCCTACTTCACTATCTGACAAAGAAATACGAATTTCTACAAATCCACTTTACAAAATCAAAAGGAATGGCCAGTTTTGTTAAAAAAAAAAAAATTCATGTAATGGTGACTAGATGTAGATAGATGCAGTTTGTTGTTTGCACACGGGGTGGCGCACTAGAGCTGGTAACACAGGTAATGTAAGGTGCAGGTGATGAGCAGCAGGTGTGTGAAGGGGGAAGCAAACAGTTTTGTGACCGTGCAGCGTGGCAGCAGGAAGAGATTGTATCGTGGTGAAACAGGAACTGATGAATGGAAACTGTTGGATGGACACTAACGTGTGACGGACTCTGAAACTGTGAAGTGGAAACCTGCCTCAGATGAATTATGGACACACTATGTTTTACCTGTGTGAAGGTGAGCACATGTGAAAATAAATGGGTCCCCCCGTTCACTCCTCAGAGCATTACATGTGACATGTTTTATTGAAAGACTCTACAAAATGATTTAAACCAAACTACTTTGCAGCACAGCACAGAGTGAACTACTGCTGTTATAAACATCAAGGCTGACTGGCTCTATCTTGTGGCCACACTATGAAGCACCTGGAATAGCAGATTATTAAAGCAGGTTACCTCATTAAAAAGTAGACATTTGAAAGCACTACATCTCTAAAGACCTGAATATTTATGTTTAACTAAAACATTTATTTAACTGATATCAAACAGTTTAATCAAGTCTTTGTCTCTGTAAAACACAGTGAAACTAGATAACATGCGTGGAAGCCCATTTCTGCCTGTGTGATGGAAAAAAACCTTAAGTCTTTATGACGAGAACCTTCTCAAAATGTTATTTTAATAACACAAAGTTTTCTCAAATTAATGATGCAGTATCTCAAAATAGTGAATTAGTGCCACTTGAGGTGCACCACCCACCCAAAAGCGCCCCAGGAATGGCCCAAATAAAAGATTATAAGGTATCGACCTGGCCTCCAAATTCCCCAGATGCTGATGTGACCGAGCGTCTGTGGGATGTGCTGGTACCCCACAGCACTCAAAGGATCCACTGCCAATGCCTTTGTGCCAGACACCACAGGACACACCCAGACATCCTGTGTCTGTGCCTCAACAAGTCAGAGCCACATTGGATCCAAAGTGGGGCCTCAGACCTGTTGAGCCATGGACCTCTGGGGTATCATCATGTCCCACAGATGCTCACTCAGATTGAGATCTGGGGAATTTGGAGGCCAGATTGAGGCCTTGAGGGGGTGTACGTGGTCTGCCACGGTGTTTGAGAGGGTGATACACATCAGGTGGCATCCACATAAAAGCCAGGACTAAAGGTGTCTCAGCGATCTGTAACAATATGGGCAATGTTATTCACTTCACCTGTCATTGGGTCAAATGTTTTGGCTGATTAGTGTATATAAATGTGTTTTTTGTTTAGGTAAAGTCAAAAGTGCAATATTTGCCTCTGAAATCTGGTGGATTTAAGTATGAAGGAGTGCAAAATGGAAAAACTCAAGCTCAAGTTTGTCAAAATTGTACAGTACTTGAGAAGATGACTGTTATTAGTTATATTCCAACACTGACTGCACTGCATGAATGACACTGAGGAATAAATAGACAGCTCTTGGAACATGTCAGAAAACAAAACAAAAATAGTGTTAATATCTTTGAAACACATTCAGCTAAATTTAGAGCGGCATTAAAAAATCAGTCAGGGTTTGTACTTACAGCTCTTGTACACTAACAGCATAAACAGTATCTTGTGAAGACAATATGAACCAGGGGCGTAAATATAGACAGTGCAGGCAGTGCAGTTGCACTGGGGCCTGTGAGATGGGGGGCCCTTATGAGTAAATGCCACCTTTTGAAATATGCCTGTTTTCAAAGAAAAAATGTCATTAAATTCAAAAAATTATTATTATCATTTTGTAAAATAGTCAATAGCATCTATAACAAAAGACAACCAAGGGGAAAAAATCATAAGCTTATTCCAAATAAACTACAATAAACTATTAAAATTGTTAAATAAAATCAATAATTTGTCATTTTCTTTAGTAGTTTTTGTGACATACAGACATGCAATTATGACTGCTGGCTAATATTTATCTTAATGTTATCCAGTGTCAAGCCTCTGATCATGTAACGAGACAATATGTGCACGACAAGCATACACTATGGGGCCCGTCATAATAGCGTGCACTGGGGCCCATCATAACTACCTTACGCCACTGATATGAATATCTAATTCTATAAGTATGCTTTTTAAAAAAAAAAAAAAAAAAATTCTAACAAAGCTAATATCAGTCAGAGCCTCAGTGCAGATCATGTCACTTACACTGATATGAGACTGTGTTCAAACCACTTTGTAGACGTACTGTGTCAAGATTTAACAAAAGGTTTTACAACTGAGTAAATGAGGTGCTTGTCATATTAAAGGAATACTTCATCTGCAAATTGACCTTTTGTATATCAGTTGTGTTATGTTACCTAGAATTAAAAAATAAACCGTTTCTCGAATGCCTCCATTGATCATGTATCAATTTATTGATCGATTGGGGAACACATTTAACAACAGCAAAACATGCATTTGAAAACACTCACACAACTCGTGTAGGATACATGCACTTTCACTAAAACCCATTTTAAAACTGAACTGAAAAATGAAACTTATCTGTACTGTCTTCAAAGCCAGACTCCAAACCAAGGTTTATTAATGAAAATGCATGCATCTGTGAAGTACTGAGCATACGACTTAATAAATGAGACTTGGATTATTGCGTGAGTTGAGTGTTTGAATGAGAGTTTGTAAATGGATAGTTTTGCTGTTGTTAAACCTGCTTCACAATCAATCAGTTAATTGCTTATTAATTTCTGTTTTCTGGGGAGACATTCGAGAAAAACAAAATTTTCTTCAGAAATCCAAGGTGACTTATCATGACTAATTAATACACATGGTCATTTTGTGGGTGAAGTATTCTATTAAGTACAAATACTTTAATAGCACATGTCTTTCCCTGCACAGTTGGAAAGTCTGTGAGCAAATTACCTCCCACTGTTTTTGTTTATTCACTAACGAATCATCACAGATTATTCATGCATATGTAAAAGAGAAAAAAAAGCTCAGCACCGAAGAGTGTCGGCAGGCGACTGGTAGGTTTGGCTGGATGTTAATCCGTCTCCATGTTGTCTGTCAGCCACAGTTCTTCTGAAGCAGTTCGAGGGTTCAGTTCAGTTTCGGGCAGTTTGGAGGAGCAGATTTTACTCATGCAGATTTATCAGGCATTTTAGGGTTATAGTCAAAAGGTTTAAACCAACGCTGCACATAAATGTCAGACCAGTGCTCTGATAAAATGCTGTCTCCAGCATCCCTGTGGGCAGGATTGGAACTACAGTACATGCTGTAGCTTACATAAAATAGTTTGATGGACCTCTCCTTTGCTTCTAGCTGTTATTATTCAGTGCATTTCTGTTGGGCTTTATAACTTAAGAGTAACTTGCACTGACTGTTCAATGAAAACAGTAGTGGAGTTAATCTGACACTTTAAAGAAAGAGAAAGTGTGAGTACAGGTGCAACAGAGCACACTGACTGCATGCTCCTGACAGCTTCCAACCACAAGAGGTCAGTGTAAAGATGCTTTTCACTTGTGAAAAGTAATGAAATAAGATGTTTTAGCTGAGCATATATTATGCAAACACAGTTAGTCCCAGAGATACAGCCTTGGACTAATTAGCAACTCGCTAAGTTAAACAGTCAGGACAATTTCCATATTTCCCTGCATTACATATCATAGGTTCAAAGAAAGACTCAATTAGCAGCATCCCAGTTTTTCAGCAATATGATATTTGGCTTTTATTGGCTCTTAATGCACTGGTTTGTCTCCACAGGATGCAGCGGCACTTTGAAGACTCTCTGCTGGATAGAAGGAAGGAATCTCTGGCACATCTTCATGGAAGCTGAAGGTCTCATCTTCTCCCTTTGCAGACTGTTCCAGCTGGTCAGAGCTACAGGCGCTGCGGCACCAGGGATGGTTTCACATTTCATTGCAGGACCGCTGGTGAATTATTTCTCTGTTCATACAAGGAGACCGGGGGAACCGATGAGTTGCAGTGACGAAGGGAGGGAGATGGAGGAGACCAGGAGCTGCTCTCGACTCTAAAGCTTGACGTGAGTTGAGCTGCTGGGAGAGTCCGCACCAGATGTTCCCTGAGCTAAAGTCCAGAAGCACGAGGACAACATCTGGACACACACACACACACACATGCTCACAGAGCTGCACAGTAATTGATGTCTGATGTAATCAGCAACGTTGATCTATACCACTTGTAGAGAAGAGAATAATGTAAAGCCAAGGAAATTACACAGTTCATAAGTTGATTAGTCTCAGAGTCCTCCTGTTATTCATCTGGGCTTAAGGCAGGAACATAAATACATGTAAATCTAATTTACTGTTCAATGACATTTTCAATAACCATATATAGAAAATATTTGCTGTATGCATGGCTGGATTACTAAACAAGCCTACTGGGCACAGGCCCAGAGGGGAGGGGGTATCGGATAACCATATTTTGTATTGTGCACTGCAGCATTTAGTATAATATCTGTGCAGAGGAGTGTCAGCAAAACAACCTAAGGGACAAAAACAACTACAAAGAAACACAATAACACTAAAGAGACTCAGAACATCCATAGTAAGATGCAAAACAACCACAAAGACACTTGAGGTGACTACAAAGAGACATGACATGACTACAAAAAATGCAAAACAACCTGAAAAAGACACAAAAATGACTACAAAGGAACTCAAAAACACCAAAAAGACACTCAAAACATCCACAGTAATATGCAAAACAACCACAAAGAGACTCAAAACAGCCAGAGGAATGCAAAACAACCACAGACATAAAAACGACTACAAAGTGATGCAAAATGACTACAAAAAAAAAAAACACGAATACCACAAAGAGACTCAAAACATCGACAACAAGATGCAGAAAACCACAATAGGACTCAGAATAAAGAAAACAACCTCAAAGAGACTCATAATGACCACGAAAAGATGTAAAACGACCACAAAGCAACTCATAACAACCACAAAAAAGACAGAGATACAAGACAACTTCAAAAAGACTCAGAATGACCACAAAATGGGGCAAAACAACTACACAGCGACTACAACTACAACAGCCACAAAGAAGTAAGAGGGACCACAGTGTCTGAAAACAACCAAAAAGTGAGGCAAAACAGCCACAGAGAAATGCAAAACAATCAAAGTGGCTCAAAACAACCACAAAAAGATGAAAAAGAAGAGTGAGATTAAAAAAACTTCAGAGACTAAAAATTACTTGAAAGACTCAAAACAACCACAAAATGGACCACAAAGAGACACAAAAACACCACAGTTAGAATCAATGATACTCAAAGTGACCACAAAGAGACATAAAACATCTATAAGTATGAATAAAAAACTGAATTGCGACTCAGCTTTATTCTGCAACCTCAATTATACGTTGGCAGTGACTTTAACTTTCATCCCCGACATCATATTGCAAGAATCAGATTTCACATTTTCCAATATGGTAGGCATTACATTTATGGATGAATTTTTTATGAGCTGGAACTGAGAGGAGCAAGGTTGCTGCTGCAAATGCAGCGGCACTGCTTCTGTGGCACTGCATGTCCAGGAGATGGCAGTGAAGAGTGGGTGACGCTCCTGGACAGCAACACTGTCAGCAGCAGCAGTAGAGAGCACTGTCCACTCTGCTATAGACTGAATTTGCTTTAAATCTCCACTTACACGCTCATTCAGTTCAAATTATGAACACATTATTGCCTAAAGACAATATTTCATGAGTCCTGGAAAGAAATGAGAGTTAAGAAAAGGGTGAAATGACCTGATGATGATGACGCTGATGATAATACGAAGAGATATTTCAGGTTTGTATCGCAGTTACATATTGTGAGCATTTATCACTTCTAAATGTGCATAATAGATAGATGTAGGATTACATTTATCTCTTTCTCCATCTTGAATATGCATATTGAATTCATGAACATAATATTTTCTCACACTCGGTCTCCTCTGCGCTGATGTAACAATGTAATGAATAAACCAATGAATAATTAATCACCCCGCAATTGCCGATGAAAGATTAAGTGATGTGTTTTCTCATAATCAAAATGCTCGCTGAATTGCAGCCTCCAGCCTCCTCCGAAACAAACCTCCAGCGCTCTCACACACATCACTGCAAATTCCCACACGTGTGCCCGCACACGCATGCGGACGCGCACACACTTGCACACATGCAACACAAGACAACTGCAGATCCACACACAGGTCAAAGGGTAGCTAAAGCAACTGGAGCACAACAGCCTGTTTCCATCTCCAGGGACTGGATTATTCTCTTTCTCTCCCCCTGCCTTCGTCCCTTCACCACCACCCTCCCTCTTGCTTTGCTACCACAAACAATGGCACAGACTGGACTGCAAATCTGTCTGAGAGCAGAGGTGGACATCCTCTTTGCTCGCCCTCATGTGGCTCTCCATTCTGCATGTTTCGCTCTGACTACAACAGAGCGGGCTTCACGTGGCCTCGATCACCCACATGATCTGAATTTGGACAAATCTCAAATTTTGACACAGCGATTTTTAACCTTTTAAATGCTTTTAATCATTCCTACATCCTCTTTTTTGGAGAATGATGCAGCAGCTGTTTTGAGCTGACTTCCAATAATTCAGCGTATTTGCTTTCAGTCCCAGCCCTGCCATCGAGCGTCTGCCAAGGGGGAGCAAGCGATCAATCAATGGACCGGCTCAACATACAAAAAGCGCCCCTGTCGAGCTCTCACATCTGAGGCAAATCCATATCTCATATTTTCTCCATTTTCATGCAGATGGAGGGAAGAGAGAGAGGGGGTGGAGAGAGTAAGATGTCTGTGCTCTCCTGACATTGTTCCTATCCCCCTGACAGTTTGATGTGATTGCATTGTCAGCCCTCTGAGTCTGCTGGTGCTGTAGTACTCTTGGTTAGAGGCTGAATGTGAAAAGGCTGGAGAAACAGTGTTCCTGGGCACAGATGTGGCATACATATTTTAGTAGTTTGAGACTACATATTTTAGAAGTTGCAAGCTTAGTGTCAACCCACAAGTGGATAGCCTAGTTTGGTGTATGGCTGGTATATTGCATCACTTTCTCCCTGTGTGTTTTTTGTAGGTCCAACAAGCAAAAATTGCACGTGCACACACTCACACACAAACACACACATACACTGGTGTCAGAATATTAATCCCCATCATGTCAAAAATCCTCGAGATGCAAAACAATATTGGGACTCTGCCTGAGGTCAAGTCCTCATCAAAGTCAATTTAATTTCCTGCAACTCAGGGGGAAACTGACGACTTGGCCCCCATGTTGCCGTGGCAGCCAACAGCCCCTCTCTGCATATGATCAGTCTGTTGCCATAGCAGCCCCGTGGAGCTTTCCTGCCAGTCAGTCTAGCAGAGAAGACGAGTGAACCAGCGGTGCCCCCATCCGGAGAGGCCTGCATGTCTTCATCTGTTGCCATGGCACCGTAATAGCGTTCTGGATAGATTTGGCATGGCAGGGAGTCAGTCCCTTTATCTTCCAACGCATTATATTGAGCTGAGCTTGCCTGTGTTCGGCACTCGCAACATGGTGAGCAGACAAAGGGAGCCAAAGGGGGAGAAGGTAGATGTCACGATAGTGTATCTATATTGAGAACTAGAGCGTTGCTGGGCTTGGATGTGCGGCGTGCTTGTCGGGTGCTAATTAGGTGGTAGATAGAGATGGTGTACGTTAGAGAGACGTGTCTGACAAGGTAACCTGGAGTGGACTCTCCAGCTGAGTCACTTTGTATCAGAATGAGTGGTTGTGTGCAGTCGTGTAGTGCGTTTGCAGCGATGATGTATGAGAGCAACAAGGAAATCAGAGAGCCAGGTGACCTCCACTTTAAAACGGAGTAGACGATGTGTAAAAGAAAAAAAAAGGTGTTTAAAGGGTCAGTTCACAGAAAAAAGAAAACTGTGAACAGTTTGTTTGGAATAACAGTCCACCGGAGAAGGAAATCTCCCTGCTGACATGATGACAGCGTGTTCTGTGGATTATCCAGCGGAACTGGGTCACTGTTTTTGGCAAGAAGTAGCTGTTTAATTTTTTGTGTGTAATTTTTCAATACTTTGAGCACCACAAAAGAAAGAACAGTCCCCTCTATTGTTTTGGGTCAGAGACAAATATCTCAAAAACCTTGATAAATAAAAGCCTACCACCTACCAGACGCGACTGTGTTTTAAAAGTGAAAATAAACAGACAGATGAGCCACAAAATGAAAACAGTCCATTTTCCCTCCAGGTTCTTTCATCTCTGTAGAAAAGAAAATACGTCAAGGCTTTGTGTTTTAATTAGTGGTGGACTAAATGTTCAAGGTGCATTATGTAACTGTTCACCTTGAGATGAAGGGTGCTGTGTTTTGCAAGTCCTCATCTCATTGCTCTGAAAGTATAAATCAAGCCAATGAAGGAGACCCGAATGCAACCTCAGACCTTCAGAGACTGTTCTCAGCTGCAGATCGTCCCTGCCTGTGCTCCACGTGCCGGGCTTTGCTTGTGGTGAGATGATGGCAGTGCTGGGACCAAATCCTCTGCTCCCACCATTTGGTAACCTCACTGTGAGGACAAAGAGCTTGAGCATTGTGACTCATGTTTGGCTCCTCTGATCCTCTCACAAACCGACTCTGCTGCTGCTGCTTGTCCTCTCAGAGGTGGAAAAAAAAACACATGTAGGTGGTTAGAACTGTGCAGCGTGGAGTTGTCTCATGCAGCAGTAGCGGCATCTTTGCATTGTATGTCTTCTCTCTTTGTTGGTGAGATTTTTCTTCCATGTCTTTGAATGGGAGCCACTTGTAGAAGTCCGGTTAAAGAGCCAATAGTCATTATCCCAGGATTCGACACACTCTGAAGTGTGTGGAGGTCTCTCCTGTGCTCCTGTGGTTCTTCAGACTCAACTAAAGTGGAGGGAAAGACCTATGATCAACACAGGCATTCCTTCAGTTGAGACCTGTTCCCCTGCAGACCTGGTTAAAGGTCACCACTATGTTTTCACTAGTTGTGTAATCACCTGAAAATAAGAATGATTGTGTTTTCGTAACTTTAGAACGAGCTGTTCAGGTCTACATATGGGGCGGGTCCTCTCCCACAGAGTCCACCATGTTGTTCTACAGCAGCACAGAGCAGACAAAGCAAACACTGGCTAGGGAAAAGGGATAGGGCCATTCTTGTTTTCGCATTTTTATACTGGCCACCACAGTTCTCCTACACACTTGGCACACAGGCGAAGTTTCAGTTCTGCAACCTCACTACTAGATGCCACACCAGACCTCCAAGTTGGGGGAATTTTAAAGAAATTATTCCTTGTGGCAGTTTAGTCAAATGTGAGAAACAATAACATCCATCTTGTTTTATAGTAGCACCTCCCTAATCACATTTCCATGCAAATGCGACATCAATTTTGCCCAAATTTTCCAGAAAATTTGCCAAAAAAATGCAAAGTAATGTGTCTTTTCATCGACTACTGTTATGTGAATATTAGGAATAAACCACATCAAGATCCACAGCTGCCTTTCCCATCACTATTGAACCATTGCAAAAGAATTTTTGTTTCCTGTAATCATTTTAGGAAAGTTACAGTCTCCACGTTGCTAGTGCCAGTCTGCTTCCTGGGCACTGCCCAAGGGGAGTCATCCCTATGTTCCGCAAGCGGGAAACATAGGACCTTTTTTCCAAATAAGGGTCCTATGTTCCCACTCGTCCATTCATTCACATAAAACCGATAGCCAATTACAAATAACCTACATTATAGCATTTGGATATGCACGTCACATGGGCTATATCTTATATGCAACATTAAACTATGCGGGAAAATGCTGAATTCAATCAGGGAAGCCCCGCTTGGGCTATTTGTCGTGGAATTCGGCAATTATATTGGGGGAAATGAGCCCTTTCTAAATATATGTGACTCTTGGGATGCGTTGTCTGTGCTTTTGGGCATTGAATCACGCGATCACATGAGGTAAGCGCGTTTTTCTTTCGCGTTTCGGGGGGAACATCGGACCCGGGGAACATATGACCCTTTTTCGGAAAAGCGGGGAACATAGGTCCCTTTTTCGGAAAAAGGGTCCTATGTTCCCTAGTCCCTATATTATGGGGGAACATAGGACCCGTGGAACATGGGTACGGTCCCCTGCCAAGGTGCCCTTGAGCAAGGCACGTAACCCCCAGCTGCTCAGGGCTCACTCTGATATCTCTCCATTTTAATCATGTATAGGTCCTGTTTGTGCGTGTGTGTGTGTGTATTTCAGGCCTGTGTGTGTACGACAACATGGTGAAAAAAAATGTTTTTATCGATACATCAACTTTTCACCTAAGCTGAGTATAAAAAATTTTGTGAATTTTTCAATTTATGTTTTTTTTTTTTTCAAATTTAAGAGATTTCATGCTTAGATCGACAGGGTACCGTCACACATTCATTCACTTCCACTTGGCGTGAGCTGAGGGAAGGATAAACCATTTGCTTCCATAAGCAATCAAATTTGCATTTCGTTCAGTTTGGTGAATTCTGATTGGTGATGTCACAGCCTCAACCTACAACAAAGACGTACGTGTGAAGGAGACATTGATTGTTATCATGTTTAACATACTAAAATTGTATGATATTGGCCATGAAAATCACAAACTGCCCCAGTTTGTGTTTGCCCTGCTGTCAGTAATTTGGGAGAAAGGCATGGAACATAAGGAGATTGAAAATGCACCAATAACATCACATTTTGCAGTATTTATTAACGAGCTAGCTGCCCATGTCCGTCACATCAGGCGCTGCCCACATTCAGCACGAGTATTGCCTCCGCAGGTGATAATCACTCGCCTGCATTCCCTCACGTGTGACCGTGCCCTTACACTGCGATTACCAGCTGTCAACATCTGACTTCGAAAGCAAAACCTCAGCATCTTTCAGGCCCTCGAGAGAAGAAAATGGCCCGAGATCTTTGTTTCAGCCTACGCATGTCTTCAGACCCCCCGGTGTAGTTCTTTAGAAGAGAGAGCTGCTCTACGCTTCCTCTGCCTTCCATCTGATCTCAATCCTCACGCTCACCCGTCCATCATTAGGACCTGCGGGGCTAAATCCTGCACATCCTTCTATCAAATGTTCGTGTCAGCAATCTATTCTCATTATGTCAGGCTGTGCGGGGAGGTCCTGGCCACTCTGTCTTGAAGCATTTCTTTCCAGATGTAACGAGGCAACATCTGCTGTTACATTTGTCTGGCCCTCAGTGGGAATTGGCTCCAGGAGAAACTGTTTAAGCTCTTCAGACGAATCTTTCAGCAGTGGATAAACTGCAGCAGCAGAACCAATTTCTGTCAGCTAGGAACAAGTAGATGAGACCACTCTAGCAGCACTGATGAATGAGTGGAAAATGTTTGCCCACTTGATGTATTGCAGTTTAAAACACAAGCTGCTGATCTCCAGGTCAGATTTTGCTGTTAACAGTATAAACTGATTGATCCATCCAGCCCTGTGTCAAAGCGGCAGGCTGGTGGCTGTAATATAAAGACGCTCAGAGGCTGTTCTTGGCACACAGCAGGTCCCTCTGTAGCAGCAGTGCATCGTTTGAATGTGCACAGCTTTTAAGGGCTACACTTGGTTGTTAACTGAGTGTGCTCCCTCATTAATGGGCCCAAGAACAGGACAGTGACTTAATTTCAGTCACATCTTGAGATTTGGTGTGAAAGGGAATGAAATCGCTGCATAAATTTGCTGCTGAAGAATCTGCAGGATGTGAGCGACGCTATCGAGCCCGGCTTGAACAAAAGTCCCTGTGAAATATTTCAGTCACCATGCCTTAAACAACTCACGCTGTTTTGAATTACACGCTGTCAGAAAATCTCCATCGTAACTTCGGTGCTACCGTGACAATGCTGCAGGAACAATGATACTTCAGTGAGAAATTTAAACCACTTTCACAGTTCTAGAGTTTGGGAGCTCTAATAAACTGCACAGACTAAAAGATAAAGAAGTTAGTGAAGACAGATAGGATATAACAATAATAATAAACAACATTTAATAGTATACACACCTAATGAACAGCTTAAAGCTCTGCAAAGACAAATAGAAGCTAACCAGAGTCCACTTTACCCCTCAACACTGCAGTGGGGGCAGCAGAAACAAGTCATGAACACAACATTGAGATAAAGATTAATTATATAATTAATTAGTTAAAGCTGGAGTCGGCAGATATATGAAAAAGACCAAAAAACAGCTGAATTTGAAAACACACCCTCCTCCTGCAGCTCCCCCTCCCTGTCTGTCCTAAGCCCCTCCCACCAGACGATTTCAGGCATATGCACATGCCTCAAGCGGAGTAAGCAGCAGACCCTACACCATAGCCTACGCACGCTGCGTATGCACTTGTGAGCATTTATGTGTGGTGGTGTGTCTGTGTCACTCTGCAGTTACACCTCCAAAACACTAGTCGGCAGTGGAGTTTATGTGAAGTGCTGTACAGTTTAGTTGATTCAAAACACGCCTAAAACACACATTAAACATGGCTTAAAGGAAACAATTTCAACCTCAAGTACACAAATCAGCTTCACTAAAACTCTCAGCATTCACAGACAAAGCACTTGTCTTTATCTGGACACATTTTCTCCACAAATACAACATGCTAATGTTATTAGCACAAGCCTATGGCATCTTACATTGTATAAATTAGCCTAGCGGCCAGAGAACTTTTCCTCTACTCATATGAAACCAGGGACAACAGCGACATTTAACAAAGGTAACATTGCAAACTTCGACTCCATTACAACTCACACGTACATTCATTTATTTAATATTATTTTATTGTGGAGTTGCCCGCAGCACATTCACTCCACCCCTTGTTGACCTGCTTGCTTGCTCTATCAGACCAC
Organism: Epinephelus moara; assembly: GCF_006386435.1. NCBI lineage: Eukaryota > Metazoa > Chordata > Actinopteri > Perciformes > Serranidae > Epinephelus > Epinephelus moara. The sequence continues at coordinate 25,412,906 of NC_065526.1, forward strand.
AAATGAGAAAAGAGTTAGCGAGCAAGCCACTCCACGGTCCCTCTGTCCTACTCCTTGCCACTGTGGACTACTTCCCTGGGAGGAGAGCAGGCAGCAGCTCCGTAAGGGCTTGAATTTGGCCAGTGCAAACCCCCCGTTGCTCAGTGCCACAGATAGCTCGTGGCAAGGGCGGACTGGCCATCTGGAGGTTCTGGAGAATCACAGAACGGCCGGTACTCCAGGACAGCCGGTGGCCGCCACGCAGTTATCACCGTTTTTTTTTTCTTTTTTTTCTTTTTTTTCTTCCCTTTCCTTTTTCTCCCTGATAATCTACTGTTCCACGTCCAGTCCGCTAGGTGGCAGCCTTTAAGTTGGATGCCAGCCGGCCCATAGATATCTATGAGCCGGCCGGCCGCCAATCAAATTGAAGAAGATGAAAGCGCATACGTCACGCAAATCGAGCAGTCGTGTGCAGCAGGTGCAGATGGGAGAGACATTACAGCCTCTTTATATTATGATTTATCATAACTCATACCATGTCTTGTTGTGTGTTTCAGGCAGTCACCTGCATTGTACTGTTCAGCAGAGAGACATCTGGACTGTGTCGTTTATTTCTCAGTGAGTATTCTACACTATGCTCTTAACACAACATCTAGGCAAACATCGGTGCTATTGTTATAATTTGGAAGGTATAGTATCATGTGTTAAGATTTAAGTATTTGGGGCTGATGAGTTTCCGCGCACCGGTTGTTGTGGGCTGGGCCGAGTCAAAGTCCAGGGCTGTTTTTTAGTCCCAGTCCGCCCCTGGCTCGTGGCCAGCAGCAGCACTGGGTCTAACCTATTACCTGATCTAGTGGGGAGTCAGGGCTGTTCATTCCCCTGGAGCTGGGATGTACACTGGCTGGATTTGGGTTACGCCGCCTGCTCTTCTCCCAACAAGGTGGTCTAGACGCGGGGAGTGAGGTGGAGGACACACTGTGATTCGGGGCTCTAGCTAACATAGCTACATAACCGTAACCTTGAAGCCATAGTCCTGAGGCTTTAGCTCCAGCTAGCAGAAGGCTAAACTTTTAGCAACATTTTCTCTCCATCTCTTAAATGCTTTGCTAATATTCACATGTTTTATTGTGTTCATTGTCATGCTGTCTTTTAGACTCTTTTTAACAAGTCCTTGTTCCTATTTTGGGTTTCTTTGCAGTGTAGGCAGTTGTTACCAATGCTGAAATAGCAACCTCCTCTGCAGGACTCACCACCATTGACTCAGGTTTTCACAGAAGGGATGTGCAGGTGCATTTGCATTTGTAGAACAGCCAAAGAGAAAATCCTCTCTCTGAAATGACCTGTGATTGGCCGAAGTGTCCTGTCAGAGATTTCCAAAGCCAAAACCGAGTCAAGAGGAGCTGCAGAATTCTACTTTTCTTTCGGTCCACTTTATATTACAGTATGCTCAGGTTTATTATGGGAATTGTTCAGTGACGTTACAATCAAACTGCCTACCCCAGCTTTAAGTTAATATTGTGAACTTCGTAGCAAAGAGTTGCGTATTTCCACATCAAGCAGTTACTGAGCGTTCATGTAGAGTTATGCTAAATTAACTCTGTTTTAACTTTGTTTTTGGTCTCTACCAACTCCTGAGGGAAATACCTGGCTCATTAGCTGCTAAACGCTCCATTATGTTCCCCCAGCTCGTCACCAACCGTGTCTGTCTGCTTGCCGTGTCTGTTTCTTGCTGAACAGGTAGTGTACAGTGGGTTTATAGAGCATCTTCCCTGAAACGGCTGCCTGCTGCGGCTGAAAACGACTCAGTGAGAGCGGTGAGAGCGTATCGAAGAAGGAAAGTTGCAGGCTGGACAGCTATGAACTTCATGTTCATTGATTTTTATATATCAATGATATTGTGAAGAGTTGACGGTGCACAACAGGGGCGCTATGTGCATTACCATTAAGCAAAGTCAGAGCACCTGCTGCCTGTGTCAATAATGTAGTTAAAACACAAGAGTCGATCAGTCATTGTCCTGCCACACTCTACTGCACCAAGTGTGTTTCAGTGGAAAGTGATGAGTAGGCACTCTTACTGGACCGTTTGGTCTTGAGCCAATGTACAGCGCTCTTTGTTGTTGTTGTGTTTCCCTCGCTTCCACCGACTCTCTCAGTTTCTGTCTCCCACTCGCGCTCCCCCGAGCAGCAGAAGGTGATAACGGTAGAGTGTACAGCATGTCTGAGTGGTTTTACACAACATGTTCTGCTGCCCGCACTCATAATGTTGAGAATTTATTTTGGCAGTGGTGACTGTTTACTATAATGACCAGTATTGTAACAAAAAGTGTTTTTGGCTTGGTTTCTAGAAATTATGATAACAAGGTTTAACACAGAAGTCAGACACCTGGGTGGTGTTGTTGATTCAAAGCCTACACGCCACAGCCATGTCCCCGACATCACAAAAACAATCCATCCATGGCTTTAGTTCTGTTACAGTCAGAACCATAGTGGTGGACCCACCGACAGACTGACATTGCCATCCCTAGAGCCACGCTGTGAGCATGGCTAAAAATATATCTAAAGTAAAAGGCTTCTCGTCACAGGTAACTGCAGAGAAATTTGAATTTAACACGTCATGGAGAACTGCAATGCCCTGCTTAAAGGATGCTTCTGTTTTTTTATAGCCAGAGCTGCTGGAATGTTTTACCAGATTGAATTAGATGTGGTACTATATTAAAGCTGTCTATCTAATCCATTTTTTATATTAAAAATGGATCAAAAGACCTAAACGTTTGTGAAAGGGATGGCATAAACCCACAGAGATTTTATAACCCGACTCTCTATGGAGCATTTCAGCATCTCTTTAGCTCATTGTTTTGGGTTTAAGGCCCCAAACTGTTTTGGTTCACTCTCACAGCCCTCATTATTTCCACAGGTACAGCAGCAGGCAGCTGTTTCCAGCAAGAGTTCTGATTTAAAAAAAAAAAAAAAAGCCCCAAGCAACAAACAGCCAACCCTGTCTCCAAGAAATTACATTTGTATGTTACGAAACTGCTTTCTAATTTACGTTGTTGTAGCAACTGTCTGGAAATGTTCATATGGCTGTCAAGCGATTAAAAAAATTATCTAATTAATTACATGTGCTCTGATTAATTCATCTAAATTAATTGCAAACATCAACTTTTGCTGTGAAAGTCTTAAAAAAAATTGTCAATTCAAATTAATTTTGGCAGGTGTGTCATAGTAAAGCTGCTGGATTTTGGACACAATTGTCCCCCCCGTGCTCTACCGCCAAAACCTGTCTGCAGTCCATTCCAATCTATTTTGCTGGGGAGTTAGTCAGTCAGTCACGTGTAGACTTAGGCCCCGATCACACAGAAAGCATTTTGCAGGTTGCAAAATGCGAGGTGCGCCACACTGCCTTTTCTTTTTTAAATTGAATGCCACTAGTGAAAAAAACACTTGCTGCACCTCTTTATTGTTGCCAGGCAACCACCCCATCACGACCTTACACTTACCTTCCTGTATAATCAATCTACTGTTTTTTTTATTTTTCTATTTCACAGTAATTAGTAGCTAGTTCCTAAAATGTTGAAGCAGAGGGTACTTGCTGTAGCTCTGGTTGAGGGTGAGAGGCTGTCGGCAAATAGTTTGTTGGGCACAGGGAAACAGAGATCTGTATGAGTACATGAGACCCTAATAAAGAGGGTGGATCACAGGGAGTACCACCAGTTGGTCCAGGAGCTTCTCGATGATGGCTGTTTCCAGGCATATTTTAGGATGACTCGGGGGCAGTCTAACAACCTGCTGGGCCGTATAGTTCTGGATATCCAGCAACAGCTACCACCAGTTTCTCCTCCACTGTTTACCAACTGTAAACTTGTGACCACCACAGAAGGGCCGCCTCTCAAATAATCTGATTGGACAATGGAAAAAAAGATGACAAAATAAGACGTGACGTGGAGCGCTTTTCCGCCCTGAGTTGAATTTTTTTCAGCTTGAGGAGTATGGAGCCCTCAGGCAAAACCGCCAGGTGCCTAGAGCAGAAACACGAGGCATGTTGCAACGCAAAAAACACGAGCAAAAAGCTTCATTCTCATTAAAAACAATTACAAAAAGGCACCTCCAGCTGCTAAAACGCTTTTGTGTGATCAGGGCCTTACTCAGTTTGCATCAGAATGCCCGGACAAGTGTGGCTTGATGAGGCTAGCTACTAGCACTAGCATCAGAGGCTGTGCTAGCTTGGTCCTCCGGGTTCGCTGCTAAATGCTTTGCGTTGAGGTGATATTTCAGGCTTGAAGTACTCTGATGGTTCGAAAATTCCGTACTGCAGAAATTGCAGAGGACAGTGATCCTATTAACAGCTCCATCTGGGCGTTTTTTAAATGTAAATGTTCCATTCACGGGGCCAAGCAGCGTCATCTTCTCTGCCTACGTCATGTGACGAGTAGATAGTGTATTGCAAGATTGCCTATTTTGGCAGAAAACTACTGAAAGTGAACTTGAACGTCGTCACTGTACAATCTGCTGATTCATTCAGTGTCAACATTTCCTTATTATGGTCGCTCTGCTTTTTGTTTTCCTCAAAATGTGTTTTCTGTTTCAAATTAGTTGTATATGAATGATATTTCTAGGTGACAGGGCTGAAACAGCAGACCGACACAATTACCGACTAGCTGGTGAACATGGTTAAAAATTTAGCAGCTTAAGAGCCAGATATTTCCCCGTAGACCAATAACAGAGACTGTGACTGAACATTGGACAATTAGGTTCATCAGTTCATCAGCCAGAAACATGACACCCAATAGATGCTAATGCTAACAAGTACTCTGTATCTGCCGGATGTTAAAATAGGCAAAACCATATCAACTTTATCAGATGATAGTATGTCAGAGTTGTGTTTACATCTCGTTGCGCCACCCTGCGTTGCCAGAAAAATCAATTCTTGTGGGTTTAACACGGTTTAAAAGCTTACTGAAAACATTCCTTTCTTTTGATGTTATTTGCTTTCCTGTGAAGCACAATGACCTATACAAGTTTTGCCTTCTTGCTCTTTGATCAAACTTTGCTCTGCTTTGCTTTGTGTCTCCTCATAATCATTATTTTCTTTTTTATGTCACCGTTTAATACAAAGATCGATGACGGAACAGATTGTGTATCAGCAAGATCTCTGTGAGCTGAAGTGAGGTCACAGTCATAATATTTATGGTTAATTTGTTTTATTATATTACTCATATATGGTCGAGAAAGGCCTGAATGTAGGTCAATAATCCAATAAGAGGAATGATGTCCCCTATGGCTTTAAGCCGAAACTGAATTTTCCCATCAGAACACACCACTGACATGTCGTTACTCAATTCATATCATTCAGTTTGCAGAGCAAATCTTGTGAATACATGCGGACAGTTAGGATTATCAACTGTCCTTCCAGCAGTAAAGGTTAATTAATACAAATGAGTCTGAGCCCCGCCAAGCCTTAATTCATTGGGAAATGCTGATTAAAATATTAGCATATAAAAAGATGAATGACCTCAAAGATGCTCCGGATAAAAGCAGTCAAAAGTGGTTGTGTTAGGTCGACCACCGAGACGAAACCCTTTTGAGTGGAAATACGTTTTCAGGCAGTTGCTACACGACTGGGAAATGTTGTGATGGAGGTAAGTGATTAACGTGCTAAATATATGCACTGGAAAAAATTGTTGGATGAAAAAGCAAATCTGTTTTGGAGAGAATCCACATTGTCAAATTTACAGCATATTTGACTCTCCAAAGTCAAAATAATACAATGAGGTCCTTTTATCCCAGCAGTCACATCCATCTATCATTAAGTGATGTTTTTGTGTCACTCACTCTGGTGACTCAGTGGAGCCTTTTAATATGATTAAAGAGCTTATCCAAAAGAGCAAACACTCAGGGGAGTTTTCTTGTTGGCCTCCCTTCAAACCACCTGGTCTCCAAAACCACCTTACTCAAAGTTGAGGTAACACCATATGTGTCACAAAAACTGAAAATAGAAATAGGAGCGGAGCTGTGAAAAAGATAAACAGTCCACATTAGCCAGAAATCCAATGATAGGATTGTGCTGAAATGATGAACGACTTCCTGTGCCGCAGCCTACATGTTTTTAAAGGAGCTGTATGCAACATTGAGAGCATAGCAGCAAACAACTATTTGTTATGTGAAGACAAAGTGGAGTAATGGCGTCCTGAGCAGAGAATGAAGCCAAGCTCTCTCTGTGTTGTAATTTGAGCTTCTCTGTTCTTTGTTTTGTCAGACATGCATGTTAGTGCATGTGAGTCCCTGTGCGTGTATCCCACTGGCTAGCTAATCGCCGCTGCTCTGCACTGCTCATATGCCGGTTACCACTTATTACACTGTCTCAACAAGGACTGGTTATCGTTTAAAAACCTAACGATGCCAGTGCCAATACCAATACCAGTACCAATATCCTGAAAGTGAGACTTATACCAAAGAGTACTTCATTTGATGTCGTTTCTTTCTACTTCATTTGATACCCATCATCTGAATAGAAGCATTCAGTTGCATGATGTCCCACCACATATCACAGGTGTGTCACCCTATGCCTGGCTTTACCACCCCACAGACTGTATGGGTTGTAGTTGCTGCGGTAGTGGGCCAATCACACATCACATTATGGTAGTTGGATGCGAGCAAAACCATCCAAATAATCTCTTCTGGATAGATCTGGATAGAAGAACGGATCAAATGTTACCTTTTGACAGCACAAACTTTGATACTACTTGACGTCAGGTTATTTTGGTTAATATCTTAAAGGTATTAAGTAGCGATACCTGGCCGTGGTACTGACTCACAGCTTTGTTGCAGAAGCCTAACGCCCACCCTCCAAAATCCCCCCCATGTTAATACTGTTAGCTCTGTCAACACTGTTGCCATTATTAGTGCTATTTGCACTGTTAGCTGCTAGACTCAAACTCAGCCACCTCCATGTTGAGAACCGTGTGCAGACAACTTGAATCAGAATCTAAATGTCGTACACAGCTCCTTTAAGACACTCAGGCAAATTCAAATGCAGGTACCTTTTGACTGCAGAAATTTTAACACTACTTGACGTTGGGTTACTTCAGTTAACACCTTAAAGGTATTAGGTAGCGATACCTGGCTGTGGTACCGACTCGTGACTTTGTTGCAGAAGCCTAATGCCCACCCTCCAATCTCCCCCCATGTTAATGATGTTGGCTCTGTCAACACTGTTGCCATCGTTAGCGCTGTTTGCACTGTTAGCTGCTAGCCTCAGACTCAGCCACCTCCACGTTGCGAACCATGTGCAGACAACTTATTAGAGCACAAAGATGCCCATAATGTTTTGCAGCAGAGTGCAATTTTCTTCTTTTTGTTTTTGATTGCAACTATTCATGTGGCAAAGTATAACTGCTGCCTTTGCGCCAAAAACACAGTAGGCAAACTGAAATTTTTCTTCTTTCTGACCGCGAGCTAGAGGTCCTGACTGACGAGATGAAAAGGCATGTCTCTGCCTGACTCCACTCACTCTTGACATGATCACTGAAAAGTCTGGGTGTGACACCCCTTATAAATGTGCTTCAGTTACAACCAACTCACTAAAGACGCAAATTATTTCACTGTAACTGTGTGTGGCTATTAGCAATGATCTTTGTGAACTGGACTGTTTTTGCAGTGAGGCTCATTTGAATGGAAAGGAGCCAAATTTGTGTCATATGTATGCATTTACCTCATTTAAATATGTGTAAATAGTACAGGTGCACCGAGATGCTATTTGCTTTGCAGCACAGTTAGTGCATTTTACCCTTTGTGGGTGCTTTAAGTATTCCAGGGTTTCTTTTTGTCATATATTTGCAGGTTTAGAAGCCACAAAAGCTGCTCAATCCTTTTGTGAATTCTCCCATCTGTGTTCTTGTTTTTCTTTTCTTTTTTTTTTAGACACAGTGTTCTTGTTTTCTCCCCAACTTATTCTGAGAAAACAATGGAAAAATATTCAGTGCTACATTCCTTCATTAATCAAGCAGTGCTTTAGCTGCTAAGCATCCAAAAAAAAAAGTCAGTATTTTTTGCCTCCTCGCCCTGTAGCTGTAACTGTTCTGAGAAGCGGTGATGTAACTGAAGGTCACGCAGCCGATGCCAAGTTACCACATTCCTTCCACTTGGTTTACCTGCTCAGGTAATATCATGTGACTGCTGCTGTATCCATGGCAATGAACCCCTGCAGATGCCCTCGACCCAGGCTCCTCTGACAGGCTGATTAGCATGCATGGATGAGGCCTGAGCTCTTTCCTGATTGGTCCTGTCAGATCCTGGCATGGGCCCTGGCTCACCCCTGCAGAAGACCCAGCTGGCTGTATGCCCTTCTCCCATCATGCTCACGCCTGCTGAATTCCACATGATTGGTCTCGTCCTCCAGGACCCAGAGACCATGTTCCTGTACAGTGAATGTCAGTGCCAGAATGTCTCACTGAATCACATGCTATAATGGTATCTTTCTAAGTAGAATCTCAAAATCTGCAACTAAAAGATGTTTTCCTGGACATTTGACCTCGCTATAAAAACTGACAGCATCTTATGTCATCATATTTCCTCTGGTCTCTCAGGGTGAGCTCTTTTTATTATTCCCCATACCCTTTGCCGTCCTGCAAGTCATGCCTTTTGAAGGGGGGGGCACTTACAAAGATGTCAGCTGAAAAAATATTCTATGTACAAACCCGTCAGCTGTCACTTCTGCCCTCTCATTTGATTCTCCGCTGCCTCTGTCCCAGCCCTCCAGCCCAGATAAAAAGAACCCTCTTCTAAGGTGTTTCGCGAGGCATTATAAAACGGTTGCCATGGATACCGTCTGAACAGGCTCCACATACAGGCAGCAGAAAAGGAAATGACAGATGCAATATTTCACATTTTTGAAAAAAATAGCTTTTCCTCCCATCGGCACACAAGCTGATGGACCATTGTGTTAAAAATGCCAAAGATCAGGACCCTAAAAATAGGTCTGTAAGGCTATTTGATGTGGTCGGTAAAGCCGCATTGGAGGGACTATTTGCTTCTTGCTCCACCGAGGTGGGTTGAATGGTATTTTCCGCCTCATTTGGTCTTTGTTGTTTCTCCCTGAAGAGATGACCTATATTATCTAGGATGGGAGATCAAAGAATGCCTTCTTACTGAGATCCCATGAAGCTTGCATCTTACAAGCCCTGAGAATCAGCTCTGATTGCGCAACTGCCTCGCTGCACTACAAAATGTGGCCATGAAGCTAAACAGTGGAAAAAACAGCTTCTTTGTAGCTACTCAGCCTACAGGATTCATGATCCTGCAGTTTAGCTGGAACAGAGCTTTTGATGTTGAGGATTGTAATTACTGTCTTTTCTTGAGATAATGCACTCTCCGCTCATTGCTGTTTATTATCCTCATCATGAGCATTTTCAGAGAAAGTGGTGGGGAAGAAAAAGTTTTTATTTTATTTTTTTCTTTGGCACAACTTTAGTACAGTTTTGAAAAAGGTGTCCGAGTTCTCTATGTGGGCCAATCTTCCATTACAGGAACTTAATACCTTCATATTTTACCCATGAATTCCCATTAGTGTTACCAGCTGATGATATGTGAGCTAATACTGGCCTCTATTCCCGTTCAGGTCCTTGGTTGCCTATTCATCAGCCATTTATACTGTGGAAATGAAACAAGGTCACCAGAGGGAACTGGCTACCTGCTGGGAGCAAGTGTTCACCTGCTGCTCTCCACTCCCACCCTCCCACTTGTACACACTCTTTCTCTTTGGTTACCCCACTACTGGTCCCTGTGCTTGTGTACTGGGTGGCTCGTTCCATTTCCAGTGCTCCACGGTGATGTCAGAGATGCATTGCTGCCGAACACAGAAACGGATAGACCAGAATTACCCATATGTCTCCATGACCTGTATCAGTCGCTACGCTGTCACGCATCTCATTAGCCACAACCAGAACCTGCATATGGACCCTAATGGTCATTTATCAAACAACGGTCTTCTCCCTGCAGTACCTGAGCACACAATGGTGCAGGTGATGGTTATACTGGGAAACTGGTGTGATTTATGAGAAGGTTCTCCATTCCACTGTTTGAGTTTCCATTGTGCGAGATATGGAACATGGTGTAGCTTCAATCAAAAACTGAAGGTCAACAAATGATGTTGGTGCATTTAATTATTATTAATTGCATTGTGGTTTGGTGAGGAAGAATACTTTATTTACAGTTATTTCTTCTTGGCCCTACTTTATTGCATCAGCTGTTATTAATATATGAGGATGCTGGGGTGTGATCCTGTGGGGAATTCATGGCGTTCTAACAGATAATATAGGTTATGAAATATATCAGGTACAAAAATAGGTTGTATACTTAAAGTTGCTGTATGAAATTGTGGGAAACATAGCTGATGGTAGAGTCTGATTCCCAGGTCATCAAATACCAGCACTTTGGGTTGGTGGTTCGGTCGAGCCTGGTCACTCTGAAGTTGTCGAAATCCGGCACTTGGGCAGTGACTTGCCATTATAATTAACGCGACGGGACAAGGATGAAAGTAAAGGCGATGAAAGTCACAGGTAATGATTGGGTCCAATAAAAACAACAACAACAAACAACCTAAGAGGGCGGTGTTCATGTCCCGTAAGATTCTAAAGCCAAACGCTGTCCTTTTATCCTAAACCTAACCACGTGTTTTTGTTACCTAAACCCAACCACATGTTTTTGTTACCTAAACCTAACCACATGTTTTTGTTGCCTAAACCTAACCACGTGTTTTTGTTACCTAAACCCAACCACGTGTTTTTGTTGTTGAAGGGAGAAAAAAACGTCAATTTACGGTGTTGTACCAACGTAGTGCGTTTATTTTGAAAGACACTGTATGTAAATGTTATATTTCCTGTGAAAACAGAAGTGTATTTTGAAAGAAGGCAATGCATGTAACATGCAGAACTCGGTGTCCCAGAATGTCAACAACCAACGCACCCAAGGCACCTTGCACGTCGTATGTGGACATGGAAATTCCATAACTAAATGTCGATATGTGACGAGGTCGGAGTGAGAATGTGTTGTTCGGTCAGACTACCAACCCAAATTGTTGGTATTTGACAACCTGGAAATGAGACTCAACAATCAACCATCTTTCTCCACAATCACAGAAAGCACCTTTAACGGATCAGTGTGGTCATATTCTATATTTTCTTTACGTCAGCTATGAACTATAAAGATGGATGACATGACAGCTCCCCAGAGATAACAATTATTGACAGCTGTGTGTGCCAATCAGTGGCACTGCTCATGATTGCTTGGACAGGTGTATGGGCAGTAACTCAATACCACGGAGCTTGCTCCTGCTCAGACTCTGGCTCTCTGGCAAATAACGTCCCCAACGGAGGATGGCAGCAGCTGTAACCGTGAAATTTTGGCTTCATTTTTGTACAGTGGGAATAAGTGGAGATGCGTCGTCCATCTTAATATACAGTCTATGATGTCAAGAATCCCATGATAGTCTAAAACCAGCAATACATTGATCATACTGACAAGTATTGTCCATGTATTCAAAACCTAATATATCATATTCCCCTGGGCTATAGAGCACCATTGCTCCTTATAAACTATTAAAAACACAGCAGTGAGCCACATGGTTGCACTGGCTGACATGTCCCTGCTCTACCATGAACATGGGCACTGTAGTTTTTTTTTTTCCAGTCAATCCTGCACACCATTCTCCTGCTGTAAATATCAACCCGCAGCTGAAAATAGTCCCTTACAAATATATGTTTCATTCTTGTTTGAGTGACATTTTCAAAAAAATTCAAGGCCCTGCTGTTTAAGGAAATAACTCAGCCTTCTTTAAATATTAAAGAATATATTAGTGATGTATTCATAGTGATTCTTGAGGGACATTGGTCCCATAAGTACTGCAGACAAGGTAGAATAAAAGAAGTGAGAGACGGACCAATGCATTGTTGGGTTTTGATCTTTTCATGGGATTTGTTGGCACATAAAATTGCATATCTAATTAGACAGGAAGCAGATTCTTCACTCCTCAGTAACCTTAGACCAGAGTAGTTGTTTCCACTTTGACCGATGGCCCGTCATCTCCCTCAACTCTGTAAAAGCTCCCAGCCACTGTGCCTTCATTTCTAAGGTCTCAGAAGGCAGCAGCGCTTTTATTTCTCCAACTGCAAAGCCCTCTGACTCCTGCAGCAAATAAAGCAGTAATGATGACAACGTTTCCCGGGGGGACTTGATCTCTCACTGAGCCCATATTCCAAGTTTCCACATCCCCATTTAGCCAGTACAGCCCAAGCTTAAGAAATGAAATGAACCCCCTGCAGCTCCTGACGCTGCTTCAGATACTGTATATCTCTTAGCTGTTCACCAGCATATTGCTCACAGAGAGAGTGTCGAGTAAAGGAAGCAAGAGGACAAAGCGAATGCCTTCCTCTGTGCTCTGGCTGTGCAGATACAGAGCAGTGACAAAGCCGGTTAGATTTCAGGAGGAGACCCACTGGAACTATTTTTGACACTACAGTATATGTGAGCCCTACTGTGGTGCACCGGCACCTGGGAGCCTGGATGTGTGAGGGATGATCTATTTTTTGATAAGCTTTAGAAAATGGTATAGGAGCAGAACAGTGCATAGGGAGACACATCACTCAAGGCGGACAGGACGGCAGAGTGCTGTCTTAAATAACTGTGACAGATATGATATGATCTCTGGGGATTAAATTAAATTATTGAATTGCTGCTGCAGTGTGGATGGGAATGCCCCTCCCAAAGATGAAAGACCCGGTATTAGGAGAGTGTGACATAATAAAAAGCTCAGAGTCTCTCTCCTTCTCCGTCTTTCATTCCTGTCTTTTCTCTTTTTCATATTCCCTTTCATTCTCTTTCTATGACTGAGAATACCCACTTCATCACCATGCCGTAGGTGAGTTTAATTACCTAGGGATGTCTTGATAAGAAATGATTAAGTGTGTGAGGGCTAAGTCATTAGGGGAAGTTGAAAAGTCTGCAGAAATGAATGTAAATCGTTTGCAGCTTCTGCAAGAGTCTGCAGTCTGCTGCTCTTTCACCTGTAGGTTATGGAAACTTTCCAGTACTGTAATGTGAATATTCCACAACAGCAGCGTCTTTACCAATAACCTGATTATTTTACTATTACCCTGCATAGTGTAAAGACTAATGAAGTTTTTTCCTCCTCTTTAATATATTTAATTAAGTGAGCAGAGCAGGTGCCGGCAAGTCTTTGGCACAGAGCACATTAGCCACCGTCAACAAAGATCCATGTGAGGGAGCTCACAGTAAATCTTGTTTTGTGGGCGACACAGTTTAAAGGTCCACTGTGTAGGATTTATCTTTTGGTAGAAATGGTATAAAATATTCATAACTGTGTTTCATTAGTTTATAATCACTTAGAAAAGGAATAATTGGGTTTTCATCACCACAGAATGAGCCATTTATATCTACATATGGAGCGGGTCCTTGTCTATGGAGATCGTTATGTTCATCTCCATGTTTCTTCAGTAGGTCAGAACAGACAAAGCAAACACTGGCTCTAGATAGGGCCATTCGCGTTTTTGTGTCGGCCACAATAGTTAGCAGCCACTCCATGATGAGAGCATCGGGAAAACACTCATTTTTAATGAGAATGTGCTTTTTTGTAGTGTTTAAATCACCTGGTCCATTTGTTTTGGAGAAGAGGAGACTTTTGTGGATAATTCAGCTCCAAATAAGAACCTCCTGAACAGCTGGATCAGAAAAAAGGTTAGCACACATTAAGTTATTAAAGAGAATGGGTGAGCACAAAAAGCATGTGCTGGGCAAGCTGTTCGGCTCTGATATGCCAAACAGCATCAGAGATACACTGATTTCAATGTGAAACTGCTTTATTCAGTGTTTTTACAGGTTTTAATCACCTGGTCAGGACCGTATAGACAGTGCACGCAGTGTGTTTGCATTTGGGCCCCTGGCGTGGAGGGGCCTATAGAGAGAGCAATTCAAATCGCCACCTTGGAAATATACCTATGTTAAAAAATAAATGATAAAAAAGAGAATATTATTAAATATTATTTAAAAACGGTGCCATTTGCTATATATGTCCTCAAAAAGGTGAATCCATCTGCATCATAATTTTCTTTTTTCTTTATTTTTTTAAATGGTCAGGAGCTATCTAAAACAAAATTATGTTGTTTTTTTTTCTATATAAGCAATAAAATCTATTAATATTCTATAAGACTATTCAATTGAATGATTAATTTCTTACTTTCTTTGATATTTTTGTCAGATATATACAATGATGATTGCTGGGTAATATGTATGTTGATGTTGTCCAATGTCAAGTCTCTATTTATTCATATTAGCGTGCACTGGGGCCCATCATAACTTCCTTACGCCACTGCACTTGGTCCATTTGTCTTGGAGAGGAGGAAACCTCTGCAGATCATTTGGCTCCCAGTAATCAGCCATATTGTTTCTACAGTAACTCAGAACAGACAAACCTAACACTGGATCTGGATCGGACCATTCACACTTTTGTGTCAGCCATCGTGGTTCTACACGCTTGGCAAACAGGAGAAGTTTAAGGTCTGCGTACTCACTGCTAGATGCCACTGAATTCTACACACTGGACTTTTTAATACAAAGGAAGTAGAAAATATCTCAGGCTAAACTCAGTGTAAATCTGTCAGCGTGTTCTCAAACTGATTAGTGATTGGAATCAAGGGTTGTTGAGGTAATCTCTTGACTATGAGATAAGGGACTGATGTGTAGATGATGTGAGTACGGGTGCTGTGTGGCCAGATTCTGCAGCTAAAATAGACTTAATTTCCAAATTTATATTTATAAAGTCTAATATAAAAATATACAGTCAATACAGCATTTTTGGCACTGAGCTGCTTATTGACAGTCACTCAAAATTAGTGAGATAAGGACACTTGGGAAGCTTCCACCTGTGCAACTGCTAGGCCTACATTCAGTTGACTATATATCATGGATGTTATTATTTCTTCAGACTGTTAAAATTACCAGTGTCAGACAAAGTTTTTGTAATCGTGGCTGCTGCCATTCTCTCTTGATATCTTAGAACAACATATTTTGGAATACTTGTTCACTGTAACAGACTTTTAAGAGGTTTTAAGCCCCTGTCAGAAGCTCAGAAACATCTGTTGTGTGTCAGTATCTTCCTATATTGCACAAGCTTAGAGCCATAGCCTACTGAAAGCTGCTCCAGACCTCCACACCCACACAGCACCAGTTAACACCACGGATTAAAGACANCCACCACTCCGCCTCCCTCTCCTGCCCAGTGTATAGCTGCTGCCTGTGTCTCCAGTCTCACATCACTGGAACACATCTGGACTCTGTCATATTTCATTTTGCTAAACATGCAGCATATAAGTAATTATAGCAAAGCAACCCAAGGGGGGAGAGGTAGGGAGAGGGAGGCACATGATGTAAGAGATGATGAATTTGGTGTATTTAAATGTGCCTTTTCTCTGAACTCACCTACACTATACTGTATGTGCAATTTAAAACCCATCACACAGTAATGTATTCATGCATTGTGCAGTGTGTTCCACCTTCTTTTATCAGAGGTATGGAAATAAGTAGCCTGCATGCATTTTCTCATTGCAGCCACACACATTCCCAGAGCATTGTGCAACATAGTGGCAAAAACACATTTGCATGATAGACAAGTTTAAATCAGCAGGTCACTGATTATTGTGTCCAAAGGTGTAATGAAAAAAAAGATCTGGAAGTGCTTGGAGTCTAACATACAGTATGATAAATGTCCTCAGCAGCCCTCATTTTTCACGTTGCCCAATAATCACCACCAATGGAAACGCAGTTGGCCCGCCCCTGCCGGTCTATTGTGAGTCCGCGTTCAACTGGAAACCACTCTTCCAGACTCGGCACCAAAGTGGCGCACCACGACATGCACAGCTGAACGAGGAGTGCGCCTTTGAAGATGCTTGATTGTCAAGCCACAATTTCTGGTAAGAGACTCGCTTGTTTTTACGATATATATTTTCTTTCCTTTTCAAATCACCTCCTACGTTTTTACCTCCAGCTGGATATTCGTGCTTCTTTTGTGTTTAATCTGATCCTACATTGACTCTTAAGCAGGCTGTGTCGAGGGAAAGCAGGGTTTAGGAAGTGTTTTAATCGTGTAGCAGATAGATTTAGTTGTGTGTGTGTTTGTGTGTTTCTGATCGCGCAATAAATCGACGGACAAGAGTTTTGATGTCAGGAAGGCGTTGGACTTGGATCGATGCGCACTCCAGTCCATTTACTTTTATCATTTAACATTTGAATCATGATTCTGTTGCCTGTGTTAGATTATTAAAACATCATCTGCCAAATATGTGAGAGATATACAGTAAAAAAGGAGTGGAAGGAGAAAACAGCAATATTTTTAAGGTGGATTTGTATCCAGTTAAACTTTTTTTACAGCTTTGATGTTGCAATTAAATACTGATTTATTGTAAGTTGCCAAGAAAGGCTGGCATTACGCGTTTAAATAATGGCAGCCTATTATTATTATTAGCCTTCATAGTTGTTGCGTTAGTTATGAAAGCATGGGCTTCGTCAGGCCGTGGAAGAGGTGTGGATGTTTGTCATCTGTCTGCACCTTGTGCGCCCAAAAATACTCTGTTTGGCTTTTGTGCTTGGAGCGAGATGCGTCGCCGTGGCTCTGGACATTTTCAGGGCACCACCTCCTCCAACCTCCACAGCACCTCGTATTTGCTTCACGGGGCTCTTCCAGCAGAAGGGAAACAGATGCGCCGTAATGTCAACAGTCGATTACTCATGCAACATTGCGCGAAAATATGCGCCCCCGCAGCTTGGATGGACCGAGCGTTAACACCGGCCTGCTCTCCTCTCCATCCTGCCAGACGGGCAGCTTTTAGGGAGACAAACCGAGTAGTTGGCAGCTGCTTCCTGTTGGTTCAGCACCGCAGACAGAGACACAGTCCGACGTGTCCACACCCACTTCTGGTCCACGTTACCGCTGCCCTTCTCCTCCCAAACATAGAGAGAGGTCCGCCTACGCGTTATCAGTTTTAGTGCAGGTTGACTTGCTCTCGCCCGGGAGGCATTTGAGTGGTTATTGGATGCGATATACTGAGAAAGTCGCTATAAACAGCAGCTGAGCACCGGTGTGCTGTTTGCTGAGGCTCAGGTGCAGAGCTCCGTGTTCTACTTTCCGTGAGAACTGCCTGTAATAACTTGGATCATAAAGGGATGTCAAGGACCTTCATCATCATTATTTTTGACTGTTAAAGGTGGAGAGAGCAACACCCAGGGCAACCTTTGAAAACCTCTTATTAATTGCTGCTCAGAAAGGAATTTGTGGAATAAGTTATTCATGAACCCTAAGCCCTAAGTCATACACAATTAGGCGTGATTAGTCAAATTAAATACCTAGCTACCAGCACAATCCAGGGGGGAATGCTGGAGTCTGTCTAATTAATCAGCCATATCCTGCGATTATCATTCACCACATGTGGTTGGAGCTCATCAGCAGATGTCTGTAATCATGACGAAGTGTTGGTGGCTTCATCGCCCTTTGGACCGCGGCTCCTACTACTGTGCTGCATAATCAGAGAGATGGTGTTGGCATGTAAACACATGACTAATAGCTCACATTTGCCTTTTGTGATGCGCCGTATATGTGAAGGACGCTGTCATCTTGAAGCACAGCTGTGTTGGGTTGATGGTGAAGTGGATCTGGGTGGAAGGCGGGAGGGAGAGTGTTGGTAGGAGAGGTTGGTGCGAGAGAGGAGAGTAAGGAAGCGAGAGTGAGGTGGAGAGAACATGCCTGCTGGCCTCCTGTCTGGACACATTACATTTTCATAGGCTGATATCATACCAGCACAGCTGAATATAGATAAATAGCACTCCTTGTTCTCCGCTGTCAACTTGGGTATTTGTCTCTGTTTCGCTTACATCATTGTATTTATAGATCCAGCAGTAGCAGCAGCAGCAGATGGATGTTATCTGTTTACTGACCATCGGATGACTAATATTGCATCTGCCTTTGGTGCAGATTTAAAGGAAGACTTTGCCGATTTCCAACAACTAACATAACATAACTTCCTCCATCTTACCAGCACCAAGATCCTCCTGCTCATCTGTCAGCTCAAATCGTTTTTCATCCAGCACATTTTTGCTGGCTGTAGGGCTGTTGCTCCTATTACAGATTGTACTTCCGCATTTTCATATGCCTGCCACCACAGACACAAATGCTGTGTCTCACATCAGATACTTCCATCAGTACACTGGCATGCAGTTCACTGTGAACACTATGTACTCACAAGCACAGTGCACAAATTTTGACAGGGCAGTGTTGTCTCAAATCAAACACGGCTATTGCGCACTTACCAGAAATGACTGTCACAAGATTTGGCAGCCTTCTTCTTCTGCTCAGCAATTTGCAACCAGGCGGAGCGTTAGCACCAATATTTGACAATGTACTGTCCCTCTCTGAAATATATGCTTGCTATATCTGCTTGTTTGCTCACTTGCACTTAAAAATAACATGCTTTTACAGCACGTTACAAATGTCCATAGCTGATACTGGCTGGCTCTGTCAACAGCTGATCTTCCAAGTTCATGTTAGCTGCCGCATTTTGCAAATATTAACAACTCGTCCGGCATCTGACCACAAATCTAATGCTCAAGTCTTCTACGGTGGAGATGACAAACAGCAAACATAACTACGCCCTTATTACGTCACAGTCATAGATGTGTAAGGCAACAACACATGTAACATCAATGCCTGATGATAAAATGTGTAGCTGATAGCTAACGTTAGCGTTAGTATTTTCGTTTGCGGTACCAGATTACTACAGAATTAACCCGATACACTAGCTAATGGCTCACAACAGTATAAAAGAAAAAAAAATACACATTTATGTGTACAATTCTTTGGTGTTTACCTCAGTAGTCGGTCAACATTATACAAGATTGAAATGTATTTGTTGTCCAACCCCTTACTATGTAGTCGACATGGCGATCTATGTGGGTAAAAATTGCCCAATGTTCTACACTCCAGTGTTTGACCATTATGAGCGCACCATTTTGGTACTCATAGTGCACTGCATTTTGCCATAATTCTCAGCAGAAACACAATTACGCACTCAAAATAGCAAGTATAGCTACAGAAACATCCGTTTTGAGACCAGCAAAAGAGCGTAGAAGTGGATCGAGAGAGGGACCCTCTCTCAAAGTCAGACCAAACTTCAATCTAACGGTAAAACTAGGCAGTGACAATAACATATGAACCAAGATTCTGTTACTGCCTGGTGCCTATCAAAAAAGGGTTTTACTGTCTAATGTAATTCGAGATTGTTTGTTAATAGCTGGCCGCCATATTGTTTCCTGTGTCCAACAGCCAAGTTCACATTACATCACCCACCAGCAGGAGCGTTTGTTGGTCCTGTGCGGTGTTGTGCTTTCTGGTGGTTCTTGAGCAAAAGCAAATACCATAGCCGTCTTCCTCAGTTTGCTCGTCATGTGATACCAGTTTCAAAAGTATTTGCATCTTTCTGCCACACAAACAGACTCGTTTTATGAAAAGACCATCTTTACAGCAGTGAAATACATCTTTAAGGAACAGTGTTTACTCTGCCTGTAGGATAATCTCAGATCCAGGGCCACCAGCGGATCCTGAACCTCCCCTTCTTTTCTGCCAACCCATTATGCCCCAGAAACCAATGAATGTTTTCACACTGGAATATTAAAGCCCCTGAAAACTTGGCATCAAATCTGAAGTCTTTCTCTATAACATTAAATATTCATGACTGAAAAGAAAAAACAACAACTTCAAAACATCAGGTTTCTAGAGTTTAAACTCTTCAAAAACTGCTTCATCAGGACTGCGTGGGTGTTGCCTCATCAGCTTTGATTGACGGACAACCCACTACCTGTCATCAGATTTTGATTCAAATGTTGCCAGATCCTGACTTGTCCCTGGAAAGATGTGACATCATGTTTTTCCAGCTGAGTCCCGCCCCACTTGAAACCGGTAAAAAGAGCACAGAGGAGAAAAAATAAGTAAATATTGTCTCGTGGGGAAAAAACAAACTGTTCTGTGGCAGAAATATGTGTGTTCATGTTGGATCCCATCGCTCAGAGTAAGAAGCTGACAGGGAAAATAGATTTTCAGGGCCTTTCAGAACTGGATTTTTACACCTTAAAGCCTTTAGCATTTCAGTTTATATTGACTTTTAGTTTTACATATTACCAAACCAATTTGTAAGAAATTGTCACACTCTGAACCTGGGGCTTTCGGGGTCCCTGGGGGTTAGTTGCCAGCTTTGCTTGGACCATAATCCTTGTATGTATAATAAATCTGGATTACATGTGTAATCTCTCAGTGAAATGAACATATTCACTCCGTAGCTCTAAATGTTTAAACCTTCTTATGATGTAAATTATTAACCTAATGCTCTCTCTTTTCTATTCCGTGTCCTGCCAGGTTGAGTGACAAGCCTGCTGTCCAATCGCCACCATGATAGCCACAGGTGGCCTGCTGCGCATGAACAGGCGCCAGGATTCCCTCCGCTCCAAAAACCGAGCGGAAAACAAAAGGAAGCGGAAATCCAAGAAAAAGAAGAAGAACGACGTGGTGATCGTGAAGGGGAAGCTCAACCTGTGCTCCCCGGCCGGTTGCGTGGCCGCTGTTGGAGTTATAGTTCTCATGGTGGGGATTTCCATGGCGGTACTGGGCTACTGGCCCAGCCAGAACCAGCAGCAGTACCAGGAGCGCCGCAGAACTGGAGGGTACCACGTCAACAGGATGAGCTACTCCAAGAGTCCACCTGTTTCCTCTAACGTGACCCATAGTAAGCCTCCCTCCGGACAGATGAGTTCATTAAACCAGAGCCATTCTAACAGCAGCACCACCGACTCATCCCGTAATTGTGGCTTCCTGTGTGACTTCCTGAATAATTACCTGTACTCGGACAATCTGAAAGTCTTCGGACCGCTGGTGATGGGAATCGGCATTTTCCTTTTCATCTGCGCCAATGCAGTCCTCCATGAAAACCGAGACAAGAAAACCAAAATCATCAACCTGAGGGATATCTACTCCACAGTTATAGATCTACACAGCATACGGTCGAAGGAGTACTCGCCTCTGAATGGTTTGGTGAACTACACTCAGTCGAGGAACGCCGAGGGCCCGTCGGGGTCATTCCCTGCAAGTGGGATGCTTACTCGCAGCTCCTGGCCCTCCACTGGACTCAGCCCCCAGGGTGAGTTAGGGGGCGATGAGGTGTTGAGGCGCCCGTCGTTGGCCAGCAGGCCTCGTAGCTGGTCCAGAGATGTCCAGACCTTCACGGACACTGTCTACAGCATCTACAAAGACTACAGCAATAGCAGCGAGCACGCCCCACAGCCCCGACAGTGGGAGACCACCTCTATCGTCACCTCCTCTGTGAACGCTTTCACCCTCCCTGTGATAAAACTGAACAACTGTGAGGTAGAGGAGTCTGAGAGAGCAGAGGCAGAGGGACGCTCGGCGGAGGGGGTCGTTATCGAGGCTGCTGCTGTTGAAACAATTAGCGAGGAAGGACAAGCCAGCAGCAGCCGGACTGATGAGACGGACACAAAAGAGGAGGAGGAGGCCTCGACGCCGGATTCCCCACCAACCCGCCAGAGCCATGAGGACATAAGCACAGACACAACTGACCAACAGGGGGCGCCGCAGGCTCAGCCTCAAGCACAGTGGACTCAGCTGTTTCCTCCATCGCCTGTTGCCAGGGCGATGGGGTCACGGCTGTCGCTCAACTCTCTCACGGAGCAGCCCAGGTCTGCACGCCGCTGCAGCCTGTCTGTGTCTGTGTGTCGTCAGGGCGACAGAGCCAGGCGCTTCAGCTGCCCTCGTCTGGAGCGCTCCAACAGTAAGGGCTACATCAAACTGGCTGACCTGGGGGGCGAGTCCTTCGAAGCCCCCGACACGGACACTTCTTTAGTGGCCACCGAACAGGAAGTAGCAACAGGCGCAGCAGCAGCGGAGGAAGGAGCTCAGGGAGAGGACGATCTGGTGACACCCAGCACCTCTGCAGAATCCTAGACTTTTTTGTTTGTTTGTTTGTTTGTTTGTTTGTTTGCAGATGAGCCTCTGAAAACTGTTTGATGTCTTGTTCTTTGCTTCATACCTTCTTCTCTGACTGCTGACGTGACGCTGGCCATTACAGAGGACGTAAGCAGCGTGGGGAGTAAGCAGCTAAGGACTATTGAAACATAGCCATGAACACTCAAGAGCAAGGCTCTTTATAAATACCACATCCACAGCTCGATATTCAGATGTAATTTTTCTATTTTTTCAATGTAGCAAGAGCAATACTAAAGACTTGTAAGAAGATTTAGTAAAGATTTGTAACAAAAAAAAAAACAACAGAAAATCTGATGATGATGAGTTTTATCTTTTCTTATGTATAACAGTAGGGCAAACATTGTAGCCTGTAGAATCGCCAAAACTGTCACTGAGAACTCGTCATGTCTGACATGTTGTACTGTAGCATTAAAATATGCCACAGAAAACTAAATAGTCTAGAATTGTTTCTCTACATTGTTGTGTGAATACCACGTGAATAGGTGAACTGAATTGAATCTCAGGTAGACGTTTGGTTTAGGATCGGGACCTTGAGTACAAGGTCTTCCTATGTGCACACTTGTTTATATGAAGCATTCATGGTTGAATAAACTTGACTGTAACACCTCCGCTCGAGTCTAATAGGCGTCCTTGTGTGATGTCGGATTAAATGCAGCCAGTGCAAAATACTTTGTTTGCCCCAAATGGCTTTAGAAAAGTGAAATGAAAAGGATGAGAGCTGTCGGACGATGAGAGATGAAGTGTGTGGCAAACCTGCAGATGGTATGGATTTTGTTTTCCTGCACTTCAGCAGTACTTCTCATTACTGGGGAAAGACTGCAGTGGTATTGATGTTACATTGTCTGTGCTAACTGAAGTGAGACCAGTAACCTATGACTGACCTTTACAACAGTCGTTTAAATAATTGGCTTCATTGTTTGAAAGGATAAATTAGCAGAGGCGTATCTGTTAATTCAGATGGGTAACAAACTAAAGGAAAAAACTATATACTGTTCTCTTAGTAAGGTGTTTGGCCAGCATGAACCACTGGAAAAACCCCAAAAGCTCCCATAGGTTTTTCAGCTGGGTTGAGATCTGGTGACTGCAAATAAAATAGCATATGGTTCACATCATTTTTATACCCTCTGTGCTCTGTATGGAAACATCTGCATTTAATATATGTTTCTGCACTTATTTATTCAGGTACTTTTCACTTTATTACTTACTTACTTATGTATGTGCTTCTTCTGCATGTAACACCACATTCTACTACTTAGGTACAATTTTGATGAACGTATAATGTAATGTACGTATACTTCTACCCAATACTTTTAGAGGAAACACTGTACTTTTTTACTCCACTACATTTATTTGACACTTAGTCACTGCTTACTAACTTTACTAACTTACCAACTAATCGCCAGTTTATTAGGTACACCTACTAATGCAGAACTAAAGCAGTCTAATTCAACAGTCTTGCAATAATCCCACCTTCATGAAGCTGCTGTCAACATGACTCTAAACTGGTTTCAACAAAAACTGAATATCATAACCTTCACAAAGGGAGGATTCTTTTGCAGGACTGCATTAGGTGTACCTAATAAACTGGCACCTGGATGTATAAGGGACTGTTCTTTACTCACAGGGGGTGGCTGGGGTGTGACTTTTTTTTTTTTTTTTTTTTGACCCAGCCCGAAGCTACTTGAGCTTTCCTTACTGCCTTACTGACTGGGGTGAAAATACATGACCCTCCTTCCACCATAAATTAGTTAGTAGATTTTAAAAGCGTACCTTCTGATGTTTGAAAGTTAAAAGTTGAAGACAAAATCCTCAAGTTGAAAAAAGCCTTTGTTTTTCACCCTTGTCATGCATGCTAGTTAGTTCATGCAAAAAGTTTATTTTTGGCTAACTCTTAAATGAGACATGTAGAATGAAGCTCAGATTTGGTTATGTTTTTTCTTGCACATGATGTGTTCAAGGACCATCCAAACTTTGAGAATCCAATGATAATCTGTTTTTACAGTTTCTGGCTGTGATAAACGGTGTAATTTTGGCGACCCTTAAAGAAAACATGCTTTTCAAATCTGCCGGTGGGTTTGGGCTGTTTAAAGTAAATACAAAATACAGCCATTAAAAGTTGTATGTCCTTCCCCTAAGCCAAAATAAAAAACATAAGTCCCTTCCCAGTGTTTTAAAAAATGTCACATGGCTCCCACTTTTTTTCCTCCCTCCCCCCCCTCATAAATAATGAACAGTCCCTAACCCTTGACAATTAACAGTATAGAAAACAGTTCAAATTTGCTCCAGCTTCACCAGCAACATCTTTTTAACACTGCTCATACATTCGTAAAAAATAATCCAATAATACACTAAGAAATATGGAGTACTTTTACTTTTTTAAACTTTTTTTTTATAATACTTTAATGCTTTTACTTAAGTGACATGAATGCAAGGGCTTTTACTGATATTAATGCACATTTGTTACTTTTACTTGTATGTAAATGTCATACATTTTATGAACGTAAACGCAAAAAAACTAATGTTATTAACATTACCCATAAGTCCAGCACAAGTCCAGGACAATTCCAGGACAAAGTCAGGAGTACCGTCTTAAATTTGCAGACTTTATCATGAAGCATCTAAACGCACCTCAGACTACCGAGGCCATCTAGTGGTCATGTGACACACAGCTGATGATCCATCACACCCCTCTTACCTGCAGGCTCCACCAGGTGGCGCTGGGACGCTGCTGCCTGCGTCGGCACCGTGGGCGTGCCCGTTTTAGCAGCACTATGGGGGCCGTTTTACAGGCAGGAGGGGCGGGGTTAGCTCGGTCCCGTCTCTGGAAAGGTTTGCCAAAGCAGGCGCTTACAGGTGTCTGGTCCTTTCCACCCGGACGAGCCCCGTGTCGGGATCCCTGGTGTGCGGTCACTCACAGGCTGCTGTCAGCTGCTGATCAGGGAGTTTGATCGCTCTCATAAGACTCAGGTAAAGTGTCCAAGTGTTTGTTTGTGCGCTGCTCAACTTCTCTACATGTCAGCACGGTTACAGGACAGTGACTTTACAGAGTTTTGCATGATTTAAACAGCTTTAACATGACGTCAGCGTCAAATAACATTGTTTTAAGGGTTAATCCCTGAAGTTGACACGTGTATATCCACTCAGTTAATGTTTCTGTTTAATTTTTCTTTCTGTTTCCAACACCGGGGTTTACCAACACACTGTGACCTGCTGCTTTACCCTGGGACCTGGAATGTGAAATGGTGAGTGCATGAGTTTATTCACAAAAGCGGGAAGTATGACACATAAACACAGAGGCAGTCCACACATGTCTGAGTGGGTAAAGTAAAAGAGACATCCGTTTGAGCTGCTCTAATCAAGGCTCTAAGGTCAACCATGGGGCCAGAGTGACACAGTAGGGGTTAAGGGTCACTAGACAAATGTGTTGAAGTATTTAAACCTACTTAAGTTGTACAAAAAGTTTGTGTAACAGCTGTTTAAAAGTGAAAGCACTTCAAAACGACTATCTCTGGTGTTTTCATTTCTTTAAAAAAAAAAAAACCTTAAGTATTAACATGTCCCCGTGACATTTGGTCTGAGGCCCTCTCCAACATGCTGATCATGTTCTGTCATGGAGTCTGTAAGGTCTATATCAGCGCTTTTCTCAGGCCGTTCCTTAACTAATTTCTTTCTTTTTTTTGCTGAGCAAGCAGTCACACACACACTCACACACACACGCGCTTGCACCTGATCAAAAGCTTGCTGGGCACAGGCAGACAGTTCGGAAATGGGAAGTCATCACAGCATGTGTTTCCGCTTATATCCTCCCCAAAATAGAAGTGGTGCTCTTTGTTTTAATACTCCCTTTCATGGACTCTACAAGAGGCGCTTAAACTTTACTGTGTGGTCATTTTTGGTATTTTATTAATGTCCCGAGGTCCGTGTGGCTGAAATGAAGTCATGTTATATATATTTAGGATGGACTATTGCTCTTGATAGGGCCACATGGTCGTTCTTACAGCTCAGTAGCTTTACTAGGTTTATGAGGTTGAATGATGAAGGTGAACGTACAGGACCGAGGAGATAAGGCCGGGCAAAGTCCGTGGGACTTGTCGTGTTCATTGGCTGGTGGCAGCGTGTACAGAAAGTCCTGCACGTTTCTCTCTGAGGTGTTCAGGAGTGGAAGCATTTGCTGAGCTGGTGCTTTCGCCGTCACCATGACTGACGGACTTGTCTTTAAGAGACCTGAGTATGCAAAATGTAATTGCTGCATGTCATGCCATATAGGCAGGGGATGTCCTATTATTTCCTCCCATGCTGATCTTATGTAATGTGCAGTTGTCTGTATTTAGAGGTGGGAACACAGGCTTTAAGACTAATAATCAGAAAGGCGTTTGGTTGCTGCTTGAAATTGTACTTCAGTATAGTCAGAACTCACAAGGCCAAAGCTCACATGCTGCTTCTAGAGATGTAACAATGTCAGGCATGTATGATTTCAACAATGACAACATGACAAGTGGGCAGCCCCTGAAATCCACTGAAAATGTGACCTTTAAATCTCAAACCTACAATAAGAAGTTTGTTTGCTTCGTGGGAGCAGCCGAAACAAGTTAAACTTGTTAGCAACCAGTTGCTTATTTACTCATCCAGACGTTACAGAGCAACATTATCGTTAATTTGGAATCCTGTTTGTGTCCACCTGATGAATCTAAGTTCAATATTCACTCTTTTTTAGCTCCATTTTTGGTCTCCACCAACTGCTGAAGGAAATAACTGTCTCTTTAAGCCGCTTAATGCTCCACTGTGTTCCCTAGCTAGTTGCTTACTGTGTCTATCTGCTGTGTGGTGCTGAGCAGGTAGTGTACAGTTGATTTTTAGAGCTTTTCCACCAAAAACAGACACCTCGAGTGCCTAAAACGACGTTATGAGAGTGGTGAGAGTTAACCAAAATGGTAAAGTTGCGGCCCAGACAGCTGAACATTGAGCTGGAACTCCTTATAAAGCGGAATCATCAGTTGAATCGTCACAACAAGGGACTCCTTTTACATTTGACGTTTTGATTTGACACAGGCGCTTTAGATATTCATGACTAAAAACGCAACACTAAAGTGAAAAAAAACCCATCTTAAGGTATTATTTATGAACAGTTTAACCCATACATGGACAAATGACCCACCAGCTGTCATCACGTTCAGATTTAAATGTAGCTCAATCCTGATTGGTGCGTGGAAGTATGTGACATCACGTTTTCCAGCTAACCCAGTGAGAAGAACACGGAGAGAAAAAGAACCGGCTGTAAATTAAAAATGGAAAGCTGCACTCACAGATTAGCGAGTAAACGCTGTCATACTGTAAATTACGTGATAGCAGCTGTAACGTGGGGAAAGTGTATTTAAATTTTGTGGGTGACCATGTTTCTTGCCTGGTTTTTCCAAGCTGGGCCACTGGAGCATGGGAAGGCTGTAATTATGGGCGAGCAGCGGGGAATTTCCAAACTCTGACTTTGACTGGAATGCAGCATATTTACAAAAACTGTATGTTTCATCAGGTATAATGTCTGAGGATGGTGTTCAGGCTTTATGATTGAAAGGCCAGTATCTTGTGACCCCAGTGAGCTTTACCTATTATCAGGGAATGTGTCCCCTTCTGAATGTGATTTCATTCCTCTATTATCTGGTGTGATGACATAACAAGATTAAATCCTCTTTCTGTAGCTCAAGGTCATTCATTCATTTCATAATTATTACTCGTTCTGCTGCAGACACCTCTCTACAGGAGAGACGTCCTACTGTGGTTTTGATGTAATGTTGCCAGTGATGAAGACTATCTCTACCTATTCATCTTAAGGATTAAAATCAATACCGCTGTGAGATCAGGTAATGATCAATGGCGCTGACATGGTATTGGAGGAGAAGACATTATTTTACCTGATGCTCTTTGATGCTATGACTCATTGTGCTGTGTTGGACAAAATGAAGGATATGGAAGGGCCCATGTCTGTGTGAGTCAGAAAGAGAGGTTGAAGGTTAAAAGAAATAGTCTGCAAATCTCTGGCATTATCACGATTTAGTGATAAGACATGCAAAGGTTGGAGTAATATCTGTAGACATTCTTTGGAGTAAGAGGGCCGAGCCAAATATTGAGTTTTTACATGACACCCACAACCTTCCCACGGTACAGTCGATTACTAAACTCCTGGTGAAATAAACAACTTTTTTTTTTTTTTTAATCTCTGTAGCTATTCATTCATATAATATGAACTGCCTTTTAACAACAACTGTAAAATTATTCACATTTTTTCACCTTCTCCCTTTAACTGTCAGTTCAATGTTTTTCCGAAAACGAATGCCTATCACAATTTCCCTTCTCTCCAGTCTTCAAATGTATTGTTTTGAGGACCAAAAACATCAAATACCCACATTCAAGTAGCTTTAATCAGAGACATTCTGCCATTTGTGCTTGAACAATAATTGATAGTACACTAATAGATCTTTGTAAACAATACTCTATCATTCTGTTTATGTCAAATCTCCTGTGACACTTAAAAAGTGACGCGAGCCCATAAATTACATCCTAATGTCTGAAATGTAATTTATTTTCCAGAGATACGATAAGCATCTGGCTTTGATTAATTTAGTAAGATAAATGGAAAGGAGTGAATTAGAACTTGATTTAAATTCTGCAACTATCTTGATAACTGATTAATTGTTTCAGTTGTTTTACAAACAAAAATACCAAAGACTTTCTGGATCCAATTTCTCAGCTGTAAGAACTGTCTGCGTTTCTTTGCCATACATCATTGTAGATTGGGATTTGGACTGTCTGAGGACATTGTCTTAAGCCCTGAGAAACTGTGATGTGTATTTTTTTCACCTTTTCTTTTTTTTAACAAATCCTGTAGATTTAGCGATTAATTGAAAAAGTAATCCACAGATTCATCAATGATAAAAAATAATTGATAGCTGCAGTCCTAGAAACTTTATAAACTTGAATGCAATCACACAGAATTTAAAGGGGACCTGTTGTGCTTTTCCTTATTTCCTGTCATATATATAATCTTATAATGGTGGATGTTTATAGTAAACATGACCAAAGTTTCAAATAATGAGGTAAACGCGTATAAAAGAAAATTCTCAAGCTTTAGACAGGTCTACATACTCTATTTCCAAGGGTTTTTTCTACTTTCAAAACAAGCGTACATCAGCTTATGATGGAGTTCTTTATATGGTCATCTGCTTCAGGCACGCTACTGCAAGTGTTCACATTATGTACACTGCTACATGTAGCTACATGCTAACATCAAGAAAACATAATCTTGGTTGCTGATGTTGTTAATTTCTCCCAGATTTCAGATCAGACTCCTGCTGAAACATGTCCTGTTGTGTTTAGAAGCCTTTATTGGTGATTTTTCACGATAGAAAGTGCCACTTCACCCTTTATCAGTCATTCCCCAGCTCCAAGTACACTGCTACATGTAGCTACATGCTAACATCAAGGAAACAAGTAATCCTGGTTGCTGATGTTAATAATTTCTTTCGATGATAGTCATACTGGAACATGTGGTTGTGAAGATTTTGGTTTAGAAGCTTTTATTGGTGATTTCTTACATCAGAAAGTGCCGCTATACTCGGTTACAGATATTCCCTTGGCTGCTACATGCTGAGATATGGAAGACACAGAAACGTTGACCGATCAGAGCAGCCTGGGCTTTTTCAGGAGGGGAGATTAAGGAGACGGGTGCTAAAACAGTGCGTCTCATAGTGAGGTTAAATACAGGTGTTCCAGCACAGACAATATTAGGGAAATTTAGTGTTTTGCGACCATTAAAGCATGAACACATGTTCAAGTACAAACCCAAAACACAAGTATTAACCCGAAAATGAGCATAGTAGGTCCCCTTTAAATGAAACTGAATTAGTATTAAAAATAACTGCTTTATTGTGACTTGTGAAAGGTCGTCATAGCTCAGACCGTCATGTATTTGAAAGTTTGGATCGCATCAACAGCAAAAGTGTCCATCAACAATGTCCCTGAGCAAGACACTGAACTTCTATCTGCTCACTTGTTATTTTTACAACATCAAGAACATCAGCCTGAAGTGTAAAATGCAAATGAAGCCATCAGCACAGATTTCCTGCCCTGAGGTGTGCAGTCATTCACAGTCAGTGAAGTGAGCTGAACTCCACACGTGACTGCAGTGCTGCTTACGGTCACCAAAGCCTTTGGGAGCTGGCGGAGATAACATGTATGACTCAATCTTGTTGAGTGGACAGATAAGCTTGTTGGGAGTTTTGTTATCTCCCAGTGTTGGCTGATCACTTGAGAGTAGCATGGGGCAGTCTTTGCCTTATAAAGCTCCAGCTCCTGGGATGGCACCTTGACAGTTACAGGGTATTTATAGTGGAGAGTAGGGGTGAGCTTCAGACTGGGCGCTCTTTGAAGGCATCCACAAATGTGCTATTGTACAGCAACTTTTGTTTCCTGCCAAAAACTCTTTTGCATTTGTACCAAATTGCTACTTTGCCATGAACACTGAGGCACTGAAACGTCTTTTGTTCTTGCCTAAGTTTATCCAACAATGTGTCCCACAGTTTCTTTTCTTTTTTTTTTATTTATTATCTAACTAAACACAGAAAACATAGAGATGCATTGTAGCTCGACTGATACTGTATTTTTTGAGGCCAATACTGGTATCGATATTTGGGAGTTCAGATGACGATATATGAGCCGATGGTAACGATATATGAGCTGATGGTAATTAATTCTGCCCTGTTCTTGTAGCTTGTCGGCCGACATACGCACAATAGGCTACAATATATTTACAATAAGCTAATATCTGAAAATGGAAGCAAATTTTATTATCCTAAAGCTAAATAAGACGATGAACATAATATCTGCTTGACATCAGTACGTTAGCATTATTTTTATGAGCATGTTCGCATGCTGAACTTAGCATTTAGCTTAAATCGGCACGGGCAAGTACACGTTTTATTATTTTTTCCTGAGAACGTTCCATCTAGCCCCGCCCTACTGTGTGGGGATTTGCTAGTACTAGCTAGATTTACCTCTTTGCCCTAACCTTAACTGCCTTCTTCCTCGACATGTCAATCTAAGAGGTACTAGCCAATTGCAGCATGTGGTATTAGCCAATCACAGCACAATAGGGCGGGATTAAGAGGAACAATCTTAGGGCCGATTCATAGTCGACGCAAAGGCACGCAGACATGAATGCATTGGGACGCATCAAGACGCCATGATGCGTGCTTGCGTCTCAAAATATGTTGTCCATTTTTTTGATACGTGACGCAGTGACGCGTGTAATACCATGCGTTGCCAACGGGGATGATAATACAAGCGACGTACTTGAAATTAACCACTTTTTGTTATTTACAGAAGAAGCCGGTATGAAGTGTGGCCGGCGAGGAGGAAAATCTTTTTGAACTCGTACGGGCACACCCCCATTAAATATGACAGTTCTAGTGTCTAGCTAATAAAATAGCAGTACTAGCTAGCTACAGCAGTACTAGCTAGCCGGAATGTACCGGTGACTCTGCTACCCCCTATTATTTTTGCATTATTTTGTATTATTATTATTTTGTATTGCATTTCAAGTGTCACCCGCGTTGCTTGCATTCAATGTGTTGACTATGAAAGGAAGTGCGTAGCTCGCATCGGTTACGTCGCTTGTTCGTGTTGCGTGTGTCGACTATGAAACGGCCCTTAGGAAAAAAATTGTGCCATCCACAGCATGGCTGTAGCCATTTAGTCTTGTTTTAACATGCTTTTCATACTGGAGTGGTTGTTGTAATTTATTTATATGTATATATTCACATTTATATATGTTTATAACCAAAATTAGAGTCTTAAAAAAAGGCTGATTGTACTGTAAAGAAAAGAGACTGTTATCAATAAAAAATCAATCAAGTGATGTTATTACCTCAACTAACACTGCTGCTGAAACATCAGGCTACTTAAATTGTTCTCCTAAACTGAAATACTGATATCCGTAGAAAGCACTAAAAGGGAAGAACGATTCTGAATACTCCACCTTTTTTTTTCTCTTCCAAACCACATGCACGCTACACATGTGCGGCCCCTCCCTTTCTCTAAAAATGCAATGTCTGCAATCACTTGACAGGCACAATCATTAGCCTTCTGCTTTCCAAAGGTTACAAAAGCAGACCACATTTATGATTCCTTGAGATAAGATGTGCTTCCTACATGCAGACAACAAAAAGGGAGTGCTCCTCAGCTTCTGAGTAATAATCCCTTTTCACATTAATCTGCAGTATGTACCCTTGGCTTGACATGAAAGGGAGCCAAAGTTGGAAAAAAAAACTGACTTTTCTAATAGAGGGGTGCAGTGTGATGAGAGTGTGCTCGAGATAGGGGTCGATTTGGGAGCTTTGGCCCAGTTTGGGGTGTCAAAATCTTCCTCTAATTTGGCATGTATGCTTGCTGACCTGCAGCCCTTTGGGAGTGAAAGCGTTTACAGCTGAGTAGAGCTGGACAGCAGGGGATAGTAGCTTTGGTTAGTTAGGGGTGAAGAAGAAAGCAGAACTGGAGCCAATTCACTTTGAGTTCATTGAGTTCAAAGTGTAGTTAAAAAAACAGCAATTAACCTGATAACCATGAAGACTTCATGCTGAATAATGTATTCCGATATGGAGAAGAATGTCGTCACTGAGCACAAATCAAATATCTATCTATATGGGAAAATTCAACTTTTTTTTATATTGAAACGTCAGCCAGAGAGCAGTCTAATTAGACATGACTTTACTTCAGGATAGCATTGGTTGGCATAAGTGAAGTACAGTTGTCTAGTGTATCCAGGGCTCAGTAAAGTCAATGGTTGTCAGGGGCGCATCAACAGGAGAGCCAAACTTGGCAGATATTTGAGCTGGCCCTCCCAAAAATATGGGAAAACAGATACAAGACCCCTTAACCATTTGGCTTTATTTTCTTTTACAAACATGGGAAGAAGGCAATGAACAATGAAGGAAGAAATTACCCCAAAAATTAGCAAGAAAAAAAAAAGACAGTTAAAAGAAATGGCTTGGAAAGAGTGCTCAATTATTAAAATAATTTTGTAACATAATTTAAAAATGTAGTAATAACAGTTTTTCCTCTAGTTTTTCCCCCCAAGTTTTTGTTTTAAAATCATTTTATAAATCCATTTTAAATTTTTTGGGGGCAATTTGTGAGACATTTCTTTCCAGTTGCTCATTGCCTTTTCTCCCATGTATTTGGAAAAAATCTCACCAATTTGCTCAGCGCTCAAAGGTTTAAATACTTGTGAAAAGCATCTGAAAGCAGCACAAGAAAAGTGATGTCGCTCCAGGTTTCAAAGGGTTAAATCTCTCACAAAGGCACTATACTGTGCACCACAGCTGCCTCACAACCCCCCTGAGTTTGTCCCCTGCTAGTGTGTGTTATTATTTTCACTAAAAGATTATGACTTTTGATCAAGCACAGTTGACCTAATGGATGTTTGGACTGAATGCATTTTTAGGGGGATGTGGGCCTTTGCCTCGGGTCCCCCCGAGTCTAGGATCACCACTGCTGACTGTGGCATCTCTGTGTGTAAAAACCAAAGGGCAAAATTGGAAATGTAATTCTGCATTTGCTCAGAGAACCTTTAGGTCCAGCAATTACTTTCCTCCAGACCCCAGGGATGGCATGGAATGCTGGCCTGGACTTGTTTTCGTTTTTTAAATGAGATCACATGGGTGATTTGCTGCGTATTGTTGAGGACATGCTTCAGTATGTATTGATGAAGTGCCAGCTTGCTTGTTATGACCGCACCACTGGAGAGTGTATTGCTGTAATGAGCTTCATGAGGTAACTGATTTTAGAGTATATACATATATTCACACACACCAGGATTTGCTGAGTAAAATTTGATGTTTTCCCAAAACATTGCTTCACAGAATTACCTTTTAAATAAACCACTAATTTCAGATTCATTCATTTTATATACTTAAGTTGAATTTAGCCTAAGAGTCAAAATGCTGTGTAAGCAGGAGATCAGTATAATGCAACTTCCTTCCTGTAAGTTTTGAATCATGTAAAACAAAAGAGACAGTGGCAGCATTTCTAGTTCATTCTATGTTCCCCAATTATGCTAATAGTTGTTAACAGACATTGAGATTCAAGGCTATCCGAGTTCAAGGTCAGGCTTCAGAGCAGACGAGCTGCACAGGAACTAAGTGTCTGTACGCAGCAGAAAAAAAGTGAAGAGTTAAGCAGCCACATAAGCTAAGTAGAGTCCAGAGATCACATGTTGTCTGTCTTGTGTGGTATTAATCATTCTGCTGACCAAGGGCTGCTCTGAAGGCTGTGAGGAGTCATAGATTTGCACTCACACTTATCTGCAAGTCACTATACATACAGAGAGTGAGAACTCAGATACCTCTGTGGAGGCGTGGCCCAGATATTTCAGTCATCTTTTTACTGCAAGCATTTCCTTAGAGTATGGGTTATTTCGTGTTTCCATTTAATCTGAACTTCCCATACAGTAGAGCATTTGCCAATCAAGCGCAGTGGGTAAACACGTCACTTCCTGTTCAGCGAGATCTTTTTATATTACATTAACTACAAAGAAAGAAAAAGACTGTAACTCAAAGCATGTGATGGCAAAGGTCACTTCCTTTGTACTTGTAATACAGGATCACAGGAAAACAGTACAACAGGTCAGATACACGCCTTCAGTGAGGCAGGCCTGATTGTGCTTCCTGTTTGAGGTGATACATTGATCATAAGAATTGAAAATAAAATTTAAAGAATTAATATTTTTTAGACTCGCTGACTCTGCTGCCATTAATCACTACTGTCACTTTAAATAAACCACTGTAATTTTTCTTCGCAATCTTTTTCTATTTTTTAAATGTTTTTTTCTTTTTTGTCTTTTCTTTTTAAAAGGAATGTGCAAATACTGATAATGGATATCAGGCAGATACTGACTCAAACAGCTTGATTGTTTATCTTTACCGGGGGGGATGATCTGTTCTATTCAATTCCGTGTTTACGCCTGTAGTAGACTAGTAGACCACAGACTGCATTTTAAACAGTTGTATTGTGTTAACTATAATTTTAATTCCTGTTTCTGTTTTGACCAATCTGCATTTAAAAGGTGTACACTTGAATTGTAGTTCCTGTTAATTTTGAAGACTGGTGCACAATGAAATATTTTAATGATAAATAACAATTCAGTGAATTTCTATCTACGTATTTATTAACTGCATTTTATTGTACAGTGTTAGGAAAGCAATATATAAGTCAAACGTGGTGTTGCCTTACAAATGAAGGAATGATCCCAGTCATGTCCACACAGTGACACATACAGCTTATTAATTAAACACTGGTATTGGTAATCGTTATAGGCCAATACCCAAAGCGGTTTCAGTATAGGGACTGAAAAAGTCAGATTATTGCGTCCCTATTTAAAAGGTTGGAAAAACTGATACAGCATAGTATCGCAATATTTTTGTGTGGCAATATCGTATCGCCACACAGTGCCAGGTATCGATATTTTTAATTATATAAATTATTAATGTTACAAATACAAATTTTCAGTCAACTAGATACATTTTGCTGCAAACGAAATGGCTAATGTTAGATGAGCAGACTGAAAACTTAATCTTATTAGATGAAACAGATGCTGACAAAGTTTTCTTTTGGGCACATCATTTACAGTTAAAAAAAAGGTAATAAATGGCAATATATCGTGATATATTTTATCGCAATACTCAGCATATTTCAACATATTTAAAATCACAATAATATCGTATTGTGGCTTAAATATCTATAATATTGTATCTTGGATTCTGTGGTAATTCCCACCCAGACCTATTTATTGTATACCTCTTGTTAATTGTTTTATTACTTTGTCTATTTGTCTGTACTATTGCTGTCTTTGTGCTGCTGTGACATCAAATTTCCCCTCTGAGGATCAATAAAAATTCATTTTACTGTTCTCTGCTTTTAGTGTCACATGATATTGAGTTGGTTAGATAGGCCTGTTTGTGTATACTACCGTGTGTTTTGTCTTTTCTCCTGACTTGATATCTGCAAAAGTCAGAAAAATACATTAAACTAAAAAAAAGGATTTATAAATTGAAGCTCCATTAGTTCCAGCGCCGGTATGCGAGCATTGATATTTCCTTTGGAGACAAGCTGATCCTTCATTTCCAATTTAAGATCGGTTACTGCATTACAGGCGCACAGTCACCACCCACTGGCCAGACGGGCCCTGATGAGAAATGTGTCCGACGATCAGTCTTGTCATGACAATGCTGTGCCAGACTCCACCTGCTCTAAATGTAAATAACTATTGTTTGGCTGTGCGGAGAGCAGACATCCCAGTTAGTTGTTACATTAAGCATAATGTACAGTGTGTATTCTCCGAGAGACATATTGTGGTGATGGTGCGAGCGAGGTTTGTCATTACAGTAATGTGTGTGTGCTTTAAAAACAAGGAATGAAGGGGGAAGTGAAAGAGACTAGCTTTGGAGAAGTGGTAGAATCAGTATTAAATGGTCAGAACAACTTTTACCATGATGATGGTTGAACCTGCAAGGCTGCCTCTTCTCATGTTGTCACCTAAGTAAAAACACATTCTTAGACCTTTTATGGTTACTGGAGCGATCCCGTTAGACTCAGCAAAGACACTGCCATGAGTTATTACAGTGTCACTGTGAAAAAACTATTCTCCTGACAGTCCTCCTCGGCTATTATTTCTCCTCCCAGCACCGAGGGTTACAGGAATATTGTGTTACATCTATTGTTAAGCCACTGCAGCTCTAAGCCTCACTCTCCTTACTGATGGTTGCTTGTAAAGTTTAGGAATTTAAACTTGGAGTAGCTCAGTCACCTTGGATTGTAACCTGAATTAAATGCCCTCAATGTAAAACATTCATTGTTGTCATTGAGCTTGTTTTATGAGCTGTGTTACAATTAGCAAGAGGCTGAATGAGGAGCCAGCTGTCTGGCTGCTGTACACAACACTTGCACTGTGTGTGTTGTTACATTTACCCTCTACTATCTACTAAACACGCCCGCTATGTGTCCGTCACTATTTAGGGATTTCACGTACGACTGCGGCAGAAACTTCTCTGCCGTAACGTGCGTGACTATGTGTATTTATATTTGCATAGTGTGCTGTAAGTGTTGGCATGCGGTATATTACTTGAGCATGAAAGCAATTAGATGAAATAAAAGTCAAATGGGTGACCGAGTTGGGTCAAGTTCCCACTGGGAGGCGGGAGGCAAAACCCTCAAATCCCCAAAGGGAACAGCCCAGACACTAATTAAAAACTTGCTTTTATGTCTGTATTTGTGCACGTACGACCACATGTATGTACCTCGAGGAAGGCAGCAGATGTGTGTGTTCATGTGCTCACTGATATTGGCTTGTTTTAATATGGCTTGGATTATGTTTTTCAGTTTGAAGAATATTATAAAGAGCTCCAGACTGAGTGCAGAGAGTCAGTAAGTCTTTGAAAGGCATTTTTAAGTTGTGGCTGGTCCAAGGGGAGTTAAATTTAACAGCTTTATATACTGTTGAGGAGCTTAATCTATAACAATGCATTATTTTATAAGCTCATCAAAGCTTTTGTGTTAAGTTTTTAAACTGCAAAGTAATTATAGTGGTTAGAGAAATGCAGGGATATAAAAAAAAAATACAGTATTTCCCACTAAAATGTATTAGTGTAAAAAAAGTTGCAAAACAAAATCTGAAAATAGAAAAAAAAAATAGAATAGTATTCTGCTGATTTATACAGTATTACACAGTATATATTTTGTCAGTGATTTTTTTAATGAATTTTGTTGTAGACAGTGGTGGTCTGAAAATGATATATAATCCATAAGTATATTTTTATTAGTTTATAGTACCTGAAAATAAGAATCGTTGTGTTTTTGTTACCTTATATCCACATGTGGAGCGGGTCCTCTTCTACGGAGTCCGCCATGTTGTTCTACAGTAGCCCAGAACAGACAAACCAAACACTGGCTCTGAATAACCCTATCTAGACCCTATGCTTGATTTGTCTGTGACTCATTTGCGATTTGGCATCGGCCACCTTAAGTTTCCACCACACTTTCAGTATGGTACCTTGGGTACCAAAAGTAACCCTTCAGATATGGTACCTAGACCCTAACGTTTCCACCGCAAATGTTACTTTTAAATGTAGGCAGGCAGGGTTGTGGTCATTAACTGCTCCGTCGAGAACTAGCTGTGATTCATCATCACCGGTAACATAAAAGGAAGTCTGCACCTTGTTTATCGTCCACAAAACGCTGTTGCACGCCAACATTTTCAGAACAAAATAAAACAGGCTGCAGTGGGTGTCTCTCTCCGTGGGATATTTAAAAATAGCGGGTTTGTCCTTCGCAGGCAAGCTCAGGGGTTTAGTGTTGCTGTAGCCCACAGTGGCGATGCTCCGTGACACTTTTTTCTCCAAGTGAGGATTGGGGCACAAGTAGTTCACAGTCGAAATTAATATATATTAATATATATTTTTTAAACACTTGAAGATCCACTCATTACTTAAAGTGTATGTCATCCAAGAGAGATAATAAAAACTAAAGTAATGGTCAAAGTTGTCATATTGAAATTTAAGGTGTGCTGATGGATTCACATTGTCAGCTCATAAATTGAGTAACGTAACAAGTTAATGTTCCACTTTAAACGCTGCAGGCAGTCGGCCAAATGAATTAAGTTATTTTTTTCTCAGTATACAGCAGCTGTGGGCAGCAAAACATCCTTTATTTTATAGTTATTTTTTACTAATGTGTGTAAAACTCTCCATGGTATGAACAGTGGTTACATAAGCCCCACCTCCCCACCACTTGACAGTCCGCTATTAACCACTCAACAGACTGCAGTGTTCACAGCTCCACTTTTTAGTACCCGATCTGTGTGCTAGGTACCCCAACAGAGGGGGGACCGAAAATGGGGACGTTTAAGAACGGTTCTATTGGTACCATGAACAACTTTTCACAGTGGAAACAGAATAAAAGCGTATCTAACTGCTTGATTGAAACAGGGCCTTAGTTCTCCTACACCCGTGGCACGAGAGAAGTTTCAGTACTGCAACCTCACTGCTAGATGTCACTAAATCCCACATACTGGACCTTTAAATTGGTTTTCTTTGTTTTTTACACTTTTTGTCATATTGTTTGAAAATGTATTCGCATGCATTCTGGATCCGGCTTAGATGAATTTGTGGCACCTAGGGCTGCAGATAATATTGATTTGTAGTTATTTTAGTTCGTTGTATGGTTTATATTCCCAAAAAGATGGAAACAGGTTATCAAATAGCATGTTTTGTTCCATCAGCAGTCCAAAATCCAAAAAATATTCAGTTTACTGTTGCATAAGAGAAAGAAAAGCAGCAGATCCTTATATTGGAGAAGCTGGATAAGTTGTTATTTTTCCTTGAAACATGCAAACAAAACTTAACAATTAATCAATTAATAAATCATTCACCAGTTATGTTTCGTGTATAAACTAATCGATCAGTGACTCATTGTTTCAGCTCTAGTGGTGTATTGTGAGCTTATGTGGGCTGGGCATAGCTGTGTGAATGAGAATAATTCATCCATATATGAAGTGGAATTATTCGAGTAAAGTGCAACTGTACTTGAGTACAGTATAAATGTACCTTTAAACATCCTACCACATTTGACTCGCGCTGGCTTTCCCATGTAAAACAACAAACCTCGTGCCATTAATTGCCATGCTGTGTGTGTGTGTGTGTGTGTGTGTGTGTGTGTGTGTGTGTGTGTGTGTGTGTGTGTGTGTAAGTGTGTATGTGCTGGGGGGTGTGCTGCTGAAATAATGCCCCGGCTGTCCTGATATCCCACAATTCTACTCTCAGCTGCATAGTGGAGTGTGATAGGCTGGTGGAGAGGGGGAACTGCAGCAGAGTAGCACCGCTGTCAGGAAACACAAGCCCACTACGAATGCAACTCGCATAACCAGCTGAACGAGGGACGGTCTACCTGGTAATAAAACCTTTTCTTTTGCTGCTTTTCTCCTCTAATCTTACACTCAGGCTGTCCTACAAGAGATGCACGCCTCCCGCTTTGTTCACTCCTCTGTATTATTTCCCTTTTTTGCTATTTTCGCTGTGTCTGACCACAACACCCGCGGCCGCTGACAGATGATTAACATTAAAATACACTTCTGCTGTATTCAGTCAGGCGGAAAAGTGGAGTGGACGTGGCTAACCGTGTCAGAAACACCGGGTATAAGCTTTTAACCCCGCTGTTTTGCATTGTAGTCTCGGTGCGGAGCATTGTAGCGACATGTTGGGTGTTTTGCTGAATGGGCTGCCTGCTGCGGCCGTTACTGGGGGCTGAAAGTCGGTTATATCAAAGCAACAAGCCGCCTGAGGTACAGTAGGCTAACGTGCTCCAGTGTCGAGGCACAAAGTGGGGAAAATGGGTGGAAATAGAAACACAGGGATGCTTTTCTAACCTTAAACCCCCGTGTTTTACATCAGGATGCTTTTCTAACCTTAAACCCCCGTGTTTTACATCAGTGAAGGGCAGCGCTGAGTCACTGGCATACACGATAACATTTGGGCACAGTTAATGGATTAAAACTGGTCAATTGTCGGCGGCTAGGACGACATAGTTGGGTGTTTTTGATCTGCAGTGCGGTAGGCGTGGTTAGGGGCAGGATGACACGGGCTGGATCCTCTTTTAGCATCCTCACATCCTTGTAAGCACGGAGTGCAATGGCCGGAGTCTGACTAGACAATTTCATTAAGATGCACAGTAAGCTGTTGTTGCAGTAGCTTTGAAAGGCTTGGGCCTTGTTTGCACTCTTTCATACTTCATTCATTGGGAGTGTAGCCTGAATATACTTTAACCTGATGACACTGTTGCAATATTGATATATTTGTCCTTCTGTCTCACATCTATTAAAAGAAACTGCTGACCTCCTTTAATATTTTGTATGAACTTCAACATCTATCTGCAAATCCCAAATTCTGCAGGAATCGTGTGGCTTTACACCACTTTAAACCACCATGTCAGTTCAAATCAGCTTTATTCCTACATCCCATTTGTCTCAGACTGCTTCAACATTTCTCCAACACCCTCCCTCCTTGTCCATTTCTAGATTAATTGTTTATTTTTGCAGGGACAGCACACACTCCAATGTAATTGCACCAGAGTTAGCCAGCAGCTGATTTGCATCAGTGGTCCCTGGGTAAGCAAAAACTACAAATGATATGATTAGCTCACAGTGAGCGTACTTCTGATCAGCACAGAGACACAATGGGGTCGTGTAAAGGTAAACAGCAACAGCCTCTTCTCATTGTGTTCGTCTGTTAAAGGTCAACAAGGGTGACTGCTCCTCGGAGGAAACAAGCATCTTATTGACGATACAGCCACAGGCCTTTTGACTGTTTTCTGACATGTTGTCGGCTAAATTATTAATTAATGTATTGTGAGAATAATCAGTAGATGCTGATAGCTGCTGATAATGGAAATGGCCAATGACGCAATTGGTTCATGTAAAAGCAATCAGCAGCGGCCTGTTTTCAGTTAGTTTAGTCTGTAAAAGATCGACAAGGATGATTCGATTTTGTACAGATATTTTATCTACAAGTAATTTGAGTCATTATGCCATCCATTTAAGCTGGGACTGCTTTTTGCATGGCACAGTAGGCCCCAAAGTATACAATATGGAGGTGAAAGGATAAGAAAATGAATCTATTAGTAGATCAACAGAAATTTAATCAACTATTTTTAGACTCTGTTAATTGTTTTAAGCAAAAAAGTTAAATTGATTAGTTCTTGCTTCTAAAATATCTGCTTTTCTTTGTCTTCTGTGATATTAAACTTAATATCTTTGACTCTGGACTGCTGGTTTGGCAAAACAAGCATGTTAATTATGTCAACTTGGGCTCTGGGAAATTTGGATAGTCATTAATTGCCGCCCTGTTTCACAAGTATTTATCCCTCCAGCGAGGCAGGCTGGAGTATTTCCCAATGAGCATACACTGTCCAAAAATAACTATAAAGCTGAATGTGGTGCAGACATGTCCCAGCTGATGTCAACAACCCATTTTAACAGACATTAAAGGTAATCAAGTCACATCTGATTATCTATAGCTGCAAATCTTGTAAAATGCTTAATCCTTATTGGCCGTCTCAGCCACAGTGTAAGAAGTTATTAGCTCCTCATCAAGCTACTGAGATTTGATTCTAATCTTTTACATTAACAGGGGATTTTCTCTTTGTCAAAGGAGCTGTGCAGCTAGACTGAGTGCTGCTAACTCCAACATGCATGTATTTCAGGCGTTTACCCTGTCAGACTCATTGGTGATGTTTGTGCCACAGCGAAACAGACGCACTGATCGTGTCCAAGGATTAAGTGCACGGTCAAGTTTAGATAACAATAAGTTAGCTGGTCTGTCCGTTGTATCCTGGAGTGCCTTACTGCTAGTGACAGTAATGCTAAGAATGTAAACGCAGCAAGCCGACAGGATTTATGGCCTCCTCAGCAAAAATGCTCCCAGCTTGGAGTCACCTTCATCCGACCAGGCTGCCTCTCCCTATTTCTGCTGTTGAGCTGTGGAGTGTCTTGTCCCGTTGAGTCTTTAAGGGCTCAACTAAAAGATTTTTTGAACATTAATAAGGACTGGATAAGAAGCCTCTGAAATGGCTGCTGAATTAAAATATCAGATGTGCAAAGAGGGAGAATTTTTATGGATGTCTCAAAAAAGAATCTCCATCATTTTAACAGTAGATGACATGGATGACTCATAGACTCAGTCGCCAATTTATTAGGTACACCTGGCTAAAGCTAATGCAGTCTAATACAAGAGCAGTCATGCAATAAAACCAACCTTCAAGAAAATTATAAGGTTCGCTTTATGTGGAAACTGTTTTAGAGAGGTGTCGTTTCAACTTAATGACAGTTTTATGAATTGTATTGTGTTTTACTGACAGGTCAGGTGTTTCTATTACTTTGTCCACACCATTCATGTCAGTGAGGGCAGGCTAAATAACAGGAACACCTCTCTGTATAATGCTAAACAGATCAGCAGCAACACAAACCACAGTCTTAAAGATTGCCTTAAACATGAATCAGCACCTTTCTAAAATAAATTATAATCTTAATGAAGGTCGGATTTATTCCACTGCATTAGTTTTAGCCTTGTAAACCTGATAAACAGGTGATTGAGTAGGCTATATGTGCAAAATATGTCTTTATCCCCCCCCCACTGCTTCAATGATGGGAAAACAAAAACCAATGTCACAATTTAGAACAAATCTTAAGATGTTTTGCTGAGTCGCTGATGTTACCTTAATTTTTGTTGCCTGGTAGGATTTTTTATTGATTGGTTGACTGTGTTTGTTGGCGCTGTAAATGAAATATTAGTTGCCAGAACTCTACACTTAGTCTGTGCTGCACCAGAGCCGGGGAATGTTCTGGCTCAACCCACCGAGGCAGAGAACAGATCTCAGTTGTTTATATTTCCTGATTGTTAAGGGCAGGAATGAACTGTGCGAAGCTGTTAAATGTTACTGTGAGAAGCATTTTGTTGCATGAGCCAAAATGAACTTGTGGTCAAAAATTCTTTCATTATCTTGTAGCTTGTTAGCTGCGCCAATTACTTGTTAATGTTTCTCACTGAAAAGGAGTCTCACTAGAGTGTCAGACTTACAATTAGTTCTTCATGTTGCTTGTGACACCAGGGTCAGGTGCATTAAACTCTGTAGATTCATGACTAAAACTGTGTGTACATATTCTCTTAGTCAGATTTATAAAGTTGTGCGTACGCCTGATTCTGCCTAACGTTCACACCCACTGTTTGCCATAACTGGATGTAGAAATGCCAGTAAACATCCATTTGCGAATCGATACTTGTGCCCCTCCACCACTCATTAGACTTGTCAATGAGAAATATGGTAAAGAAAGATCCGTTTCACCTACTGTGACACATCTGTAAGGTTCTCCAACAGTACCAGAGCAGCTGTATTTAAGCACAGTTGTGGCGGTTTGTAGTGTCCGCACCGATAATATATCACATTCCTGCAAACCATCATTGCTGTAAAATTTCGATCACAGTGATTATTAAACTTAAGAAGGATGATCAGTGATTCATTAAGACGGTTGATGTTGAAACTTGACTCTATAGAGTGCTTCACAGGATAACATTAAATGACTATTCACAGTGAAATGAAAGTACAGATATCTCTGCTAAAACCGTGTGTACGCCTGGTCTGAAGAACGTTTGAGGTGTGCACATTCTCACCACATATTCTTCCTTTGTGAATACCTGTGTATTTGTGGGAAAAAGCATGCTGTTTATTCAGACACAGTGTTTAT
Organism: Epinephelus moara; assembly: GCF_006386435.1. NCBI lineage: Eukaryota > Metazoa > Chordata > Actinopteri > Perciformes > Serranidae > Epinephelus > Epinephelus moara. The sequence goes on from NC_065526.1 coordinate 25,457,323, forward strand.
GCCTCTTGCCCCAGTTTAGGTGCTCTGAATCAGGTAAAGACGTTTTGGCTGGTGCCCTGCTGTTGGCACCTCTTCTGCTGCCCAGTCCAAGTCAATTTTAGCTCTACCTAGTCGTTCTTGTTTTACTCTTTAAATTAATTGAAAGGCTGCAATTAGAGATTATTTTCAGTATTGATTAATCTAGTGGTTATTGTCCTGATTAATCAAGTAGTCTTTCACCTGTTTTTGTCATAAAACAGTGAAAACGTCCATCACAGTTTCCTTAAGTCCACGGTGATGTCTTGTTTTGATTGACCATCAGTTGAAGAGAGATTAAATTTACTACATTGTAAGGCAAGAAAGAAGTAAATCCTAACTTGGAGTTTCTGGAACCATTAAAATTAATCAGTTTTTTAATTGAAAAATACGATTTTTTGATTATCTAAACTGTTGCTGATTAATCGATTCATAAACTAATCATTGCAGCTCTATCGAATGTATCATATTATACAAAAAGTGTCCTCTCAAAACTAATACCAGCTTCTGTTATTGTGACAGTACAACTTCTCAGTAGTAGTTGGCATTAACAGTGGCACTCAGAGCATGCCGAGCTGAATCTAGTGTTGCATCTATTATAGTCACTGCAGTCAGAAATATTTACGGAGGGCCTCAGATCTAATGTAAATACTAAACAACAACGAATATTGGAACCGGACATGGTTTGTCTCCGATAGAACGTCCCATTCATGATCAGACCTATCAATAATTGTGTTTGTTGTTTTGAAGTCAGGACGGTTAAAAGCACTTTGGGGATCTGTTACCCCACAGCAGAGGTGCCTCAGTTGAGTGGCCAGACCAGCTACATGGTATCCCATTACAGTAGCTGGGTTTGTAAGTGTGTGTGACAGCTGTCAGCCCTACAGCCATGTAGAAGGGTCACATCATATACTGCATGCCCACTCGGGATGGGCCTTGACGTGTCAAAAAACGCCAGCCATTCCCCTCCATGTAGCCTCCATAAGCCCCCGGGGGGTTATGGGTGTGGGGGCAGGGGTGACAGGGATGGGCCCAGCTGTGGCGTACTCCGGCTAATGGCACTCAGCACAGATGGCAGTCCCTCATCCTCCCATGAGTGTGTGTGTGTGTGTTCAGGCCACTTTCCAACAGCATGCATTACAATCACAAATGGAGCTTTTAAAATGGGAGTTTGCATGCACGGGGCATTTAGTGTCAGTGATCAATTATGTAATGTAGCTACATACTGATAAACCTCTGCTGAGCTTTTAGCTCGGACATGAATATCCACTGCAGTGGGTTGTCTCATCAGTCTGTCTGAATGTGATTCTGATTAAATTGGTTTGTTTTGCAGTGGACTGCAGGTTTGATTAACTGTGGGTTACTTTGATTTATATCGGAAAAAAGAAATGGGCGCGGAGCATTAATGATGTCATTGTTCTTCTGAAGAATATTTGTTTCTGGAGGAAGACAAGTAGATGGATGGTTTTCCCTGCTTGTCCCTCCTTAAAAGTCACATCGATAAGTGTCTCTCTCCATCAGGTGATGGTGGAGGGAAAGGCAGTGTTTAATGTGGTGTAGTGGGAGATCAATTTGACGACATGTTTGTAGTGTTGTTTTGAATTTTCTGTAGGCCAGCTTTGAGTTCCTCGGCATTCTCTTGTCTTTATTTGCTGTCACTGTTCATGCCATGTGCCCATTTCCTCTTTTTATCAATTCCTTGGATTTACTGTTGCAAGAAAGAAATGCATGACTTTGTGTTAGGGATGGGCCACATTAGCTGGTTCCATTTTGGAGCTGGTTCCTGGTCGACAAAATACCCCTATTAGCTAACGAATCTCTTCTTAAACCTTTGTTCTCTTCTCACTCTTTTTATTAGCAAAGAGCAGTGGGAAATGTACAGATATCAGTGTTTTGTTTTTAGGTTAAAGGAACAGGTTGTGAACATCAATTAGGCTCCCACTAAAACTGTTGTCTGCATTCTCAGCCAACAGAAGATGATTAGACATCTTTGAGTTGTCATTATTTTAGCCTTTAGTTACATGCGAATATTGAGAGGTAAATCCTAGAAAGGATTTGAAATTATTCGGATTTGATAAGTCTTCCTGTGTGTCTGTGAGGATTGTCCTGGTAAAACTTATCAACAAGGTTCCTATGCTGAATGGAAAAGTATGGAATTTGATTTTAGTCAGTCGGGGGGCAATAATATAATATTATATATTAAATATTTTAAGGGAAAATAATACAAGCATTTGGGCAGAGATGCTGACAGTGAAACATCGTCCAACTTTCTGCATAGAGGTGTGGACTGAACAGCCACAGTTTTCAGAGGGCTGACTCTTGAGCTTGGGTGTCAAATATGGTCTGAAAATTCTAACAAGTCTGGAAATTTGCATCTGGAGGAGCATGGAATTTTGTAGGAACACAGAAACAAACACTAGCTCTCTCTGACAGCACATGTAAACGCTTTCATGACCTGAGAGGTTGAATCTCTGTTACGTAAGATTATTCTGCAGTGGAGCCGCAAAGCCTGTTTATTAATTTGAAAGTGTGACGGATGATTGTATTTGAAAGACTTTGTCTTCAGCTGAATCTTATAGTCAATATGATAAGGCTATATTGGTGCAACCATCAGCTGCTCCTGTATACCAGCAGTAATCCAGGGCACTAAATGAGTTGTGAATACAGCTTTCTGAATGCATAATGTATGTGCCAGTCCATGGTGAGGGCCACACACAAGGCTACTGTGTGAGCTGTTGTGTGGCCCTGTGAAGAGTGCCTGTCACCAGTGACTGAACGTATTCTTCCTCCATTTCTATGGTGCTAAGATGTTCCTTTCCTCCCCTCCTAACATAGTTCCTGTTTCATACGGGGGTTAAGGGAAGCAAAGGTTAGCTGTGCAGCCATCATCTGTCAGCTGATCACTGAGCCGCTCCTCAACTCTGCCACACATGACACAACAAAGTAGCAGAGAGGTTTTGAAAGGACTCTGATTGAGTTTGCCTTATCGGTCTTTTAGCGGTCGTCATTCTCACTTGGAAAACATAATCTTTTTAAAGCCATTGGATCTTGTGACTTCATCACTTCATTCACATTTCCACTACTTGAACCCATAATCAGGATTTGGTAATATTTATGGCCTTTTTTTATAGCACCTGTAGTTCTTGACGTCAAGCATTAGAAAGACTTTCATCAGCATGTTGCGTTCAGTGACCCTTGATCCTCCTGACTTCTATGAAAGCATTGGCAGAAATACAGAAATAACATATCGTTTCCAAGTCCAACATTATTCTGATCCATTTAAACACTAACAACTCTCTGCTATGAGGTGGTTTTTGTTACTTGGCAAAGCTTAATTTGGCTTTATATTGTAATCCGATTTTAAGTGATTCCATAGGGATTCAAGCCACTGCTCATTAGCGAAGTTGAATTACCCTTTGGCCTTCAAAAACAAAATTCCCGACTTAAGAACTGTATCATTCTTACACCAAATTACATTGAATCAAGATGTTATTCTTGTTTGTGGAGTCTCACGCTAACACTCAAGACTCATGACACTTTAATCTGAGACAGCACAGTCCTTTCAGTTCAGCTCAAAGTGTTTTGAAGCAATGCATCTGTCACAGAGTGTAAGGTGAACAAAACAACACGGAGGCATGATGAGGGCACGGACTCCAGCTGTTAATAAATCCAGCTATGTGCCTGCCAGTGCTGTTCACAGCAGGACACGTGAAGTAAGGCATGTGGGCCAAATTTAGTCCTCGAAAAAGTTCTCAAGAATATTTGAAGTTTTCTGACTGAGGTGGGTTTCGTATTACAAATTGTAAAATATCTGACCCCCCAGAAGTGAATTCTTCTCTGTGGTGTTTTCAAAAATAATCAGTATGAAGTTGTTTTCTTTTTGTGTTCCTTTTGTTTTTTTAGAGCCATAGCCCTCCATTGTAGTTGTCGCAGTTTTAATTCAGCATGTCAACAGCTTTGGGGATCACCTCAGCCCACAGTGTTGCTCTGTTGATCCAGAGGCTGCTGTGTTGTCCCCGGCTGCAAGTCAGAGATCCTCCCCTGAATCCTCCCAGCCCGGAGTAAACACAGCCCTATAAATAGAGCTCAGGGAGAAGCAAGCCAACATCAGAATGACAGGCATCCATACAACAAACCCCAGACTCCCTGCAGCCCAGAGTGCTGTCCCGCACACACGCCCTCCAAACCCCACATCCCAATGTCAAAACCCTGTGGCTGCGGTTAGCAAGCACAGGGGCCCCCAGTGTGATCTGTCCTATCTGTCATCTCTGTTTGGCAAAACTGGCCATTAGATGTTTCCTCTCGTTACCCAGTTTTAGGCCCTTGGGACAGCATCTGTCGCTGGTCTGCTGCTATTCACAGAGGGAGAAGGTCATGCTATGAAAGTCGTGTCGTGGTGCAGTTCAAATACTTTGGATGGTTGTGTGTAAATACTCTCCAGAGAAACTGCGGAGGGGCGCGAAAGAAATTGTGCAACACTGAGGCAAATACCATTCTTATTATTTTTATGTAGAACTTCTCTTTTGTTACTTTAATTGAATTATTTAATCTGTTAGTCCAACAGAAAAATAATGTATTTTAATAATGGTTTAGGTAATTTTTAAAAATAAAAATGCTGAATATTCTCTGGTTGCAGATTGTCTAGTGTGAGCATTTGCTGCTTTTGTTTTATATCATCGTTAACTGAATATCCTTTGGCGTTTGGACAAAATAAGACATAATCTTGCAATCAGGGAAAATTGTTCATGTTTTACTCAGGCCAAACGATTAATAGAGAAAATTGATAATGAGAATGTTCCTGAGTTGCAGCCCTTGGTGAGAGTGTTTTGAGCCAATTTATGTGAAAAGACATGCAATATATTTTAGAAATTGTCGATGTCAGGGCACCAGCAGTTTAACTGCTTTCCATTATCAGCTGCTGACACTCCTGAGGCTGTTGAGAATGGGACTTGAGTGCACCTAAGCCACTCACATTAATTTCAGTTTTTATTCCGCTATCAGACAATACCCACATCTCTGCATTTGCATTAGAGAGAAGCTTATCGTTATACAGCGACAGTAGATCAATTCATAACAAGTCAGCTGACTCATCCAGTTTTTCCCCTTTACCCTCCTCTTTTCCCCACTCCAGCATGATTTACCATGACAACTGAATCAGGCGCAGACTCGGAGGCCAAGCAGCCGCAGGAGAACAAGGAGACGGAGAAGGGGAAAGCTAAAGCAGCAGCCGAACCCGCCTCGCCTCAGAACCAGCCGGAGCAGCTTCCCGCCGCCGCTGGACACAGCACCCCGGCCAGGAGAGAACAGGTCAGCCTCTCCATAACCACAGTTAACCCTTCATTTCTGTGTGAGCTGGCTCTACAAAGGAGGATCCACTCAGTTGTCACTGACAGCTTGAATGTAGTGAGACTCATTCACATTTTAACATTCTTTTCCATATTTCACCATTCTTTAAAAAAATAACACTTCATTAATTTAATTGAGGTTGTTTTTATAGTGTAAACACATACATACCCCCTTAGACTAGCCTTCAATTTGAGAAAAACATTCACGCCATTCATCCCACTCCTGAATGAATTGTGTCTTTGTGTGAAAAATGGAAATGAACAAAATAAATGACGACATGACCCCAGTGTTCTCAATGGCATTTATGGCCCCACGTCAGATGCATCTGTTGACAAGTAAACTTGTCTCTCAGTCAGCACTCTGTGCTTTAACTTTGGAAATGTGGTGAAACACAGATTGAAAAATTCCACAACAAAGTGTGGGGGTTTTTATTCCCAGAATTACATCAGCTGATGTGCTGATGAAAACACAACTTCACACAGCTGTGGGAAGAATGAGTAAATACAGCTCCCGACGTAAAACCTCATGGCTTTTAGTGGTTCATGGTTTGAGAGCTCGGGTTCAGGGCAGTGAAATGAAGACAGATTCCTAGGGCTGCAACTGTGACAGAAAGTGTTTTGATAATCGATTAATCATTGAAATAATTAATCAAGAAAAAAGCAAAATATTTGCTTGTTCCAGCTTCTCAAAAAATATGAAGATTTACTTTTTATGTTAGTTTTATGTCATTACAAACGGAATATCTTTGGGTTTTCGAGTGATCAGACAAAAAAAGTAATTTGAAGACGTCACTCTGGGCTTCTTGAACTTGTGATGAGCAGTTTTTCCTATTTTCCAACATTTTTTAGAGTAAACAATTGTAACAATAACTAAAAGATGAATAGATAGTGATAATAACCAGGGGGAGATTTAGGTGTTGGCAAGGTAGCAGAAGTGGAGTACAGTTTACTGTAGTGCATTCACACATACTGGCCACATTGTTATAATGTAGAGCTGGTTGAAAATCAGTGTCCCTTTAAGGCGTTTCCTATTACTGTAAGTGGACAAATACCAGTATCCCTTCAAATGTATTTTTTAGACTAAACACTTAAGTAACATAAGTAACAGATTAATAGATAATGTTAATAATCATCAGTTGCAGTCTTACAGATGACTAAATGTCAGTAAAGTTCGGTTGTTGTGGGAAAGCCTGATATGGTTGACTCCATTTTAAATAACCATAATATCCAAATCTATTTAGTTGGCTCACCTTGTGTGAAGCAATGCAATAAATTGCTTGTTTTTCTTGGAATATAGTTGATCTTAAAATTCCCACTGCTTTGGCACATAAACGACTGCCATTTGCTATTTGATGAGTCTTTGCTGTTATTTTTAATAAAGCAAAAACCATGATCCACCTGCAGGCTTGTGGACTGGATAGGTCTTGTAATATTCTTGTGTAGAAGTAGTGAAAAACCTCCAGCTCAGTGTCTTTTAAAAGCATTGGTCTCTATGATGAAGAAGAGTGTAGCCTGCAGATTGTGCATTTCATGTCTGAGACATCCCACCTAGCCACTGATGTTATCTGAACACTAAGTGCTTGGCCCGAACAACCTCCTGAGCTCACTATCTAATCACTTTACAGATTGAATTTCAGTGCTGCAGGAGGAATGTCTGAGACTTGAAGTAGATTCCTGCTTATTCCCTTACTCACTAGTTGAAAGACAGTGTAACTACCTGTACAAACAGATTTGGTCTTCAGCATGTGGCAGAGGACCAAATCGTTGGCGGTATGAATTACATGCAGTAGCTTGAAGCCACACCACCACTGGTCTGTCCGTGGAGCAGAAAATAACAAACAAAACAGGTTGTAGGATGCTTGACTGATGTTCGGTATGTGAAGGTTCTCAGACCTCACTGGAGTGGAGTTGTCCTCTCTTATTTTTACATGTATCTGAGATTTTAGGCAGGAAGCTGGTGGCCTTATCTGAAAATTTTCACAAGTTAAACACTGGATTAAGTTTAAACTTTTAGATTCCTGTCATTTACAAGCAGCCAATATTTAAGAGTCAAAAGGTCAGAAGTCACCACAGTTAGATGTGGAGGGGCAGACATAAATTTGTTTTTTAAAAAATGTTTTGCCTTTTACAATCTGCCACATGTTTGAACATTTAAATGCAATTTGTGCATGCTCAGGCTCACAGTCCCACTGACCCAGCACTGTGGCTTTTATCATGATGTGGAAAAATTGAAGTATGGAAATGTTCGATGTGTTTGATGAGGAGGAGAAATAGAGCATAAGTTGACATGTGAGTCATAATGGGCTGTAATGAGAGAGCAGCAGATGCAGGGCGAGCTGATGGAAAGATTCATAATGTTCTGGGCAATGTCGCAAAAAATTCTAACAACATTTTAATGAAAAAAAAAACATTTGTAAGCAGAGCTGCTCATGCATGACTTGGGCTGGCCGACATGATGGTACATACCCCAGGGATTATTTAAATGTGCGAACATGAGAGATTTTGCCTGACTGTGTGTACTGGGGGAACTGTCTGATTGAATAAACATTACTATGTAGTTGTTTCATTTACCATCACCTTTCAGTTTAGTCTCCAGAGAATGTGCGACATCAAGATGTATGTTGGAATATGAAATTACTCATACACCAAGTTGATATTGGTTGCTCTTATGCATGACTATGGAGTTGTAACAAGAGAGGTGACATTTCACCTTTAATCACGTTTGTTATGTTTGGTTCACAAAAACAAAAGCATGACTCAGGCTGTGGTCGGACTGCAGACAATTCAGATGTTTTTCCTAAACCACAAGACAGACTGTCCACACTGTTATTTGCAAGTTATCAGATTGGATGTGTGCGTCTGGACATGCTATCAACCTATCTGCATGAGTTGCTGTGGCAACAACGTAGGCGTGAGTAACTCCGAAGCAATGCTGTTGACGTGGTTTTCAAACGGGGAAGCATGAGAAGTGGAGGTTTATCATTTTGCCCTATGATCAATTTATTTTGCCATCTGTCCATGGACTGTTGCCCTCTGCTAGTAGCAGCATGTATCTGCTCAGCACTTCGGGCACTCTCAATTTGACGCCACTGTCTTGTGTCGTGTTCAAAGACATTTTGAAATATGATTTGAGCAGCCAGACCTCCTGGAATAAGACACATCAGTAGAAATCCAATTGGAATCAACTTTCAAACCATCTCTAAATGTGGTTTGAATCTGATTTGCAAAAACTGAATGGCTTCTGTTTTTTATTTTTTTGTTTTTTTGCTATCCAGACCTCCTAAAATCAATCTGGTTATTGCATAAAAGCGATTTGGGCTCTTGGGCTGACAGTCTGAACAAGACCTACAGCCATACTGTGCTTGGGCAGGCAAATTTGTGAATCCTAAAATAGCTAGGGAACGACTCGCCCTGTGCTCCCCATGATTGGCTTTTACTCGTTGCTTTTGTTGGTTGGATTGGTTAGGTTTAGGCAAGAGGAGTGGGATTGGTTAGAGTTAAGGTAAGAATGTAAGGGTCGGCCAATGAGAGACGGAGTAAGGCAGGCCATTCCCTCGCTATCCTAGGATTGGCAAAATCGCCTTGGGAACAGTGGTGCTTTGAGCTTAATGCTAAAATTCTCAAAATGACAATGTGAATGTTTAGCACATATTGTGTTCACTATATTTGCCATTAGTATAGCGTGTTAGCATGCTAACATTTGCTACTCAGCACTAAACACAAAGTAGCACTGAGGCTGATGGGAGTGACATTAGTTTTGCAGGTTTTTGATCATGTAGAAGACAAAAAAAAAAATAGAAATGTTGACCCAATGATGGGGCTAGGTGACAAGTCAGATTATCAAAGTTATAACAACTCATCTGCATGAATATTTGTAGAAAATGTCACGGCAATCCCTGCAGTATTTGTTGAGATATTTCAGTCAGTATCAAAGAGGTAGACCAGCTAACATCCCCCTCCTTAGAGCTGTGTTCTAAAAGTATGATTTACTTCCTTACATCACTTAAGGGGTTTCCTGTTAAGTGGATCCATACAGGTATCCCTTCAAATGTATCTACAGCCCTCATCGTGTCACACACAGGATGATGGATGATGCTCTGCCATTATCGGAGCTGTGTGAATTGGCAGGAACAAGGCTGAGAGTAATCACAGCACTCTGACACAACACTGTCAGTGTCTCAGTGTGAGACACATGCTCACCCTGAGATATTTCACTGGTCCAGCAGGGTGCACGTATGAATGAAGTGGCCTCGGTTTCACAGTTTTACTACTGTGATTCTTTTTTTTTATCTGTCACAAATCACCTGTAAATGACTGAAATACACCCAGCGTTATATTTGATGATTTCAGTTAAGCCAAACCTTAATGATTCTGTCACTTTAAAGACATGCTCTCTAAAGGTGACTTTAATTTTCTTGTGTGGTTAAGCATTACAGCTGAATGGGTCCACAGGGAGAGCTGGACTAGTGAGCTACATTAGACAGGTACAGTGTGATGGATATAGCCTGAAGAACAAGATAAGAAATTTTCAATCTAAAAATGAAAAAGGCCATTAAATCCACTTGGTGTGTGTGTGTGTGTAAGAAAGAAAAATGTCTCGGAGCCAAAGGCATCTTTTCCAGCTAAAGTCAGTCAGGAAGGGCTTTATTTTCAGCGAAGTGGAAAATTGGATTTTCTCTGTTTAAGACAAAACGGCAGTACACCTCTAGCTCTTCTCAGTGGGACCTGATTACGTTCACTCAGGGTCCCATCCAGGCTCTCTATTTAGGTTCTGGACGTGTGACAGAATCAGTGGGTTTTTCAAAGACAACTACATTAAGTAACTGATGTTTAGGGCAGCCACAGGCAGTTAGGTAAGAAAATGGTCAGCAGTTTTTCATTTCTGGTCTGTGAACACTTTCAACCTGAACTCAGTGTGGTATTCATACAGTGAATAAACACAGAGACGTCTCACTGCTTTACTGTGTTCAACAAAGAAAAGTCCACTGCAAGAAACTTATGGAAAACTGAAATTAAACATTTAAAATCATCATTCAAAGAAATGCTGTTAAATGAAGTGTGTTTTCTCCCTCTCAGGAGCCACAGGAGGAGGACCAGGTATCCCACAGGTCATCCACCAGTCGTCTGTCCAGGTCTCCTTTGAGAGGAGTGAAGAAGGTGAAGATCATGCAGTGTAAAGTCACCCTGCTGGACGGCTCCGACTTCACACTCAATGTGGAGGTGAGAAGAAGCAGTTAACTTTTTGTTAGAGGGTAATAAATGCTTACAGGTAAATATAAGAAAAGCAGCAGTAGTTAAAACTGATATAAAAGTGCTTTTCACTTTTATATAGCAGTTTGAAATTAAGCTGCTGCTGTTGTATCCCTGGCCTTTTGAGTTGCCTTGCAGCAGTTCAGCAGCACTAAAGATATTTGCATCAGTCTGTAGTGACTGTAATTACACCAAGACTGAAATGTCCAGTGGTGTTTTAACCAAATTATTGTAATAAATAAGTATTCTGATATATATTTACTGATTCTAATTGCTTAATGGCACAATGTAACACCTTCATTTATACATATTTTAAAGTGCTTTATTTACTGGCAAATGTGACTCAGGAGACGTAGCAGGTCCATTTAACAAGGACCAAAAATGAACAGTATATTTTATTTGTATACTGCTTCTTTAGACCCAAAGTGCCTGAAAATTTAAACACAAGAAACAAGAAAGTGTTGTTGAAAGCATGTTAAAAAGGGTGTAAGGAGACTGGGTGCATCTCTAAGCTCTTTAGGCAGAGCGCTCCAGAGTCTGGGGCACTGCTGCAGAACACTCTGTCACTCATAGTTTTCAGGTTGGAGTGGGATTGATGGAGAATGGGTATGGCTACTAGAGTGCAGTGGAGGGGAAAGTGTTTAGGTCTGCATGAGGTCAGTTATAATGTAGGACGGGCGACTAGCTGAAGCAAAATTAACACTCTAAATTTCAGGTTAAAACTGTTTTTTAGTGGTTTTCTCTTATGAACTCCAGACAACTTTTGGAGAATCAGGCACAGGCATTGTCCGAAGTTGCCCTTTCTTCATACATGTTGTGCACAACAGGAAATTGCCTGTGTCAGATGTGTTCTCACCTACTGGAAATACTCCATTTGGTTTAGGTGAGCGATGGCAGGAGGCAAGACATGACACAAAAAGTATGATGCAGAAATCAGAACATTTGTTTACGTAGCCAGTTTGTAATTTGGTCATGAACAACCAAGTCTCTTGCCGTTCCTTGAATGTGTTTGACAGTTTCGGCATCTGTCCTTAAGAACAGAGCCTCCTGAATCTCATCATCTCTCTCTTCATTTTGTTGGTGTCTTTGTCTTTGGGTCAATCAGACATTGCATGGACCCTGTACTAGGGAGCCTTATTCTGAAGTCTGAAGGCATATTTATTTATTCATTATGCTGTGTGTATGCAAAGCAAAACCGACAGGGTTCATGGAAAAGTTATTTTCATTTGGATAAACAAACAACACGTGGCATCATTTAAGCCTGGACTTCAAACCATTAAAATTGGGGTTGACAGACAATAGAAACTTTGACTATTGCATTAATATGTCAAAACAAAAGTGTGTCCCACAAAGACTTTGTCATCAGGAGCTGAAAAGCTAACGCTGTTCGCCTCCTGCTGCACCCTTGATTTTTCTGTGTATCAGCCTTATGATACTCGGCCTGTTGTATTAAAATAGAATAAAACTGTGCTATTTTGACAGCCCTTCTTAGAAGTAGGGATTTAATGGATTTCACTGCACATTTGCATTGTGTTGTGTTGTCGTTTTCCCTCCAAAGCTTCTCTATGTAGCCTTAGAGGAAAAAAAATAATTCATATAACGTTCTTAAATGTTTAGTTCTTACTTCAAAGCTCATCCTCTATCCAGAAATAAACCCTGTGAGGAAAGGAGAGCCAACAATCAGTGGAAAAACATGTGTCTTTGTGTTGTAAATGTGAAGCTCGCAACGCTGCAAACCCCAGCAGCGTGGCTTTTATCATAATGTGGAAAAATTAAATATGGAAATGGGATGTATTGTGAAGAGAAGAAATGGGGCATGAGTTGGTTGTTAATCGTAATGCTTTAGAATGAGGTGTTGGGTGGATTCATTATTTTCTGCACTGGCCATAGTTAGCAAAAATGAAATGTTTTAAATTTAATTCACCATGATAGTTATATCATTAGAGAGTGGAAGCTATTTTAACAATCCATCTCATAAGGTTTTGGTTCATTTCACTGCATGTTTCTATTAGGGGTGTATATCACTATCCAGCCAACGTGTGTGTGTGTGTGTCTGTGTGTGTGTGTGTGTGTGTGTGTGTGTGTGTGTGTGGGGCCCATGTGGGTAGTAAATGGGCTAAAAAATGGGCCCTATATGGGATTGTCCATGGGTTCCATAATGGCCCAGTTGCCCACATAGTTGGGTTTAATCAAGTGGGCCCCATTTATGCCAGGGCTAATGTGGGGCCTGTGAACAATACGTATAGGGCCAATTTTTCTGTCCATTTACGACCCATATGGGCCCTACATACACATGTTGGCTGGGTAGTTTGATCACAATACAATAATTACATCGATTCTTTGGACAAAGATTTAATATTCTCCAATATTACAAAGTCTGCTATGATACGATTTGCTTCTGTTAAATTCAGGACTTTACGATAGACACGAGACGATATCGGTTACAGGAGAAACTGCCACCCCTTTCTGTTTTTGCTGTTGGCCGTAAAAGATACAAACAACACGTAAATGTAAATAATTGTAACTGGTTATTTACATTCTGTGGAATTTGCATTTTCTCCCGTGTCAATGTGGGCTTCCTCGCACAGTCCAAAGACATGCAGGTTAGGTTTGGTTAAATGGTGACTCTGAATTGCCTGTAGGTGTGAATGTGAGCGTGAATGGTTGCCCATTTCTATATGATAGTCTGACGACCTGTCCATGGTGTACCCTGTCTTTCGCCCAATATGAGCTGAGATAGACTCCAACCCCACGACCCCCAACAGGGTAAGCAGTTACGGAAAATGAATGAATGAATGTAAGGACTTCAGGGCTTTCTCACAGAAAGAAGAAATCTAGAAGAAATCTCTTCATTTTAAACCAAACCATGACTTTTTTTCCTAAAACTTCAGGGTTATCTGGCTGAAAGCCCTGGAGGCAAACTTCTCCCAACAGCCATAAAACATGGATTAACAACAACATAATTTGATAAATATAAAATATGTCCAAATAATAACTGTCGGGGTTCATAGACAGAACAGTTTCTTTTTTTCACTTGTCACCAGTAATTACCTTAAGCACTTTTACATTGCATAAATTAGCATAGCAGCTAGCAGACTTTTCATAGCTTAACAGATTACATGTATTATTTCTAGTTTTTCGTACTAACCCGTGGTTAAAGTCACTGAATATCCCGACAGAACAGCATGATTGAATTTCAGCCTGCATGCACCATTTTTCAACCTAACATTGTTGAAACAGAGCAGCTAATGTTGTTGTAGTGAGATGTTACTGGAGTGAGATACCCAGCCAGGAAGGCACGTCATGTTTTCTGAGTAATTTATCTCATAACGGCATTGTTTACATAGGCATGTGTTCTTTCTGTTGACACGTACTTTCTCCAAAATCCCAAATATTTCCACACTGCACTATTTATTCCCGAGTGAATAACATTATCCCCATCATCTTTTTCTTGGCCCCTGGCCATTATCTGCCTGGTGCTTTTTGATGCTGACACAGAATTTCAAAAATAAATGCAAATCCTAAAGATGGTGATATAGATTCATGTTTTCAGTTTACATCAAGGATATTGGATTGTTGATCATTGAAACGATACATCAATCAAGCTAGATTGATTATTACACCTGTAGTTTGTATTGTGTCAAATTGCTTTGTAAAGCTTGTTATTCCCCAGAGCAGCACTGAATCTCCATGAGTGGCACAATTACTCTCATTATCTATAGTTGTCTCAAGTCTCCAGTGTTCAGAAATTACCACGCTCATTCAAGTAGAGCCCGTCAAGGAAAAAGTATTTTTGTTGTAAATGTGTCTGCGCTCCTCGACATAATGGCTTCTTTCTGCCTTCAAACAGTCATTCTTTCTTTGAGAGCATTATGAATTCAGGAACAAATTTGAATAGTGAACTTATTTGACATTTCACTCTTACATATTTCCCCCTTAACAACAGAAAGTTGAGCCTTTTTCTCAAAGTTCTAAGACTTTCAACATTATACATTCCCGAAACGTGTGCAGGCTGAACGGAGAGTACCAGACCCTCCTCTTTAAATCTCCTTTGAGCAGATTCCTCCTCACCAGGGGTTTGGATAGAGGGATTAGCTGGCTGCTTTTGTGATGGCGGTGAGGTGAGGGGTTCAGACCATGAAATGGGAGCATTTGTTGGAGGGAATCAGTGTCATTGACTCTGTGTGTTGGCATGATTACTTGATGTCCCACTGAGGCAGAGGAAAGGTCCTTAAGGACAGGGATCTGGAAATGAGGGTCAGTCTGGACTTCTTGCCTTTAAGCTGGACACACATAATTTAGATGCATTTGCTCTGGGAGAAGTGAAATAGTTTGACATTTAAAATAAATTAAAAAAATTATAATATGCTTGGAGACATTATCCTTTATCAGAATGTAAAATGTAAAAAAACAAAAAAAGAAAAATTCAAATTACTTGATTAAAACCTGCGTTCACTCCAAAATTAACTGACAGGTATTTTAAAAAGACACTTTATGTATTTAGTACTGTGTTTCCATACAGTTGGGGGACTTTTGAGAGACTTGTAAATAAATGCAGCAAAGGATTTTAGCCACTAAGCTCCAGAAACTCTGGATCTTGCATTTCCCATTTTGCACTTTGACAAAAAAAAATGGTGGATTGGCCCTTTCTTATTTATTTAACAACAAAATCTGAGTTAACAGTGTTCTCTCAGGCTTGTGTTATCAACTATGATAGATTAAAAAACTCAAAAATGCTTGTTTTTCATTGATGAGTCAGTTATCTAAGTGAAAATACTTTAAATTATTCTGAACAGAAAGTCAATAATTGGCCCTTTGTGTGTGTCTAATTATTTCAGTTTCAAGGAGCACATACTCCTCAGAAAAGAAGATGATGATGTATCCTGCAGACATCGAGCGCAAACTCCATTAAATTACACACTTCCTAATTATCATTAATCTACTGGGACTCCCTTGAAAGCGACATGATACTTCTCGAGGGGTTTATCCTTATATAGTACATTTCATTAATTTGCCTAATCTCTGGTGATGTACAGCTCTTACAAATACACACTGAAGCAATGTAAACATCACTGTTAACAGTGTGTATGTGTGTCTAATAACAAGTGTGGAGTGTTGAATCACCACGTCCCATCTGTTTACTGTCCTGTAATCTCTCCCAGTCTCCCAGTCCCAGTACGAGCCAGCCTTGGATTAGAGTGCATTAGAGGGGATGTGAGCAGAGGGAGCAAGTAGAGAAATAAAGGTTGAACTGTAGAGAAACCTGAGATGTCTGAAATTGGGCAATTTCTGACATGTTGTATATTAAATGGTTAATGGAAAAATACTAAATGAGAGTGGTCATGTGCACATCCACAAAACTTTAGTGGGAAAGGTGCTCAATACAAAAAAAAAATCTATATAACTATAATTTAAAAATAACCTGCACACTGGAATCACACAACTCTTTGGCTTTATTTATATGTTTCGAATAACTACTTATTTTAATTTTATTTTATTTCGCTATCCTGACACACATAACACTTATTCTTCTTACTTTTTGGGGTTTTTGATTTTTACTCTTCATTCAGGCTCGGCAACTATATTTTTATCTTGACTATTAAACCTTGTTATGGCCCAACTTTCCATTGATTTAAATTTTTCTTGAATAGCATACACAATGGATGTCAGAGGTAAGACATCTTATGGAATTGACAGTCAGTGAGGAGCCATTTTATTTCTCAAAATTGCTAAGAAGTCTCTTAATGCTGATCAAAATGCATATTTTTTTTAACCATAATTCTTATTAAGTTCAATTTAGAGGGGCTACAGAGTTGAAATGTTATGGTTGAGACACAACCGATAGCAATATTATTTAATGAATTTATCAAAAAAATAAAAAGCATATAAGTCCTTGGGCAGCATTCCTACCTATTTGGAAAACAGGAAGTGAGACAGGAGACTTAAAGATATTGCGAACCCGTTTTACATTATGATTTAATTATGTTTTGGTAGAAATCTGACAGACTTGATAAAAATCTGGGACACATCTTTAAAGGGTCAACATTTTAACAAAAAATATATTGTAAAATGATTATAGCAGTACATTTTTAGATCAATATAGTCAGTACGTACTGTTAGTTTTATATTTTGAAGGCTTCTAACACATTTTTTAATTGTTTGAAGTTGTTGAAGTTTGAAGTTTATTCTTATCTGGGACATAGCTGTTTTCTGGCACAGGGCAAGCTATAAAGTTAAAAAACTGAAGTAGGGGAAAAATATTTTATAAATCATATTTGTTTCATGCATATAAATCCTTCAAAAATAAAGTTTCAATCCAGAAACGCAGTTAGCATGTTGATAAGTTATAATTTTAAGGGTTTTTTGGTAGGACATTATGTGTCCATGTTCTCAAGACAGGGCGATAAATGTGATTAGGTGGTTATGATGTTACTGGTAATGTTGCTGTATATATCCCTCATTTCCAGCCCTTGGTAGTTGGATGAAATGTTGCTAATAAAATTAAAGGGAGCTGTAATTTCAGTATGTGGACGCTCTTTGGATTGTAATTTAATAGAAAAAAATTACAGAAAGAAGTGAATAATTGCAGGCCTGCTAAGGAAACGTGAGCAAGCCTTTACCTTTACACGATCTGAACAGCAGTGTGTTCTGCTTTTTCCCACATGGTCGTGACAGAATCAGGCACCCTCTCACCTAAAGCTCAATAATACAAAATCAAGCTGTGCCAGT
The DNA here is from genome assembly GCF_006386435.1 of Epinephelus moara. NCBI lineage: Eukaryota > Metazoa > Chordata > Actinopteri > Perciformes > Serranidae > Epinephelus > Epinephelus moara. The sequence continues at coordinate 25,474,662 of NC_065526.1, forward strand.
TTAATGCAGCGGTGAGGCAGCAGGCATGAGTCACACCTGGCTGACAATGGTAGTCGGACAATACTCACAATCACAGTAACAATGTCTTTTCAGATATATTTTATATGAGGGTCACACTAATGCCCCGACTGAAAAGGTTTCTTTAAAAGAATCTTTACTATAATCAAAAGAAGAAAAAGATGCCTAATTAGCTGCGTGCTCACCAAAGCAGTTGTCATAGCAACCAATAGGGCACAATCGTGACCAGTGGTGAAAAAAACAACAACAAAAAAAAAAAACAGTTGTATGAAAATGTCCTAACAGCGACGGTAAAACACAGCAGACATAAGATAGGTCACCTTATGGTGTTTGACACAGTGATACAATTGAGGTCAGAGGATCTTCGGATAATTGCCAGGGAGTTCTCCTCCTCCTCCTCCTCCTCTCGGTCCCATCTGAAACCGCTCCAGAATGTCAGGATTTGACATTTTTATCCCCCTGACCTTGTAGTTTTCCAGCTCAACTCAGTTTCAATTTCCTGTGGGAAAAATGTCTGCACTAATCGTTTCCTATCATTTTCTGTAGCACAGAACTGCAGAGCCTCCTCCACCTCACTTCAGAGGGTGTTATGTCTCAGTGGAGGGGGATAAAAGTCCCACATCGCACTGTGTTGTTATATATCACAGGCATATTTTTTAAAGTCCCTCTAGTTTAGATGCACGTCGTCATCTTACCTCTTCAGTACATGACAGTGTCCTTGGATTAAAGCTGCAACAACTAGTCTATTCTGTTTTATTAGTGGAAAGACAGCAAATAAATCTGCAGTTATTAAATCATAAAACTTAAATTTCTCTGGGTGCAGCCTCTCCAGTGTGAAGATTTACTGGTTTTCTCTGTTTATATAATCATAACCTGAATATATTTTGGTTTCTGGACTGTTGGTCAAACAAAACAAGACGTCTAAGGAAGTCAGCAAGGACTGGGAAAATTTGAAGGTCATTTTTTACTATTCACCAAACGATTACTCATTCACTGTCTGCAGAATAATGGATAATGACAATAATTGTTAGTTACAGCCCTTCTTTTAATACATGGTTTGGTGATGGGAGTTGCAGTTCCTTTTTATAAGCACTGTAAATCTCCAAACTCACTGCAGCTACTGTTGTTGCCTGCTCTCTAAATTCAATCTTGAAATTGATCAAGATTGATGTTTGTTGTCCAATTTGAGATCAGATTTCCTTCCAATTTCCTCCTGATCTCATTTTCCCGCACAACCCCAGGGAAGACAGAATACAAGCCAGATCATTCGGCTGCTTCTGCTGCTTCCACACATGTATGCTGTTTGCCATAGCCCGTCTATGAGACAACTATGTGACTGAGCAGAGGTTTGCAGATCACAACCTCTTCTGTGTGCGTGTAAATTCTGTCAGTAAAGCCAAGTGTTGCGTTGAGAAGCCACTGTCACAGCAGAGCAGCAATAGTCTGACACGACTCTGCTAATTCCCTCTGAGATGTTCTGGTAGGATTAACTCTCCGCCACCAGCGGCTTTATGGCTCTGTTAAAAATCACGCACAGACAATTCAGAGTTCTCATCATAAAAAAGGATGAGTGTGTGCTCCAAGTGATGACAGGCTGTGGGTGGATGCTGGGATAAATGTCCCGATAGGTGTCATAAACTGCATAGCTACTACTTCTATTCCAGCCACTTATGTGTGTTTATTTCTGCTTGGCCTCATGTCACGAGCTACATGTGAATGTGACAGATGCATAGGTGTGTTCTGACTGCCGCTGCTTGAATAAGCTGTGGCAGTGGTTTTCAATAAGTCCAGGCGTGAGAGGCTGGCTTTGGCACCGCAGGAAGGAGGCGTCTTTGTTGTGGCAACTCAGGCCTTAAAATATCTCATGTGAGCTGGCCAAAGGAATCTGCCTCCAGTGGGGGAGACGACAGAGCTCCAGCCGATGACATCCGGCACTCAGCTAGAGACGAGCAATCGATTGGTTTTAAGCATTCGCATTGCTGATGTTCACCTTCAACTCAGGAATTTGAAGCTGTATTTATACAGTCTTGCTTTTTATGGAAGGAATCAATCCACAGTGACCTAGTTGGTTAACTGTGGCCGCGATATCTTTGAAGTTATTGCAGTGTAATGTGCTGCATCATCGTGGTGTCTTCATAATTGAACATTTAAATTTCATGTTGCTGTAATAACTCTTTAATTATCTCATGATAACGAGGGGCGAGAAAAGAAATGAAATCTAGTTGCATCATTAAATTGGGCTGGAGGGGATTATGCTGTTGGTCGTGTGTGTGTGTGTGCTTGCATGAATGTAGTGTGTGTCTGACCGCAGCTAATCTTGCAAACTACAGACCCAGTCAGCCTGGTATTGTGTGTGCACATTTCTGATTGTATTTCCAAGGACCTCTTGTGGTTTTATTGATGCACAATTGTTGAAAAACGTGCCTGCTTTATACCGTCCTTGACTGTTGACTCTTCACTACGGAATTGCGGCCAGTACAGGCTGCAGTTTCTCAACAAAATCAAGCAGCATTAGCACAGAGTGAAAAAGGCATTTCTGGAAATCATCTTGGCTCAAAACAAGAAGCCTTAATGTTTGCTGCAGCCACATTTTGGCCCTTGTCGTGGCTCAAAAACTGACATCCATAGAAAAGTTTGAACCGAAGCATCTCCAAATTAGTTCCATACCCGATTTTGTTATGATGCACCAGAGTTAGGCGTGTTATGAGATGAATACATCCCAGTTTTTGTTACCTTTGCCAACATCTTAATTGTAAGCTGCAAGGGACAATCCCACTGGGCACAGCTGCTGCATGTGTATTGTCTAAAGTGGCAGCTGGAACACAGCCGCCTGGCGGAGATCTGCACTCTGCTGAGTGCACTTTCCTAGTTTTTATTTTGTGTTCTTTATTGTCATGTTGTTGTTGTTGGCTGTTGTTGTGGGTTTTGTCTTGATAATTGTTGAATGTGGTGTTGGTTCACGAATATGACCGCCCACAACACTCTTTCTTCTGTCTAAGGCTGTCTAGTTGAGAGTCGATTTAACAACCCTTAATCGTGACATTAAATCAACAAAAACAAAAAGCAGTATATATACTGGAAATATTTTTTCTAATGCAAAATAATATCTTGGTTCAGTTTTGGTGGTGTAATCTTTTTTTTAAATGATGATCGCTTGATCATATAATGTGATAATGCAGATTACTTCCCCTGTAACGTGTTTAAAATGTTTGTTTTTTGCTTTTTCTGTCATAGAAGCGAGCCAAGGGCCAAGTGCTCTTTGATAAAATATGTGATCACCTGAATCTACTGGAGAAGGACTACTTTGGCATCACCTACAGAGATGTAGAGAATCAGAAGGTAAAGGACCATTTATATTATGTTAGTTATCAGTTATATGGAGTTGTTAACTGTCACTATAAATTACATATTAAAAGCAGGATTGTGTAAGAGTCACATGTGCTAAATGATGTTGAATAACATAAAACATCATCTATAAAAGTGCACTTTGAGGAAGTCATTTAAAAGAAACTTTGGTTAGTAATTTGATCACACATTGGTGATGATTAATGCTCTTTGCCCGTGGTTGTCTGTTGCAGAATTGGATAGACCCTTCCAAGGAGCTAAAGAAGCAGATCAGGAGTAAGTCCAGTAATCTAATAAGGCCACTCAAGAGTTTTGTCCCAAATGGTCAAATGAGGTGTACGCATTTGCAAAATGCTGCTTTGATAATTTAATGTTCTCTCTTCATCTCAGCCGGTCCCTGGAACTTTGCTTTCAACGTCAAGTTTTACCCTCCAGACCCCTCTCAGCTGACTGAGGATATCACAAGGTGAGTAAGCACCTAATTCAGAATGATTATAGCTGGGGTACATTTGCCTCTTTGATGTTCAAAACAATATTGCAGTTTATCAATCCTTCTCATGAGTGAACTTTGAGTTACATTTTTATTGATTTGGATGGGTTAAAATGTAGTTTAATAAGGAAAAATAACAGATTATGAGGGGGAATTGTATTAAAAATATTCACAAAGGAAATCCAGACATGGCATTTGATAACAAAAACAAAATTACTGTTTTGTTTTCTGTCTACTCTCCCTCTCTCAGGTACTACTTGTGTCTGCAGCTGAGAGACGATGTGGTTTCAGGCCGTCTGCCATGCTCCTTCGCCACCCACACGGTGCTGGGCTCCTACACAGTGCAGTCTGAACTGGGAGACTATGACCCAGAGGAATTAGGCAGTGACTACATCAGTGAACTGCGCTTTGCACCCAACCAAACCAAAGAGCTGGAGGAGAAGGTCATGGAACTCCACAAGACCTACAAGTTAGTATTGGCATCACTTCCTAAACTTTCTTTGTACTGAGCTTGAACTGTCAAACACAGCTTTTAATACAGTCATGGGCCAGGCAGGAATGTACAGCTCAGTTATACACAGAGCTTCATCTAAGAATGAATAATGGTCAGAAGTCAAAACTCGTAAAGGTTGCTGGTGCGAGAAAGGTGATAATAGAGTGTGATGTAGATGAGCATATCAACATTTACTGTATATCAAGTCAGAGCTTCTCTCACCTGCACTTTCATGGTTGGACAGTAAAGGCTCAGCCACAGCAAACCAGCTTCAGTGAACTAGTGGCAATGAAGGCCCCCTGCTGCGTAGCCTGACATCACCATGTCCCAGCCAAATATGTTGCACATGATCACATCACAGACTACAGCCAACAGTCAAAGAGCACCAACGTTCTGCCCCCACATGAGAGTAAATAACTCTCCACACCAGCAGATGCCGGTAGTCTGTAATAGTCATTCAAAAACAGAAACTGGAAGACCATCTTGATGCTAGTTAGTCAGTTAGCACAATAACAACACAACCCAGTCTTGAAAGAACAAGGCGTATTTACCGCGTGCCAGTGACAGAAACACAAACTAACACAAAACGTGTCTGCTGAAGAGTGCAATGGCTAAAGAAAAACTATCTTACCTTATGTAACAAGTTAGTTTTGGTCTCACTCCCTCATGACTATAGCTGGTTGTTTACTTTCCTCACTTCAGTTTGTCTTCTCATGGGCTGAGCTGAACTGCCCATCAGTGATTTCATTCACCGACATGCACAATGAATTGGCCAAAAAGAAGCTGATGGGGGATAACATGTGGGACACACTGCACAAACTAGGGTGACAGACGATCACTGACGGTACAACATTGACTGATGGCCGACAGTCGGTTTGGTGTGTTAAGGCTTTAAGAAAATACAGAGACTTAACCTTAAAAAAAGTCAAACTGAACCTGTAATAGCAGGGACAGGATTAAAGTAGGATTTTGAAAAGTGAGGGTAACATTACCTGAAATGATGCCCCTGTGCAGAAGACATGCAGATATGATCCTCACACATTAGTAGATTTTTCCCTCCCACGTAACAAGCTTCAGGTGTCAGTAATTCTGCACACAGGCAGTAAACACAGTTAAGTGGGTCCCTCTGATTAGAAACCAAATCGCAGAAATTATCCAAAAGAGTATGTTTATTTAAAAAATGTTAGATGTTCAGCTCTTTTGTTAAAGCCCCATGGAAATCTGATTCCAAATATAAATATTTCTCTCCAGCATGAAATAATCTTAACTAAATAAGCAAAATCAAAGGTAAAAGGCAAAAAAATGTACTTTTCAAAACTGAAGCTTTTCTGCTTCATCTGGGCTGTGTAGGTGTGGTTTGATCAGGTTGGCAGACAAAGCAAACAAACTCAAAACATCATCAGAGTTTGATTTGAACTTGCTAAACTTGGTACACAAACCTGTAAAACGAGATGTGAAACAACTCAAACTGTTTTAACAAATTCAAGTCTCGGCACTCAAGTCCCAAGTCAAGACATATAAGTCCTGAGTCCTTAACTTAAGCTTAAGCTTTAAGAATCCTGAGAGCAACGATTTAAAGTGTTACAGGTTTCTGTATTTACCACTTCACCGTATATGTCTGCCCAAATCATGTTACCTTATGTGGCATTTAGATTCACAAGATCACAAGAGGATCCAGCCCTGCTTTGCGACACAGCCTGCCCCAAATATCTCCTGCAGTGGAAACTGTTTTGCCAAATCTCTACCAATGGACACATTTTCTACCATTGCATCATGTCCCCCAAGCCTAGCCTGGAATAATAATCGTGTTCTGAAAGGCAGCATGTCTCATTGAATTTGTGTTTTTCTATAAATGGATATAGCTGGCTGTCCTCTGCCTGAGCCCTCATTCTCCCTGTGTTACAACGATTTGTGTGTAATTTGATGCAGTCCTGTGTAGTCTGCTGGATGGAGCGAGTCAGTGTGCAAGGGTTAGGGTCTATCTAAAGACCCATCTATGCTAAAAATGGATACACTCATGGTTCTCAGTTACACTGCAGTTAACAGCATCCATAAAAACAGCCATTTTCCCAAAAGCTTTTATGCAATAAAACTGAATTATCCCTGTTTTGGATTTTATTAGACTCTACCTTTAAAGTGTTGAATATTCACATTGGTCACAAAGCATCAGCTCTCTCTTTGCTTTACTTGTCCCTGTTTGACCTTGTCTGATGTGTCGTGTTGTATCAGGGGGATGACACCGGCTGAAGCAGAGATGCACTTCCTGGAAAATGCCAAGAAGCTGTCCATGTACGGCGTGGACCTCCACCACGCTAAGGTAACAAGTCGCTACAACCTTTTAACCCCTCACGTGGAATTTACACCTAAATTTATTGTCTTTCACAGGTCAAACTAAATATTTATGGGATTATAAGTCAGTGTACAGCACCCAAATAAATTTTTGAAAAATAATTAAGATTTGGAGACAGCTCATCACAGCTGGAGATGTCAGGTTTCTGTCATCTGCTTCATCATATATTTCCCCCCCTGAAGTTACTTTCTTGATTAGCATGGGAAACAATGAAGTAGATTATAAAAAACCGATGTCCCTCATGTCTTCAAGATGCATTAAGAAATATGCAATGAAATGTTTGTGTTGTCTTTGAAGGAATAGTTCAACATTTGGGGAATTACGCTTATTTGCTTTTTTGTCAAGAGTTAGATGGTGTCCTAAATATGAAGTTACAGTCAGAAGTCTGTTAGCTTAGCTTAGCATAAAGACTGTAAACAGGGAAACAGCCAGCCTGGCTCTGTCTAAAGGAAACAAAATCCACATATCAGCTTCTCTGAATCTTACTAATAAACACATTATATCTTGTTTGTTTAATCCGTACTGAATCAAAATGTAAAAACAACATGTTTTCATTTGTGTCCCAGCCTGTTTCTTGCCCGGAGCATAAACTTTCTGAAGTCTTTTCATCACTGTTAGATTTCCAGCCAACCCTTGTTTTTACACTTTGGTTTTTGTACATGATAATTAGTGAGCTTAAGAGGTGTAGCTGTCTAGATTTTTACCTTTGGTCAGAGCCAGGCTAGCTGTTTCCCTATTTTCTGTCTTTGTGCTAAGCTAAGCCAACTGACTGTTGGCTTAAGCTTCGTATGTACAGCATGCAGGGTGTCTGCAGGTCCTTAAAAAGTCTTACAATGTCTTAAATTCCATTTTATAAACGTGTTAAAGAGTAATTAAATAGTCCCAAATTTGAATTTGCGAGGTCTTTATTGCCACAAACATTTTAACTAATTTAATTTATCCATCTTTTAATTTCATTTTGTCAAAATGAGTCAAGCTCGTCTGCATGCAAGTCCACATTTCCAGTGTTAAAAATCATTAAACCTACCTCACTTGTCTCTTTCTTTTATATGTGCACTTGTTGGCAAAATGTAGATTTACCAAACTCACTCCATTACTTACTACATAAAACCTACCTCTGCACAGGACTACATATATACTTAGCTTTACACTTACCTGCATGGCTTGATTAAGAAAAAAAATGTACAAAAATCAGTCTTACATTTGTTAAAGAATGTCCTTGACAAAGGTCTGTTGAAATAAGAAAATCAGACCTGCAGCACTTTAAACCAATCCAGTGCTCCATCCGGCTTCTTCATCTTCTTCATCTAAAGTGGGGACACAAATCGACTTCGTGATTGTGTGGCTTAAAGAAATAGAATGTCAAGGTATCCTTTTAATGGCAGTAACATCTAAGGGTCTGATATTTGTAGACAACCCTGGGACAGACATAACAGTGGTATCATTCCTCCAATCTCACTGTCTGCAAGAAGGCCGATAAGCTTGTTTCACAAAATGTTTAACTATTCCTTTAAGCAGTGCACTGAATCAATGTACCAGAATGTCACTCATGACTCCAGTAATGGTGGCTGTTTCCAAGATGCATTAAGAAGTGTGCAAGTGATACTTTAAACATTAATGTTTGTATTTTTTTTATGCAAGATGACACTAACACATTCCAGTGACGCTTGCCACCACAACACCGCTGCTTCACAAACATCACGGCTGCCACAGTAATGCCTCAGTTTAACATGCCGCTGCTGTTGCACTGATTGACTGACATTATGTCACTGCTGCCTCTGTGGATTTGGGAGAGCTGAGGAGTGGAAGGGGTCTGGAGCCCAGCTTGATTTGAATGATTTTCTTGGCATTTCTAATCCGCCGGCCAGATGGGATCAAACGTGTCATTAGGACGCAGGCAGTAAAGAGAGAGCTGGATTACAACTGCGCGACCGCTGTCGTCATAAAAGAAAATCACGGTCATGTGTCTTGATATTAATCAGTTATCAAAAGCGCTTTGAAAGTCAAAATGGGTCCAGAGATGTGAGCGTTGGAGGGGATATTGCCCTCACAGATTTAGATCAGAATGGAGATGACAGAGATGAGGAAGCGGCCTTGATCAAACTGAGTAGACATCAATGCTCAGTGTTGGATGATGTGAGTCCGTTTTGATACACAAGAAAAAAAAATGTACATATCAGACCAGCATCCCTCTTTTGTCTTCTCTCCTCTCTCATTAAATGCAAAGTTGGTAGGGAATCTCTATGAATGCTTGGCTCCAGCTGAGGGAGAGGTAAGAGGCTGCATCTCATGTGCTTACCTGCGTGTGCGTGTGTGTGTGTGTGTGTGTGTGTGTGTGTGTGTGTGTGTGTGTGTGTGTGAGTGTGTGTGTGTGTGTGTGTGTGATTTCTACTTGTGCATGGTTACATACACAGTCATAATTTCAACATCCCACTAAGACTGTTCCTGCGCTTCCCTCTCAAAACGTCATTAGTTTCACCTGCTCATCTCATGCTTTGTGCAGTGAAGAGCACCATTTTGTGCTACATCCACCATTTCCTAAGACTTCACTGTTGCTTTTCCCACTCAGCCCTCCTTGAGTCTTTATTCAGCGTCTCCACAGCTTGCATAGAGAAGATAAGAGTTCCATATGCCTGACTCCACTCTCCACCTGCCTGCTTTACCCTGTCATTATCTCAAACTTGGCTCTGTTAAAGTCTTCTTTACCCTGCTGTGCTCTGGCTCCCGGACCTCCTGTATATCCTGTAGATGTAGATGTTTACGTTGCGTAGAGCACAAAAAGAAGCGCAATGTTGTGATCAGTGGCTTCTTCTGTGAGACCATCAGGGATCCTGTGTTACCACAATGACACACTGTGAAGGGCTTTGATTAAACTTTCATGGCGTGTGTTGTTAACAGGACTCTGAGGGCGTGGAGATCATGTTGGGAGTTTGTTCAAGTGGCCTGCTCATCTACAGAGACAGGTTGCGGATCAACAGGTTCGCTTGGCCCAAAATCCTCAAAATATCCTACAAGAGGAACAACTTCTACATCAAAATCCGACCAGGCGAGGTGAGAACAATAACAGTCATTGAAAATAACTCACATTTATTTATAGAGATGTCCAGAGCTGATCTGCTGGGTCTGTATTGGGGCTAATCAAGATTCTTTAAATGTAACCCATTGTGCTCCTGTCAAGTTTGCCTCTATTTCTATTTTCAACGTTTTCCAGATGCACTACGCCTGCAAAGTGCTGCCGCTGGCTAAAATTACTTCTTAAGTTCTTAACTTTCTGGAGATGAAGAGAAGCTGTCCTATTCCTGTCTAACATTTCCTGACCCAACAGATCCACACTCACCTCTCTCTTTACTGATGTTTTATAAAGGAAATACTGTGACGCTGCATATTTCATATGAACTAGAACTGCTCTCCTTTGTAGGCACTGCACAGCTGTTTTAATGAAGGACAATATCAGTATGGAATTTGGATATGGAATCAGGAGATATTGAGATTAGTGGCATAAACAATTGGACAGTGCACACTGGGCTATCACTATTTATATCAGCAGTTACTTTTTATGCCTCCACATCATTGATAGTTGTGACCGGAGGCATTTTTTTTCCAGTTGTCCGTCTATACGTCTGTATGTACGTACTTAAATTCATTATTCTCATTACTGGGAACACAATGCCTCATGAACACCTTGAGGGAATTACTTTAAATTTGGCTCAAATGTCCACTTGCTCTCAACAATGAACCGATTACACTTTGGGTTACATCATAATGTTCTGCAAAAACACTTTTCTGGACATTATTTGTCATATCTCAGGAACGGAAGGAGAGACATTTGGTCAGATACTGAATTAGTGACACTAATCTTCGGTGTCCACTTTGAAACTGGGATGTGTTTGAAGCATCTACGTTTTCACAGACATGAATGTAAAGTAGAAGTGCAGCTTGACAGCCACCAGGCGATAATTCTAGTTTACAGATGTAACTAGTAAAATGTAAGCATTAGGGTTGAGCTGAATACTCAGATGAGACCAGTATTCGGTACAAGTAATATGTTTGTGTCAATATCCATACTCATGATGAAGGAAAATCCTCTTTTGGGTAGCTGTGTTCAATCTCTTCTCTCCGAGGATATTCTAATAATCATAAATACAGCAACATCTGATCAGCAAACAATAATTTCAGGTTTTAAGATTCATGTTTTGGTTTGGCCGCACCTATCTCTGGTGTAAATCACACCCACTTCCTGAATAAACTCCGCCCATTCTGAGTATAGATACAGATACAGATAATTTAGATGGTACAGATACAGTTTGATATAGATAATGGTGTACTCGCTCATCCATAGTTAGCATTTAACATAGAATCATACCTTAATAGAAAAGGGATTACAAATAAATGAATGAACAAGGTCAGAGTTGCCTGTATAGTGAATCTAACCACCATGTTTTTTGTCCTTGTTGCAGTTTGAGCAGTTTGAAAGCACAATTGGTTTCAAGCTTCCAAATCATCGCGCTGCCAAAAGGCTGTGGAAGGTCTGTGTCGAGCACCACACCTTCTTCAGGTAAGAACAGAAGATCTCTGACTGTGATTGGAAACACCTTTTGAAGCTGCTGTAGGAAGGTTGTTAATTAAAAATCAACTTGTCAGCAAAATCTCATATTTACCTAACTGATAGCATTACGTTGCCCTGTTTCCAAAACAAAATTCTGGTATCAGGTGTTGACAGCTTGATAGCAAAGGGACAGTATTTTGTCCAGAGTTGGACTCACCAACAGAAGCTACTCTGTTTTCCCAAGTTTTTGACCCTTTGTGTTGTTGAATGATGACAGTGATGTCTTGTAAACATTTACCGATAATCACCTGAGACTGAATAGAGACAGTGTTCAGACTGTTAGTAGCTGTTGCCATTTGAACAATGTGAAGTTGCTTTTATGCTGCTTTAAGCAAAAAATTGTCTCTTGGCTTCTTTTGAGTATCGAGCCGAGCCTGAAGGCTCTCTGGAGATTATTCAAATGAGTGGGAGTTTCAATGTTTAACAATCCACTGCTTAAATCTGTGTTGTTATTTCTGTTTTGATTAATATGAATGTTTGTAACTTGTGACAGGCTCGTATCCCCGGAGGCACCCCCGAAGAAGTTCCTGAGCCTCGGCTCAAAATTTCGCTACAGCGGCAGAACGCAGGCTCAGACCCGCAGGGCCAGCTCCCAGATCATCAGACCTGCTCCGTTCTTCCAGCGCTCCTCCAGCAAACGCTACAACATGTCCCGCAGCTTAGATGGAGGTGAGGAGCAGATGAGGGTTTTGATTAATGGCTTGTCAAAGTGCCACCCAAATGTAAATGTGGTTATTTGTGTTCATTTATGTGATTTATTTTGATTAGCTGCTTTGTGTTACTTGCACACAATTTTCATTTTAACATGTCCCTATTTCTAGATATTGTTGTAAATCGTGTCTTTTGTGATCTTGTGGGCTGAAACTTTTCCCACTAAAAAATGCTGCTGCTACTTTTTTTGTGACAGGAGATGAAAGAAACATTTGTTAGAAGTTTAAATTAGTTTTTTGTTCCTCTTTCTATTTCTTTGAAAAGGAGGAAAATGTGCCTGTGAAAGCCTGTAAAGATAAAAATGTCTGGCACACTTTCGCAGTGCAATGACAAAGCCACAATGGGCACTTAAACATGAAGCCTTTCATTCCACTGCTCACATTTTTTCCTGGAATTCAAAACAGACCGTTGTGTCTGTAAAACATCACTGATTCCACTCCGTCACATCCAGCTTTGTCTTCCTGTCCTCCAGCACCCATTATGGAGAACCACGAGACTCTCATGAAGGACAGTGCCACAGACGGGGCAGCCAAAGTCATCGCCAAGGGAGACATTATCACCACGGTAACGACAGAGAAGAAGGCAGAGGAAGAGAAGGCGGAGCAGGAAGACGCTCAGATGGATGTTGCAGAGACGCCAGGAGCAGCTGAGGCAACACCGCTCAGACAGGACACAAAGGTAAACCACTGTCTAACAGGTTCTGTGCAGTCAGAGCTGCATTTCATGTGGATAAAGGAACTTTCTGGAGGCTTGAATTATCTTCGTACTTGGCTCAAAAAGAGGAAATTAATACAGATATTCCACCATACTGTCAAAGAAACAGACGATGTTTCTTAGAAGCTGCTGCAACTCTGTCTTTTTAAGTCCTTTTTTGAGATTTTAGTTGTGTTATCTTTCTTAATAGGCTTCTTAAGGGGGACCTATAGTGCTTTTCCTTATTTCCTGTCAAATATATCATGTTACAAAGTCAGATGTTCTTAAAAGAAGTGGCCAGAGTTTCAGATAATGAGGTAAGCATATGTAGAAGTAATCCCCATTCTTCTTTCTGATTTTGAGACTAGCTCAGGGGTGAGCTCACAATAGATTTCTTTATATGGTCATCTGCTCCAGATACGTTAATGCAAGTGTTTACATTACGTAGCCTACATTGCTACATACGTAGCTACATGCTAACGCCAGGGAAACATGTAGCCTTTGTTGCCGTTGATGTTAATGATGCTGCAGTATGCTGGGTTGTGTTAAGAAGCTTTTATTGGTGATGATGATTCACGGTTGAAAGTGCCTTTATACTCAGCTACTGTCATTCTTCGGTTGCCATGATGATGTAGTGATGTGAACCAGGAATTGCTGACCAGTCAGAGCAGACTGCGTTTTTCGGAAGGAGGGCTTAAAGAGACAGATGCTTAAACGGACAGTTTCAGTAAAATACAGGTTCAATACAGGTGTTCCAGCACAGACACTATGGGGAGAATAAAGAGTTTTTTGAACATTAAAGCATGTAAACATGTTCTAGAGAAACCCAAAATACAAGTATGAGTAGTAGAGTATGTAAGTATGAGCATAATATGTCCCCTTTAATGGCTGATAAGAATTTCCCAGTTGTTTTCAGCTTAACCCACTGCAGCAGACTAGGCCTAAGTGCTTCTTCTCATCTTGTGTGCGCTTTACTAATTAGCTTTTCTTTTCTTGTCCTTCCTTTGACCCCACACTATACTCGTGTGTGTGTGCTCATGCGTTACGCCCCCTTCCCCTTTACCCCTCTCCATTTCCACACACGACATCTCTGCGTCGCCATTTCCCTCCATCAGTGCTCCCCTCGTGTATACACAACTGACCCCCTCCGCTCTGAGCTCTCACTCCCCTCATCTCCTGTTTTATCGACTAAAGTACGGCGGAGGCGCAGGGAGAACGCACGTAAACGGGCCTCGTCAGTCAGTCCAGCCAAGAGCACCGCTGGGTGCCGCCGCCGGCAAGCCCTGGCCGACCGCAAAGCCGCCCTGCTGGATGAGCAGGTGCTGCTGCTGTCGGCGCGCAAGCAGAGGCTGGAGCAGGGCAAGAGCCGCGGCGGCACACTCTTCTCCTTCTCCCTGCACCTGCCCGACCTGTCCTCCTTCCTGGACGAGGACGGCTACATCACCTTCCCCGATCTGTCAGAGATGCGCTTCCTCCCTCTGTGTGCGCAGAACTTCCTGCCCATTAAGTCCCCATCACTCATCCCCTGCTTCCTCTTCATCTTCTTCTTCCTGCTCTCCACCTCCTTCTCCGTCCCCTACGCTCTCACCCTCTCCTTCCCCCTGGCGCTGTGCCTCTGCTACCTGGAGCCCAAGGCAGCCTCCTTGACCGCCTCCATAGCCCAGGGCTACCATGACCATGACAGTTCAGAGGAAGAGGAGGTGTGTGTGCGTGCGTCTGTATGTTCCAGTACCCGCCTCTGGCTTAGATTGACAGTTCATTATAACAGTTAACCCTTTATCCTGTCCTGTATCTCGCTCTGCTGTTTCACCAGTCCAGAGCCGACCTGGAGACTGTGTCTGTCCCAGTGTCTGTCAGTTCGCCTACTTTCAGAACCTCATCTCTGCCCGGTCACACTCTCATCCTGTAGACTACATCCTCATCAGCATCACACAGAGATGAACCTGCAAGTCTCACCATTTCATATTCGATTGGCTTGCATTTACTTCACCGTAACAAGAGGGTTAGACACAAATATTGGGGACTTTTTATTTACATCAGTCTCAAAACATGACTCTTCTCCCTGACACATTTGTGCAGCATCACTAACAAGTTTCCATGAAATAATATCACTGTCATGCTGCAGCGTATAACAGTGTTTTTATTAGAAATAATGATGATTTGAAGAGCTCACCTATCTTCATTTAGTCACTAATCCTTCACCAAACCTCATATTTAGAAACGTAATATCTGTGCCTAACCCATCTCAGTGTTATCATCCACATTCATAGCTCCACAGTAGAAAGCGACTGCTCCAAGATCAACACCAGCTGCATGGAAACACTTTCATATTTATCTATGCACTCAGTCTCTCTGCATTGCTATCTGAGTCAAGCAAAGCAGCACAAATTAAAATGAATGATTTAAATTGAACTCCTGCTGAAAAGGGCTAAAAGCAGATTACTGTTGAGTGCCAAGATGCGATCTTTTCCTCTCAAGCAACACCCTTTTTGGATCACAGATGTAATGTAATGCATGCTGTGTTGCAGAGAGACTGTGACAGTTAAATACATCCAGATCACCCCTAGTGTCAACATGCATGAAGAGGAGGGTGGAGGGCCTGAAAGTCAGGTTACTGTTCGTCAAATCAAATTTTTATATACAGTGCTGTATGTTTGACCAGCAACAACACAGCAAATGTTTAAACTATATATGTACTGTATCAGGATTCAGCCCTGTTTAAATCCAAAGCAAATTTAATATCATACTTAAATGTCAAAGTGACTGACCAAAGGTTTCAACTTCCTCTGAGTCTGTTTTGCTTGCTTATTTTTCCATTTGCTTTTTTCTTTGGGTTCTTCTTTTCCTGACTTTATCTGCAGTGTTGTCTGATAACGTGTAGCTCACAGGAACAGCCAGTGCATTTCCATTCGTTCCATTTGTGGTTATGACGAATCTTTGTAAAACGACAAATGCATTTTCAAGGGTTTACAAGTTGGGTTCTTGTTGTTTTCTTGCCTGCCACTCGGAACGGTTCTGGTCTGTTTGTGTAAACAGACCGACAGCGAACAAACTGACTTTGCCTTTGATGGAGAGATGACCGCCACAGAGGTTTGTACATCGAGGAAAGACGTCATATTTAAGGCATGAAAATAATTACCAATGGTGCAGAGATGTATAGTGATACAGAATCATAGTTGTAATGAAACATTTAGGAGAATTTGTGCACTTCAAGTTCTGCATGTGACGCATGCATTTCATCTTGTTATGCCCATTTATTTTTTTCTCTTTATTTAATGTATACTTAACGCACTTTATATGTACATCAGTGTTTCTTTTCCACTGAATAACTTCCATTGTAGACCATTTGCTAAACCTCTCCTCTCTAGCTGAAGTTGCTGCACCTGTCAAGCTTTGATATTCTTGTGAGACTTTATGAAAGGGTCCTAAGTGTGCACTTAATGGCTACGTACATAATATCCTGCTGAAAGATTGAGCCTAAAGCTGCACATCCAAAGTAAACAGTCAGCTTCCTAAAGGAAAACTGAACGATCAGGCTGTAATTACATTCTAACATGGCCCTTAGCTTAAACACATGTCTTTTTAACTTTAAATGGTTCAAAGGTGAGGGGTTTTAGAGTGAGGATTGTTTGTCAAACATAACTCAGTCTCTGGTAATGTTGGCTTTGGTTGCTCGAGTGTTAACTGTTAACCCCAAATATCATTACAAAAAAGAGCAAGACAGAGTTGTTAGTGTTACCTAAACTCTGATAGCAACAAGGCCTGGCTTCCACTAGGGGTGGGAGTCACCTGAGGCGATATACAAAATGTATCTAATGAACTGAAAATGCAATTCATATTATAATTCTAGTAGGCTACCAAAAGTTTGATTTGTATTTGCAATATTAATCATTTCTAGAAAACAAAAGTTGATACTTGGCGTTCGTGTATCTAAAGGATAGTGCCTACACTGTATTGATTTCCCCCCACCCCTTGCTTCCACACAGTAAAAAAGCAGATGTACATGTGTACTATGCTAATATGCTTATGTTCGCAGCTTATATTACAGCAAACAAAGGCATTGTTAAATCCAGTCCTTGGATAAGGCAGGTTTACTTATGTAGCACCATTCAGACACAAGGCAGTAGTGCTTTATAGGGGCATAAAAAATACATTAAGCAAAAGACATTTAGAAAACACTAAAACTGCATTTAAAAGACAATGAAAACAAAAAGGAGGAGTTAGATTAAAAGTCAAGTATCCAGGTTGTTGGAAAGCTGATGTGAACAATTATGTTTTAATCCTTGTTTTAGATGAGTTAATAGTTAAAGCAGACCTCAGGTGTTCAGGACAGCTGTTGGACAGCACAGAAACTAAAAGTTGTTTCATGTTGCTTGGTTTAAATCCTGGGAACCCTGAGTAAACCTGACTTAGATGGCCTGAGGGGTCTGGATGCTTCGTAGCGTACGAGTATATCAGAGATAAATGTAGGCCGGAGACCATTAAGTGCTTTATAGACTAATTTTAAAATCTATTCTTCATACTTCAACCTGTGTTAAAGGTCAAAGCTTGACGGGCACATCTTGGTGTTATGGTTGCTAAGGCTATGACTGGACAAGTGCCGTTTGGGGGAGAGGTTTCGCAAATGCTCAATTTCTGTTCCAATATTTTCACTTTTTGAATTCAGTCACTCTCCTCACCCTCTCTTATCTCTCTGCTTGCCACTCCGTGTCGCTCTCTTTCTCTGCCCCTTCGCCCGATTGGCCCTCATGTGTCTCTTCTCTTTTAATTCCTCCTTATCTCACACTCTCTGTCTCCCCTCTTTACTCGCTGTCAGTCGGACGCAGATGAGGACTCTGAGATGCGGACTCAGGTACACTGGGCTCACTTCATAGCCCAGCTCAGTGCATCATACCGTCACCACCACCAGATGCACTGAGCCACTCAGACATCAGTCACTTTGTGCCATCTCTCCACCTTGGCTTGCCTGCTGCCTCTTCTGTTGACACGCTCGCTATCACACCACACACCAGACGAACCATTCACTCCTGCCTGACTTCTCTTCACAGACTGCTGCTGCAAAGCTGTCGCTGCTGCTAAACAGACCATTCCAGCTCATTTTCAAAGTGCTATTGTTTGTAAATGGTGGAGTCATATTCCTATTCCTTGTTGCTGCACCCAAGTGTCAGTTTACAAGGGTTTTCTAATCCTTGGCTTTTACACAGTTTTACTTTTGCCATCATGTCATTTACAGCCATACCATCCAAAGACAAACTCCCAATTTCTTAACAAGTCTAAAATCACAGCACAGGACCTTTAACTGCAGCTCCTCTCCCCTTTTGTCTTTACAGTATAGTTTCATAAGACGAGTAAAGGGGGAAAACGTTTTTATCAAGCATAGTAATCTGATGCTAGAGGTTGGTAAGAAAATGCATGAGTGAAACATGCATGCAGGTGCTTTTTGTATGAAGAATTCTAACCGATAACAAATATGTCTAACGCATCAGTAGCTCTGCAGGTGTTAAATACTGCTGTGTGAAATTGAGTCATTACATTTTTATCTAACAGATTTCTTGCTGTGAGCATCCAAATAAACTCTTGTGAGAAATAAAGCAACTCAAATGAAACTTAAGTCTAAGTTTGTAGAGGTTTTAACTTCTAACAGGATTTGGGAATGGTGTGCTCAACTTAACCTGTCAAGTTAAGTCTGTGAATCTGTGCATGCAATCATTTATGTTAATTAAAATGAAGCTGGCCCTAAATGCTGACTCAGCATTTAAGTACAAGCTGCTACTCTTTCAGTTCCAGCTGCCATGTGAGTGGACATTTTGCCATTATGTTGCTGTTTGTGCGAGCTGTTGCACAGGTAGTCTCCCACAGAGGCCTGTCAACAATGAGCATAAAGAGTGAAGCTTATTGTGCAGTTGATTTAAGTCTGCTTTCGTTGATTGCAGACATTTTCAAAGCTGCATTTTATGCTTCCTGACTTTTTTTGGTAATTTATTGGAAATGCAAGCTTCCGTTGCGTACATAAAGCATGGCCGTCGTTCCCTCTTCACCGCTCCTGGCCTCATCTCCTTGTATCATGGTTGACCGGCTACTGCAGGACACCACACCTCCAGAAGAGATGGTCAAGCACCAGACCAACATCAGCGAACTGAAGCGCTCCTTCCTGGAGACGGGCGACCCCGTGCCGGGCCTGACAGAATGGGAGAAAAGACTCTCCTCGTCCCCTGTGCGCTCCCCCAGAGCGGATGAACCACCAATGATAGAGCCGCTGGAGCCACAGGATGTAAGCTGCTGCCCTCAGCCGACTGAATGACGGCATGTGTGTGTGAAGCATGACATCACCAAGGAGATTTTTGCATTAACAAAGTTATCAATCTCAAGAGTGTTTGGGTAATGAGTCTTAGTGCAGTAAATTCAATCATTATAATGGGGGTAGAGACATCAGAATGAGTTGGGTGCAGTGCATTTATGTTCCACACCCCTCTGGTGTGTATTAAAGAAGCGTCCTTTATGGAGGAAATTTATCTCTCAGTCATTTTGAGTTAGCGTGCGAATAAACGAGTCTCTCTTTGCCACTTTCACCTTATGTCTCACCACTCATCAGCAGCTGATTAACATATTAATTTGTCTCGGTAATGGACTGCGAAGTCATTATTCAGTAATAAGATTGTTGTGCTCGGTGACATTGCGTGCTGGAGTTAGGAGCAGTTTTATCAGAGTTTCTGCTTTACTTGTGTTGTGTGTCATAATCTGATGAACTCACACAGGACAGATGAGCGGCACTAATTAAAATCTCTGAAGACTAATCACTGACATCAAGCGCATCAGACTGACTGAAATGAAAAGAAACAGATTCACTGCAAGAGCTTTGGGATCTGGATCATGTCCATGTAGTCACGCTGGACATGTCCTGTCTTGTGTCAGTCTCAATATGTGTGACCTTTTATCTTTTATTTTTTCCCTCTTTAGACTAACGACGAGCAGCCTGCAGCAGAAGAGACAAAAGAGGAGGTGGAACCCAAAGTCACTGAGGTAAACTGCTTCCACTTTATTTTTCACATGTAAAAAAAAAAAACATGCAGTTTAGTGAGTGTGCTGTTTTGCCCTCTTGTTTTTAACTGGCTCCGGACATATTTGGACACTGGCTCAGTCTTTGGTAATTTGGCCCTTGCACATTCAGTTTCTCTACTTCCTTTATCTGCCCTTTTTCTCATTTCATTAAATCTTAATTAAAGCTTGAAATGCACTTGAAAACTACCAATATTAGTTTTTAATGTGATTCTAAGCTTTCAAAAATCAGTGTTTATATGAATCCAATCAAAAATCAGTGTTTAATATGAATCCAATCAAAAATCAAATTATCCAGAGGAGGAAATTAATTTGGTCAGATGACTGACAACAATACAAAAAAGTAACGTTACAGAAAACACACAGAGTAAAATAATATGGACAAATCCATTAAAGGAACTTTACCGGAGCAGTCAAGTGCTGATAGACAATCTTTAAGCCCAGTTCAAACCAATGATTGGTGACGAGACAAAATCATTTTAGAACATGGCAGTTGCTGCTGCTAATCGATGTATGTGCTTATGCCCCTCACACACACACACATTCTACATGACCGAGTAATTGCCGTTGGTTATTTATATTATTGTGGTGTATTTATTATGAATACAGTCCATCTGATACTTATTGTGTCTCTGTTTTCGCTGGTTCATCACTACTACAAATGCAACTGTAGCCAGTATCTCACTATCACCGTCCTCATTCATATTTTAAGAAGCTACAAATTATATTCAGCCACAAAATAAGCCTGAAAAGCTGGAAATCAGAACAGAAGCACAGGCAGGTTTTTAGAACGTTGCAGAACAGCGAGTAGTTGCCTGTTTCAACTTGTCTCGTTGTGAATTCAGTCTGAACTGGGCTTTACACACCAGGGGCGTTATTTGTGTGTGTTATTAATATGCACGTCATTATGTTTTTTCAAACTATTGTTTTTGTCCTAAGTACTTTCACACAGAAAAGGAATATTACATGGTGAAAAAGTGACATTACTTATTTTGGAAAGGTTGATTTTTTTAAATTTTTTTTGAGTTTTTACATAGAATAAAGGCATCAACCAATCACATGACGTAGAACACCAACATTGCGAAGGCCCTATAGTCTGATCCAAGAATGCAAACTTAATTATTCCTTTCAGCCTTGAAAAGGCAGCCATACCAGATTTACTGCTTGCATTCTTACCCTTCCTGATAAAAGCCCTACACATATACTCTGCATGATTGCTGTCCAAAGGGAACTTAAATTCACTTAAGTTTTTCACTAATAGGAAACTCGATCAAATAGCTTACAGTAGGTGTGGCTATACAACAACTTAACTCAGACAGACCTCCAGACACTGCTCTGGGTGAATAGGATCCTGGTCGTTGTCACAAATTTGCAACATCGCAGTTGAATCTATTTGCACCAAAACCTTTTATTGAACAAGTGTTGTAGCTATTGCGTATTCACATTGCTGCTGGTATGAATAGTTCTGATGCAGACTATTCGCAGGCTAGTATTTCATGTGTCTGTGTCATTTATTTGTTACGCCCCCTGTGTGTAAATGCCATTTCATAGTTCTATTAGAGATAATATCACCATATCTGTGCAGAGATACATTCAAACAGTGCATCTTTGTCCAAGTATTTCTGGAGCTCAGTCTGTGTATGTGTCATCTCCGGATATACGGTCTCTTGAGCTTATTCTCACCGTCTTGGCTTTGTGATGCCCTCTGTCTATTAACTTGAACGATCCATTTCCAATAAGCCAAGTGTCTCCCCAGGCGGCAGGGTATCTGGTGAAATACGTGGTGGATAGTATCGTAACAGATTTGGCCAGCTCCTCGGGGCCACACGGGATTAGTCTGTCAACCACTATGGACGACGAAGTCTTCATGGACGGGACCCTGAGGGAGGTGGAAGAGAAAACCCCCGACTCCCAGGAGGAGGTGTCAGAGAAGGCAGACATGAAGGTCAGCCCTGGAGCTGTCAGACAGGAAGTAACCCAGGCCATCATAGACAAGAAAGGAACGCTCATTATCTTGAAGGAGACGGAGGATAAAGTCGACATGGAGGGCAAAGAGATAAGTGCTGCGGGTGAAAAAACAGAGCCTGTCGTCCCCGGAGAGGCCAAAGCTAAGGAGAGTGAAATGCTGTCTGCCTCTAAAGAGAAAGAATCTATCAAAGAAGACTCTTCTGTTGTTATAGACGCCAGAACCACAGTAGTCAAGACGCAGAGTCCGAAGATGGAGGTAAAAACTGATGACGTCACTTGGATTAAAGGTACTGACTCGCCTAAAAAGGCCATGGCATCATGGATATCTGAGGAGGTGAAGACCGAGGCTTCAGAGGTCCTCAGTGTGATGACAAAGCAGATGACAGAGATGAAGAGTTCTGACGGTGTGCAGCAGAAAGCAGAAATCTTCACCTTCGAAGAAGTCCAGACGGAGCAGTCAAAGCCCAGCCTGACTCAGATTACACTTTCTGAATCTTCAACTACATCCTTAGTAGTGGTACTGTATGACAACTAAAAGCCACAACTCGGTTTTGGCTGCCACCCTCCATATCTCCACCACCACCACCCTCAGCCTAGCCCATTGCCTTTCCCTCTAGCAGCAGCCAAACCAGTCTAACAACAATGTAACCAAGCGCTCTGCATGGCTAATGGTCCCTTAACACCCAGCGTTTACTCTCACACTTGCCAAACCGCCAGTTTCTGTTGCAATCGAGCCCGCTGCTTCTTTTTGATACAACTTCTTTTGGGTTTGTTTTTGAGTTTGTTGACAGCTAAAACAGCTCGGCTTGCCTTCACAGCTGGCTCCAACAGCTGATAAGGAAAGCAATGGGGGCTCTGGCAGCCTCCTGTTTGTTTTCTGCCGTTTTGCTCAGCTGCACCATCCCTTTCTTTCAGCTCTGTTATCAGTTCCCTGAAAGCAGTGACTTCATAGCCTTGGCTCAGTGCCACCGCTGCAGCTTTCCCCACCTCATCCTCCAAAATCCCCTCCTGCCTCCGTAACAAGTCAGGGGGGAAAAAAAATTGTATGGGTCTACCTGAAAAGAGATTTCACTGTTCTTAAGTAACAGTTTTTCAAAAGCAGATTAGTGGAAATTTTGCTGCTGGTGGATTCAGCAATCCCAAAATCGGATTTTTGTTTGAGGTTTTAGGATTTGTTCAACTTGGCATTCAGCAGATTTAATGAGCTACACAATGGCATCCCATAAAATCCATACAATATTTACTTTTCAAATCTTTCATTTTCCCACCCTCTCTCTCCCTTTGCTCTTTGTCTTGTGTTCACTGTGACTTTTGACTTTCCTCTCTTTTCCTCTCTCTCTTCTTGTGTCCGTCCATCCTTCTGTCCCATCAGTCTACGCTGGGATGGGTTTCCTCCTCTGAAAAGGTGACCACACCCCTCTGGTCCTCACAGATTTCTAAATGCAGTGGTTTTCGTGTAACTCAAACCTTAATTGTCTTTTACATGTAATTCTGTTGTGAAATTCTGAAAATGTATAACTCACATTTTTACCATTTTTCTCCATCAGGTGTGATGCAAAGCGACCCTGTACTGAGTGGGTTTTATTTTTGTCACAGTGAAGCAAAAACATGATCTAATCGTACAATTATCATTCACAGACGTCAGCTGAGCCGGAGGAGAAGGCAGCGGTTGCCACGGTGACAGAGGCAGCACCAGCCGTGTCGACAGGGCCAACGGTGAATATCCAGACCGCAGAGGCTGCACAGGCCGAGCCAGTGCACACTACAGCAGAGCTCACAATGTCAGCAGAGTCTGCAGAGGGACAACTAGATTATGCACAAGAGGATGTTAGTGGCATTAGTTCACCAGCACAATCTGGTTTTCCAGGCACTGCACCACCTTCAGAGCAGCTTCAACAGTGTGCATCTGTGGAGCTGGTCGCAGAAAAACAGCCAGTAGCAACAAATTTAGGGTTAAATGAGAGCCTGTCTGGCGGTAGCGCCTCGCTGGAGTCTGCAGTGACCCTAGCAGCAGAGAGGGGAAATGAGGAAGTAATAGATGAGGAGGGAGAGGATACCGGTGTGGAGGGCGAGACGTCGATGTCAAAACACAGAAATGATGGTTTCCGATTCACTGTTGCTCCTGCCTACATCAGAGATGGTGAAAACGAAGAGAAGCTGACTTCAGCAGAGGATGAACACAACGAAGAGGAAGCTGTAGAGAGATGTCTGAAGGCTTTAGAAGAGGAATTAGCAGATTGTAAAGACACAGAGGAGAGAACGCACACAGAAGTAGATGGCAAGAGAGTCCAGTTCTCCAACAAAGTGCAGTATTTCGAAGAACAAGAGTTTCCCACGGAGTTCGAAAATGGTGTTGAGGAGGTGGATGAAGACACGGGTGGATGTTTACCAGCGGAGGATGAGAGACCAAAGAGCTTTCCAGACATCTTGAAACCTTTGCCCTCTGAAAAAGAGAAATACTACTGTGCACAGATGGATGGCTCGGAAGATGAAACGGAGAGAGCAGAAGAGGAAGAGACAGATGGAAAGAAGGAAGAAGTGGAGGAGGAGCACAGTGAAGAAGAACTGAAGTTGAAAGTGGCAGACGACTGTGATGATGAAAAGTCTTCAGAGGTGAGAAAAGATTTTGTCACATCAGAAGAAGTAAAGGAAGAAGAAACAGACCACGCTGACACACTGAAAGAAGAAAAAGCAAAGGAACAAGACCAGACGTCCAGCCCACATGAAGTGACTCTGACTGAACCGCTTATCGTAGCCAACCCGCTCACCTGTCCACTTCCAGCCACGTCTCAGTCGGAGGTAACCCTGCGTCACCTCAGATGGCCTCAGCCTCGGCCCTGTAACCCCACCTCCACCCTCCCCTCCTACCAACACAATCTGCCACTAATAATCAAGGGCAAAACTCCACCAAAAGCATGGATACGCGTCTAACTTCACAGTTTGTCTCTGAGCAGATCAGGGGACCTTTTAATATGACATGGTGCACACACTTGATCAAAACCTTGTGATTTGCATTCTCCAGTATCCACTCCTTCACGGGATCAGGGACTTTAATGCATGACTGCATGCTCATTTAGAGATTTAAGCCCTTCAATGACAGCCTCTGGCTTAGTTTATTAGCATGCAGCATTTATTTGGGTCTATTTAATTTTATGTACAACAGGGTGGAGCTATTTTAAGAACAAAGACGTACATTTAACAGTGAACACCTACAGCAATTTGTTTCAGACACGACAGCTAATTAAATTAGAGCACAGATGGTTTGGTGCTGCTGTTCTCCCTCTGTGTATTTATGTGTGCCTGTTTTTTATTTTTGTCCTTTAGAGTCTTGATGTTGTCGAGGTGGGAACCAAAGAGATGCCTGTAGTCCACACAGAGACAAAAACTATCACCTACGAGTCTGCAGAGGTACAGATATTGATATTAATTCCATTTTAAATCCTGCACCATTTTGAAAGATGGGAGAGAGAAGTGTGATGAGTCTGTAATTTACTGGGGAGGAAAAAAAATCTGCCCTGTAAGAGAGTAATAGTTATGTATACATATACAGCAGATAAATAGCATTTTAGGTATTCATGTAGTCGTGTTTGTGTCCACTTGATGAAAGTAAGTTCAATATTCACTCTCTCCTTTTACTTCTGTTTTGCTCTCTATCAACCTCCTGGATGAAAAGTTATTTATTTGTGCATATAAAAAATAAAAGTGGGGGGAAAAAAACTAGAATATAAAATGCACAGGTGGGATGCAATACAAACCACTGAGGTCCTGTAAAAGGACCCCATGTAACACTGAAATTAAAGTCAACTGTATATGCTTGCCACACATGGACATAAAGATTTCAAAAATATGTAAAAGAAAGAAAATAATACAATTTACAAACTAGAAATACTAAAAAAAAAAGAAATAAAAGTAACAAAAACAAGGATTTAAATAATATTTTTGAGCTGCTTACATACACTGTATCATAACTAATTTGAATAATACTTTACTTCGTCAAGAGTAGAGATCAGTGCTTCTCGCGTCTTCGCTGTGGTGAGCCTATCCAGGCAAGCGTGCATGTTCGTGGATGTTTGTATTCCACTGACTACCTCGTCGCTGCTTCTTTGCACTGGGCTCATTGGACATTACCCACTAATATGTGGACACCGTCGTTGCAGAATCTTAGTGCCCAACCTCCAGTTCCTCCCTAGTTATTACCGTTAGCGCAGTTAGCACCATTAGCAGCTTGCTGCCAGCTCAGCCAACCTCCATGTTGAGAACCATGTGCAGCCAACTCATATGCTCTGAATTTTGCATTGAGCCCCTATATTTTTTTTAAAAAATCTGTGTTCAGAACAAAGGAATACTTGGCACATCTATTTCCAAACAGGTGCAAAGGAGAGCAGAACACAACTTGTAGAAAACGTTTGCCTGATGACGGTCTAGTTACCAAAACATGGCAGCATTAGAATAATTATTTTTGCAAGTTAGACAGTGTGCAGTTTTTCTTCAAAAAAAAAAATCTGTGTTGCTAACTTTTACTGTCTTCCATTTCATGTTGAGCAGATACTACATAATGTTGTATAGATATTGACTTGTTTAGCAACAAATGGCAGAGAAAGACTAACTGGTGAACAATGTGGAGCTTTTAGCAGCTAAAGCGACAGATATTTTCCTCAGGAGTTGGACGACATCGCTAAAAAATGAGTGAATATTGGACGTACATTCTTCAGGTGTCCAGGAAAAAAACTCTAAATCAATGTTGATTGAGTACTATGTCTGCCGGGTGTTTATATAAAAATCCAACACAACCTCCAACACAGCTTGGCGTCACGGTGGGTGGAGGATTAATTCTGTCTACAAGTGGCCAAAAAATCAATTAATGCAGCTCAACCACCAGTTAGTGATGAATTATATTTGATAGGAACTCAATAAATCTGTTGTAATGGGCAGTTTTACTTCATCTAGAGCACAAATATAAAATGCAGTTTCAAAATGGAGTCTTTTGCTCGTCAACAGGTCGACACCAATGGTGACGTCGACCCCGGGGTGTTGCTGAGTGCTCAGACCATCACCTCGGAAACCACCAGCACCACGACGACCACACACATCACAAAGGTCAGGGTTCATCTGTTGTCCCTCTGGGTCTCTGAACACTTGACGCCTCAGCCTGTGCATGTGTGTGTTAACCTTTCTCCACTGCGGAATATGAAGCATGAATAATAGGTGAAGAGTGGGGAAAGGAAGTGAATCTATCTTTGTAGCACAGAGACATGCCTCATTACACACTCCTGCACGGGGTAAATGGAAACACAGAGTTATGTTATTTACGTACACTTATATATATTTTTTACTTTTGTCACTACCTTGTGCAGTAACCAGAAGTGATGCATAAAGCAGCTTCAGTTTGATTAAAGCTTACAGCTAAGAGAGGCAAAAAATGAGTCCAGGGTTTCGCTGTTTAGGATGTTTGATGTATAGAAAATGCTTACATTGAAGGAGCTGGAAGCAGTGAATATTGGTGTTTTTTGCATTAAAAAATTACATAAGCTAAAAGGCTGCAGATTAATTTTCTGTCAGTCAACATTTTTCTGAATTAATGAGGCTGGAAAACTGCTTGCACAGTACACCAGAGTTTTATTCTCATGTTTATTCAAGCTTTACGCAACCTTCCTGACATCCTTGGCCCCATTTAAGGATGTTGACTGAAGCATATAGCATTATAGAACTTGAAGATTATGTGTTTAATAAAGCTTTGAGATGTTGCCATATGATCTTAAAGTCTTCTCTCTGCTCTCAGACGGTGAAAGGAGGAATATCAGAGACGAGAATCGAGAAGAGGATCGTCATCACAGGAGATACAGACATCGATCACGATCAGGTATCTTAAGAGTTTCTGTTTTCAAACTGTTTCTCATTTGTTCTCCATTAAGTCAGTAAATGGATTTGACCATGACAAAGTAAAATGCTAGTGGCCCCTCAGGACCTTATCTTGTACTTTGCGAGCATAGCACAGCCCCATGATACAGAGTGGCTCATCATGTGACATTTTAAATGAAAAACATTAACTCGTGATGTGACATTAACAAATACTGAAAGTATGACAAATGTAACTAAGAGTGGCTTCCCTGTTGGCATATTGACTCACAATCAAACATCCCCGCTCCCTCCCCGCCTTCCCCATTTTCTGTCTCCCCCTGGTGATCCCTCCTGGCACTGCACCCCGTATATAGGCTCTGGCTCAGGCCATAAAGGAGGCTAAAGAACAGCATCCTGACATGTCAGTGACCAAAGTAGTGGTACATAAAGAGACAGAGATCACGCCAGAGGAGGGGGAGGACTGACCCAGGTAAGACAACAAGGTCCCAGTCCTGGTCCCGGATCTGTCCGTGTTAGTCTGGTCTGGTTTTGGTTTTGATTCGGTCGGACTGGGCTTTGTCAAGCTGGTCTCCATTCTTGGGCATGCTGCTTTTCCCATCAGCACTTCCTCTCACTGGTACAGACAGCCCTGCTTCTGTAGCACTTACAGCTAATGCATCATACTGTTGTCATTCCAGCTCCACTCCCCCTGCAGGGAAAAGGTCGGCTGATGCGTGTGTGTGCACACAGACCGGATATTATAGTCTCAACTCGTAATGACAAGGCTTAAAAACCTTTACAGTAATGCTCCTGGCAGTCTCATGCAACATCTTGTAATTGGACTGCAACACTCCCCCCTGCTGGAAAGAAGCATAACTCCCTTTTTATTAGAGAGAGCCAGTATGTGAACATGTAACACAAACCTTTCTGTGTTTCTACAGATAATTGGGGCGTCATTTAATAAAAATAATGAACCATAAAATAATAAAACTGCACCCTAAATTAGAAAATGTGCAAAACTGGAGATGAACTTAGTTTCTTTATTTACTAACGTACAAAAAAACAAGTCATGTTCAAACAGTTGAGCCTGCATGTTGTGCAATATTCAGTAAAAACCTTGAGTATACATTGTTTTGTCTACATTGTGTAGTCTCACAAAGGGCACCAGCAGGGATGAGAGATTAAATACCGGCTGAACCAGCTTCAGCTTCTCAGAGCGCCCAGCCTGTGTCTGCATACGAACCCGTATCGACTGAAATCTGATCTTGAGCGAACACAGACGTGCTGTAGTCTATTTTCAACTCTGTTCTTACAGGAAAAACCATATACTCTAACTGGACGGTTCCTGAAACAAGCAGTTATATTAATATTGCAATTAAAAATGAAGTATATTTGCAGAAAAACCTTAATTTATGCTGTTTGTTTGTTTGTATTCGTATCGTTGTTGACTGAATGCACCAAAAATCAAACAGTGTTGCTCTGCACAGCAGCCTGACTGTGCAGTCTTTACAGAGAGAAATGTTCATGCATGAGGTGAATCCCTGACATGTTAAAACCATGTCTCCAGGACACAGTGTGTGACATACTGCTCCTCTCTTCCTTTCTGCATGGGGGGAATAAATAGGTCAGCGTTTGTGCAAACTTCACAAATGCAACCATTTGTGTTCCAACTTGTCCGCCGGCAGTGTCGTGCGGCTTATTTCAGGTCTGGAGCTGCGTGAGGGGAACCTCTCATTCCATCGCACCGCAGCATGTCGTTAAAACCTCGCCACCTTTTCCTCTCAAACATTTGGAATCTGGAAACTGGAATTGTCCGGTTCATTCTTTTCACCTTTCGGCTCTGAAGCTTTGTTATTTCCCTATTTTTAACTGAGACAATCCCAAGGCGCAGGGTTTGGGATGATGAGCGTGCATGTGTGTACTTGCGTGACTCACCAGATGGGAATGCTTGGCTTTGTTTCCGCGGCCTTGCCCTTAGTCCTGTGTGTGTGTGTGTGTGTGTGTGTGTGTGTGCGTGAGTGTGTGTATGCTGTCTAATATCTGCGTGTCAGAACTGCTTTGTTTCTGAGTAGCATTATTAACATGATACTAAACGTTTTCTCTCTGGTCTTTTGGACGCTTGTCTCTTTCCACTGTAGATACACACAGTGTTTGGGCTAAACAGTGTCAGAAAGGTTTGGAGCAGCATTGTCAACAGTAAAATGAAAATTAAACAGTGTCTTCTTGAGAGAACACACAGACGAGGAGGTGCAGATCAGTACTCAAGTCCTCCAAAACTGAAACACGTCTCCAGCACAGCGGGCTTTATTCATACTGTATTCATTTTCAGCCATATTACCATCATCAGGCTCTCTAACAGTACACTGTATATACTGTCATGTTAATAATAAATCACCATAGACAACATCTATACGGAAAAACATTCCAAACATTCCTGTCTTAAAAGTACTTTCTACAAAATACTGTTACTTTAAGCTTACAATATATAAGACCATGAATACAGAACATAGAATATCACAGTCATTCTATCCAAATACTGTCTTTCATCTTAACCCATTAATGGGTAAAAAGCTTAAATATCAGTTTTTCAATACAAGGCAATAAATGTATTATTTCAGCCACATTATTCAGTTTATTCTAACCCCTTTTCTCAATTAACATTTTATCTGTCACTTAACATCATGCGTTTGGACTTAACACATCCATTCCATGGAGTAAATTTCCAATTGTTCTAAATAAAAAAGTTCCTGTTAATTTACTTAAAGGGACAGTTCACCCCAAAATCAACAACACATTTTCCCTCATATCTGTAGTGCTATTTATCAGTCAAGATTGTTTGGGTGTGAGTCGCTGAGAGTTGGAGATATCAGCCGCGGAGATGTCTGCCTTTTCTCTAATATAATGGAACTAGATGAAACTCTGCTCAAAGCTCCACAAAAAAAAAATACATTTTAAAAACTCAACAGCAATGTCTCTTTCCAGAAATCATGACCTGGTTACTCAAGATAATTCACAGACCCTGTTGTGGGCAGTTTCATGTAGAAACATTTTTTTTTCCTTCAGACTACACACAGATGGAAGCATGCAGCTACTGCTAGCTCACCTTGCCTCACTACGCTAGTTAACATTACAGCTCAGCCAAGAAGGACGCCATTAATGTTTACATCTCAAGCTTTCATGAGCATGAGCCTCTCGTCCATGGTTAGATGCACGCTTCCTTCTGGTTAATGACACTATTTAAACAAGGTCTTCGGATTATCTTGAGTAACCAGGTCATGATTTCTGGAAAGACACATTGCTGTTGAGTTTTTCAAATGTATTTTTTTAGTACTTTGAGCACCACAAGCCGAGTGTCATCTAGTTCCATTATATTGGAGAGGAGGCAGACATCTCTACGGCCGATATCGCAAACACTCAGCAACTCACACCAAAACAATCTAGATAAACAGCACCACAAGTAAGAAAATAGAAATGACTTTTTCACTTTGAGTTGAGCCGTCCCTTTATACTGCCATATTTAGAAATCCACACTGCCCTCAAAGGAGCAGCAGTGTCTCCAAATCTCTCTCTGTTTTGCAAGAGAGCAGATGTGGTGAATAAAACATGATGTACTGGAGAACAGGTGTGAAACATGTTTTAATAAATTGACTAACATTGAAATTCAGACCACATCGTAGCAGATACTGTGTTTGCCAGTGGTGACATTGGCCTTTACTGACTCATAACTTGTGGTCAGATTCAAAATAGTTGGCATTCATTTCCAGGGATGCCACAGGGAGCGTTGTTAGAGCCTGTGAAACCTGTGTGTATCTATGTTGTGTGTTCATTTTTGTATCTCTGTATTCCCTCGGTGCATCTTTTTATGGTGTTAAAACTGCCACAACCTTTCATCAGGCTGATAGTCAGTCTTCAGCAGAGCTCACTGTGGCACTGAATGCTCATATGTGATCAGATACACAGGATGTACTAACTGCTGTTTCCTCTGTTCCTCCAGGAGTAACACTGAGGGCTGTTTTCTGTTCAACCTCCCAGAATCCAACATCCAGAACTCCACATATTACTCCGGGGACTCTCAGAAGACTAGATAGGCTCCTACTCTCCAAATGCTGCAGCTCGCCGCTAGTCGCAACCATCACCTGCAAAATAAATAAATGCATCTTGCATGAGAAGGAAGCAACGTTGCATTATCAAACAAACGGCAAGATTATACTGAAAACTGTACGATTTTAAAAATGGTTCTCGATCCGCCTGCACGCCGAATCCCTGTGTGTGTGCAGCAAGCAAACCGTTTGCTTTCACTGCCTTATGAATTTGATGCATTTTTATGATTACTGAGAATAATTATTGTAGCAACGTTTTATTTATGAAATAAAGCCATCACTCCAGAAACTTAAAATCGCTGTAGGCTGTATATGTTAGGGAGCATACACTATTTAACCTTGCTGTTAGAAGTGCCAACCTCATTTGCCAGCAAGCATTGCCTCACTCACTCCAACCGACCCGATGATTCTCCGTCAGGTGTGCCACTACAGAAATCACTACAGCCCACTTCTGTACATATCCAAGCTTTCCTAGGAAAATAGCAAATTATCTTTCACAATTGATTTATGTCACGTCTACTTGAATTGCATTTTCCTTTTTATGATCATTTCAGTATTTTATCCTCGCTCACCGATTTGATTCCACCAAGATGGTCTTTTTTTTTTTCTTTTTCTTTTTTGTGGCAAACGCCAAGGAATCAAGATTTCTGTGCAAGAAATCGATTTTTATGTGCCTGCGCAGGCTTTGAATGTTTTCCCGGGTAGATGATCGGCTGCAGCACAAGTCCCAGGTTTGTGTGACTGTGAGGCAAAGGGCTCAGACTGCCGAGCTCTGCCCAAATTAGATGCAAAGCCAAGAGAGATCTGTCAACCCCCCCCCCACCACCACCACCACCACCACCCCTCCTCCATCCACCCTGAACATGTCAACTGTATGCCTCCCTCATATCTGTTCAACTGTATCTGAATAACCCAGTATTGTTGTGTACAGCCATGTTTTCCTCAAAATGGTGAAATAAAAGTGGCAAATGCATTTGTTTTAATTTGCTGTTTTCTTCTCAAATAATAAAGTGTTGACCACAGACCTGAAAATCATGTCACCGTTGGACCCATTGATTCACTATTGGTACAGTTTCATACTGAGATGTTGAGTCAGTGATAATTCAGATAAGAGCTTTGCTGATCATGACACAAGACATTAGTTATCCCACAGCTTTTTATCATAATAACCTACAAATGATGATGTATCCAGCTGTGCTCTGTGTCCCTGAGCCCTTTAATAGACTGAATCATAATATTATATTTGCCTTAAGGCTAAAAATCTGTTTATTTAATAGGTTATATATTAATTAGTTTAATCTTAAAGGATTTAAGAGAAAAATCCACAACAAATGGCCAACATCTAACAACCTGAGTATTGAGAGATAAAATTACTAAAATAACTTTATGGACATTGAGTCATTATTAATATTTTTAAGCTTTATACATTGGTTTAATAAATAAATAAATGTATTAATTAGAGGGGGTTGGATTTGTTAATAGTGGGCCAATCTATTATTCATTGAACCAAATGCTGGAAACACTTAGTTGTGTTTAAGGCAGCGTCCTCGGGGTAATTAAGAGAGGATTTTTACAGCTATAGGTAATTATGGTGAGCGCACGCAGGCTGCTGAAGCCCCGCCCCGCTGTGTACGTGCGCGCGTGCAGGAGGGGAACTAAAGGTAAGAGCTCTCACTCCGTCTCTGTTGCTGGGTGCCAGCAGGTCGACACTAAAAGGAGGGCCAGGTGGATCCTATTTAGGTTTGCAGCATCTCTAAAACCCTTTTATTACTTAATAAACATAGTCCAACTAACTGTGCTGACCACCTGCTGTATGGTGCTTATCATTTGAATTCGTGCATATAACCTAAAGGAGATTAAAACTGCAGTATGGTAACAAAAACTTGAGCATGTGACTGTGCATAACCAATATGTCCCTGTACTGTAATAAAAAATATAAATCAAAAGCTACAGCTTAAAATAAGAACAAGTAGACTACATGTGTTACTGTGCTTTCACCATGTCTTTAATTTTATACATGGACCTTTGACATTCTATAACAGACAGATGCATGACCTTCAGGGTATTTATTCTCTCTTGAAGCCTCTAAATATTAAGAAATCTAGCACACGTCTCCTTTAACAAGTAACAGGTGTAGTACGTACTTGTGAGGACCGTTCAGGATTTAGCATATCTGAAACTTTTGCTTGTGTTCCACACCGCTGTCATCAAATCTGATCGAACCACACCCATGTAGATGATGAAGCAGATATGCTGAGTTGGTTTTGGAGTGTTAAACTTGAAATAAAGAGACATTAACAGATAAATAGTTCAGTCATCAATGGGTGAGATTAAAGAGATGTACAGCTGTACACAAGATCTGAAACCAGGAGTTCAGGGACTTTGAGAATGACATTAGAAGTCAAAGTTGCTAAATAATAGGAAGACAGGGGCGAGTCAGGGGCAGCTTTATTGGCCAAGTATGTGAACACATACAAGGGATTTGACTCCATTTTTACCGCTCTCAATTTACTTACACACAAAATAAACTGAAATAGGCATACAGCTAAAAAAAATTACAAGGACAACCAAGCTGGGGAAAAAAAAGGTAAACACACGCATTTAACATTTCACTGAAATCATATTTATGATTACGATTGATTGGTAGCCTACAAACAAGTTAAAAATAGGTGTAGGCCCATGTAGATATTAGATGTCAATTTTAATTTGATTCTTTAAATCTTGATTTGATTTCACTTTACTGTTAGAAGAATTCCTAAAATGTGTCTTGAATCCCAAGATGCACACCGTTTCACATAAATACCTTTAACCAAACAACAAAACCATGCTACAAACATTACATACCACATCAGACATTATAAACAGTGGATGCACCCATACTCTGATTTATTGCCCCCCGGGGACGAATAAAATGTTTTTGAATTGAATTGAATTTGAATTTGAATTTAACAGGTTGACAGAATGAGAACACAGTCATATACAAGTTAAACTGTTTCTGTACATAATAAGCCTACACAAGAATATAATAGTGCAAGGGTGCAGAGTGCAATGGATTAATGTAATAGGTTACATTACACGTGAAGTGGGTGGTTATGAATGTTATGTAAATGATTCATGTAGATTAGATAATATTCTGTTTTTCCAAACAGATATTGTTGTGGGAAGAGCGCAAATATAAAATTTAAAAACATAAAATCGCCATCAATGACGTGCAGGTTAAATGGTAAGAATCATACATAATGTATTCAGTGATTATGTCCATGATACTGAAGATTATCAGAAATCACAAATAGGTTTATGACCAGTAGGTTTTTCATGTACAAGGAATTTGCCTTAGTGTCTGGTGCAAGTAGGCCTACTGCAAACAGTCAAGAAACATTTTTTTAAATGACAATAAGAATATATATTAAAATATGTGTAAAAAAAAAAAACATATATCCAATAGGACCTTATCTGTCAAAAAATGAAGAGCTGAGCTGCTGTGTGCAGAAATGTGACCCACAGTGTCCCAAAAGTCGAAGTGAATTTCAGTTTCTTAGTTTAAAATACATGTGTTTTTATAGACAGCCAGTGACTTATGCTCCATGTTCTTTATTTTTGGGGGGATCAAAACATTATGGAAAAACATTTAGTGTAGAGGTGCCAAACATTAGGCCTGTGGGACTAGAACAGGATGACTTTGCTCACCTAATATTGATGCACTTGTGAAGGCTAAGACGGGCCAGGTTTCGGGAGCAAGTCAAAAACTGAGTAGCCTGTTTCATGTACAATGCTGCTTCAGAGGCTCTATGACAGAAACAATAAATAACTTATTGTGGTAATATTTTAAAAAATATTGAACACTGTGCAAAATATTGTGAGGGGGCTGTATCCGACTTCTATGTTTAAACAATATTGGTAAAACCCTATTGATAAGGCACTGCCAAAACATTAGATTTTGTAAATGACGTTTAAGACAGGGGATAACCTCAACAGGAGTGTAAATGTGTAGATAGATAGATAGATAGATAGATAGATAGATAGATAGATAGATAAAACACACAACACAATACACCATTAACAACATACAATTTAACAATACATATGATACAATAGTTTAAATAGGCAGGTAGGACCAATAAGTTAAATAAATAGTAAAAGAGAGGACACCGTATTGATATAGTGTAACATTCCTGGTGTATTTGGTGGGACAGAGCCGGTGCGGAGTGAGTCCTCCTCTGTCTCATAGAGGATCTCGGTGCTGTACCCGCTCCGGTGCTGTAGGTGGCGGCAGAACGACGCGGCGCTTCCTGTGAAGCCCAGCAGTCACAACAAGAGGAGGAAGAGGAAAAACGACAGCTCTGGATCGTCGTCGACTGCCTTGCGTGACAACACAGGGATCGCGTTCAGGGCTTCGGGTATTAACATTTTTTATTTTCTCTTTGTCGCTTCGGACGGAGCAGGAAAGCGCACGGCGGGTTTTGTTCCCGCCGCGTGTTCGCCTGTTCGCCGCCGTGTTCTTCGCTTGTTTGTGAACTGCTTTAAAGACACCAGAAACATGCCAATGGAGGCTTGCTGACCAAAATGGCTGGGCGCAGTGAAATGTGAAATATTCTTGCTAAGGTTATCCTTTCTGCACGCGACGCGACTGTCACGCGAACTCAGCGGCTAAAACGCACGAGCTAAGTTAAGAAAAGTGCGTCTGTTTGTTTCTGTTTGCGCTTCTGTATTTTTATTAGCGTTACTGCGGCTTTTATTGCTGTCGGGCCTGTCGTGTTTTTTTCTCCTAAGAATTTCTGCACGGTTGATTCTCCTACTTTTGTTTACTCTCTGCATTTTTCACCTGTTATGTGTAAACAAATGCGTTACAGTTTGCAACTTGCTCCCCTAAGTGTGTGTAAATGTTTGTGCCTGTAGGCAACCTGTATGTATTATCATAAGAGGCATGCATGTGGAGCTCCACCCCTCAGCTGTGCAGGTTATATACATGCCCGCTTTACTGTGCAAAGCAAAATATGTGACTGTCTCCTGTTTTCCCTCCGCAGGTTGTTCCAATTTGACCTGCAACATGTCTGATTTACTGAGATATATCGACTATGACCACAAAGCCACCTTCCTTAAGATGCTCAACCAGCAGAGGATGGAAGGTGAGCACTGTGATGTGGTGGTGGTGGTGGAAAACATAGAATTCAGGGCTCACCGCTGTGTCTTGGCAGCCTGCAGCAACTACTTCAAAAAGCTCTTCAAGAAGCAGAGCGACGAGGACAACTCCATCGTGGAGCTGGACTTCATCCGCTCTGACATCTTCGAAGAGGTGCTCAATTACATGTACACAGCCCGGCTCGCCGTGAGGAAGAAGGACATCAACATGATGATGTCATCCGGCCAGATTCTGGGGATCAACTTCCTGGATAACCTGTGCACGCAGAAACGTGAGCTGACTAACATGAAGACCCGGGAGAACCAGGCGCCCGGTGACCACGGGATGCGAGCTCAGGACGCC
Source organism: Epinephelus moara (assembly GCF_006386435.1). Classification (NCBI taxonomy): domain Eukaryota; kingdom Metazoa; phylum Chordata; class Actinopteri; order Perciformes; family Serranidae; genus Epinephelus; species Epinephelus moara. The sequence goes on from NC_065526.1 coordinate 25,511,812, forward strand.
ATCCTGAAGGAGCTGGCCATGGAGGAGGTGAGGAAGAACAGCTTCTACGACCAGGGGATGGACGGTATGGGGCCCGGGGGCTCTCACGTGTCTCAGCCGCACAACTACAACACCAACATGAGCAAAGATCCTCACAGCCACGGCTGGGGCTCCTCATCCTCCAGCGACATGAAGCTGGAGTACCTGCTGTACGGCCACCGCGACCACGGCTCCTGCCAGAGCACAGGTGCGAAGCCCATGGACCACAACGCCAAAAAGGAGCGGCTGCTCACCGCCAACCGTCCCTACGGCTGCGAGCACTGCCCCAAAGCCTTCACCACCGCCGCCCACCTCAAGGAGCACCTGAAGATCCACTCTGGCTTCAAGCCTCACCGCTGCGTGGTGTGCGGCAAGGCCTTCATCAGGGGCCCCGACCTGAAGAGGCACGAACGGGTCCACAGCAACGAGAGGCCCTTTGCGTGCCAAATGTGCGAAAAGGCCTTCAAGCACAAGTCTCACCTGAAAGACCACGAACGGCAGCACAGGGGCGAGCGGCCATTCAACTGCGGCTCCTGCGACAAAGCCTTCATCAAAGCGTCGGATCTGAAGCGCCACTGGAACACCATGCACAGTGGCAACCCCCGCAGACAGATGTCCCTGTCCCCCGCGGCCTCCCAGCACGGCCAGGCAGAGGCCACTGACCAGAGAGACTGGAAAATGGAGACCGGGCCACATTCGCATAACTCGGGGGACTGTTGAGCCTGCACACACACACACCAAAACACACTCATACTGACGTACAGATGCACATACATCCACGACAGTCACGTAAAAACATGTATACACACTGACACAACCACGACCCTGTGACAGGCCGCGGGCCTGACATCACATGGACAATGATCGGAGTGAGTAACGAGAGATCATAGCATGTTCATAAGACTGTGGGGCTGTATTATTATTCTAAAGAGTTATGTCAAGACGATGTTTTCTTTCCACCTGTAAAATCATGTAAATGTTTAGTTCACTCTACTATACATATATTTTTCACGAGGCATCGTTGCTATCTAGACTGGGGGTTCTCATAACATTATTCTCTTTTACTTTTATGGGATATGTAACATTTAAATGTTTGTTTAACCTTTACTGGATTTTATGGAGATAAAAGAGAGACACAGAGTGGGGGGGGAGGGGGAGATTTTCTGCATAACATTTGTTGCATTGAGTATATTCATGTGGATGTTTTTAATGGATGTGTTTAGTTGTATTGATTGATATTACACTGTAAGAGTAAGAGTCACCATTTTGCATTCGATGATGCAGATGATACCAAAGTCTTGGGCGTCTGACGGATCGCCTTTAAAGGCTGTCCTGCCCAAGCAACCGGCCAACTAGATTTACTGTTATACAGTATAACTGTCATCCAGCTATCAACAGTTAATGATAGATGTCTGTATATACTGTAGCTTAGTTTGTTGCACAATTACAGTACACAATAATGATTTATGCACATATAACATTGTCCTACTCCTACACTTTGACAATAAACACCATTTGCTGTGTTTTATTGTTTTTGCAAAGCTTGGTTTTTGTTGATGAGCTCAGCGAGCACCATTTCAATCCTGCACACTCACTTTTTATCAGCGCAGATAATCTGAACCACAACCACAAAACTACCGGAAAGCATCTAGGAACTTGAATTCAGAAACATGAAGCAACAGCCCAAAATAAGTGTGTTTTATGGATATCGGAGGTGTGCAAAGGTATCAGAGTCCTCTGCAGATGCCACAGTGGTTAAATTGGTCAACTGTTGAAGTATTTGGTTTGTTGTGGTTAGAGTTGCTCTGATACCGAAACCTGTTTCAGTATCAGAGATGCCACAGACACTGCTTTAAATGATAAATCAGGTATCTGTGAGTACGCACGTGTATAAGACGTCAGATAACAACCTTTCTTTGCCAGTCTAAAGCAGCACCCTACTCAGCAAATTGCACTGTGAAGCCAATGGCAACCGCTGTATTATAGGGGCAAAGAAGAATTGATTAAATAGTGTAACCTTAGCCGTTAGCGATTTGGTAATTTTTACACTGGAATATACCACCAGTAAAATGTCAGAGTGTACAGTATGCAAGACTTCAGTTTTGAGGGGTGGCAATAGTGTTGCTAATTTCAGCACCACCATTATGTTTTACACAGGGTTTAACCTGAGCCATGCCATACAACAATGATAGCGATCATTTCATATCCATACAGGGCCAAGAGTATATAGCTAGCAAATTTATTTTCTTAATGCAGTGGTGTCAGATCGGTACTCACCTTTGGTCGATATACAAGTTCGGGTATTCGTAAGGAAAAAATGGTACCTGAGCATCTCTTTATGTGGTTTTATTGAAAAGGTTTATTGACCTTAACTCCCCACGTTTAGTTGGTTAAGACCAGAACAATACTGTCAATGAAAAACATAATGCGGCTGGATCTTAAAGCTTTTCAAAAATGAAATCTCAGTGGGTCGTCATGATCTGTAAACAGTCAGAAAACTAGGCCAGAGGGAACTACAGGTGTGAGCAGCAACACAATGTTGGTAAATGTTATTATTGGACACATCGTTGCACACGTCAAAGTGTTTAAAAAGTAAAATGGTGAAGATGTGTTAGTGATGTGCTGCTTGTAAAGCTGCTGTATTTTGTATGTGTGTGACAGCATTAGAACACTTGGGACGACAATATGATAACTAGGGCTTCAACTTATCGATTTATTGATCCTCAGATTACATCCTTGATTTTAGGTTTGATCTATAAATGTCAGAAAATAATAAAAATGCCAGTCTGGATTTTCCAGACCCTGAGGTGACACCTTCAAATGTCTTTTTTGTCTGATCAGCTCAGTCAAAAACCCAAAGATGTTCAGTTTGCAATGAGAGAAAACAGAAAAGCAGCAAATAATCACATTTGAGAAACTGACACGAGAGAACGATTGGCATTTTTGCTTAAAAATTACTTGCTCCAACATATAACCCTTGAATTAATGCTAAGCTGATTACAACATGCTGAATACACCATGTCCAGCTTCCTTATTGTGTGATGGCACACTGGATATCGTTAGGCTCTGGACTGATGTTTGGACACAACAAGCTATCTGAAGGCTTCACCTCCAGTTTTCAGAATATATGATGAGCATTTTCCAACAATGAATTCAGATCAAATGAGTAACCACGAACGTAATTGGCAGATTCATCGATAGTGAAGCTGACAGTCGCAGCTCTGCTCAGAATAATGAATCTTTAGTTCCAGTTGAAACTTTCCTCCATCCTGAGTTGTAGCAGGGCCTCAGGCTTGGGTTTGTTTATTAGCGCAACTTATGCAAACAGTCACATCTGCTGCCCAGCCCCCTCTCCACCCTCACCCAACCCGGAAGTCCTCCGCACCTTTGGGTTTGTTCAGCTCTGTTTCAGCTCTTCAGTCTGACTCCTATGATGAAACTCACCTCTCAGCGACCTGAGTGTTTGATGAGGTTAATAACACTTTGCACACGGCACAACGCCAGCAAACACACCCAACATGGCTGTGTTTCACCATCAAGGAAAAAACTTCCCAGCAGCTCTCTCATACTCTGCATGCAACACTAGATGGTGCCCTGTTCAAAGTGATTGACCTGTTGCTGCCCAATTTGACCTGCTCATGTTGACCGACCAGCACTGAGAGAACACTGCACATTGTGACGGCGCAGAGGAATAAAAGTTAGTGGGGTTTTATTAAAGGGAGCCAACCTCGCTGAAAAGCACATATGGTGGCTTTGTGAAATGTATGCGCTCTCACACCTCAGTGTTTTCCATATATTTACATACATCTGACTCCAGTGGTTGGAGCGGGGCCAGTGCAGTGTCAGGGTTTCACAGTGTCCGTTTGCACTGACAGTCAGACGCAGATACTCTGTCCCTATTAATGACAGTTTGACCGCACAGTCTGGAGGGAGAAGACGCTGTTTGCTGCGTGTAGCTAAGATTGATTTATTCTTGACTGTCAACAGAGGAAGGGTTTGATCGCCTGTAATTTGGGGTGAAACAGTTTTGTGGAAAACTGACGTCAGTGTCTAATGGAAAAGGCGGGCCTTGCCTCACTGATGTCAGTAGATGCCCGAGATCTGTTTTCTGCATTTCTTGGCCCTTGTGTGTGTGTGTGTGTGTGTGTGTGTGTGTGTGTGTGTTAGAGTGCATTAAACCCAGTGAGCGATGCAGGATTTGGTTTTGTATCCCATTGTTGGACTGATTGGGGCTGGGTGTGTGTGTGCCTTCATGTCGTGTTTGTAGAGAGGTCTGACATGTAATGTGTGCATGCATTATATTGGTGTGTGTGCGTGCGTGCTGAGGGATTTGAATGATGAAGGCTTATTGTGTGTTTGCGTGTGTGTGTGTGCTGAAGCATGCGCCTAAGTGCATTTATATGTGTGTGCATGCATGTGTGCGTGTGTATGCATGTGTAATGACTGGGGGGGGGGGGTGCACACAGTGGAGAGTGTTTATATGTTTGCGTGCGCTATATGCATCTATAATGAGTTCTGTGTGTGAGCACGCACATCCGTGTGTGAGTGACAGGCAGCGAGTGAGTGTGCATTCATGCATGTGCCTCTCTGCGTGTACTCATCCGTGCCTGTGCGTGAGGATTGTGAATCAGTATGGAGTGAAGGAGCGTGTGTGTATGTGTGTGTCCATATTTGTGTTTATGTATGCATGAGCTTGCATGCATGTTTGTGCATGCAAATGCACACATCATCACTATTTAGGGAATTTACGTGTCAGCAGGCTGAATTCTATAATGCAGGTAGTCACATGAATGAATTTCTGTATTTGTGTGTGTGTGTGTGTGTGTGTGTGTGTGTGGCATACATTAGTATTGTGGGGGCAGTGCATTCAGATTCATGTCTGCATAACTTTATGCGGCTTTCTGTGTGTGTTTATTCTCTCTTCAGCTTCAGTTTATGTGCGTGTGTGCGTGAGTGTGTGTGTGTGCCTATATGTGTATATGCGTACAGTGAACACCCGGTTTCCATTACCCCGGCCGGCGTGGTTCCCTCAGCCAGACCACAAACCTCCTGTCTCCACTCTGGCTCCACCCAGCGCTGCCACAGGCTTCCCAGAAAAGAACAGCATCTAATTAAAAAACTTTAATTACATTCATCTCATCTCTTTCACACACACACACACACACACACACACACTCTGGGAGAATAAAACAACTGTATACAAACAATTCCATGTGATAAATGGGCATGAAAGGCAAAGCCAGCAGTTTTTTCTCCCCCCAAGCGGAGTGGCTTTTAATCAGAGTTGCTGACATTCATGAGCCATATAGTCTCTGTGATGTCGTCCTCCACTCGAGCACCATCTGGAATTTCTTCAGTTTTAAGGACTTCATGATCACAGTGTCTCTCTCTGTCCTCCAGTGTCTTTTCACGGGACATTTTATATCCTTGATCTGATCTCCAAGGCATCTTAAAGCTAAAACAAAAAAGCATTAATCACCCTCTAACTGTGTTTCTCCAGTTACTGTACAAACACACTCGGGCTATTAAAGTGATTTATAGGGCTGCACTTGGAGAACGACACAAGTGTAAAATAACACTCGATTAACGGCTCATCTTCAGAGTCAATGTCACATTAATGCGCCAAGGATCTGTGAGGAATTTGTCCCGGAGGAGTTTCACTCATCACCTTGAACACAGGAGCTCCTATCTGACCAGCTTCCTCCTCACAGACGCAGGTTTATTAACTGTGACCCGGTGTGTCCGCACACAAGGTGCGTCTTTGTTGATGGCGCTGACCTGCAGACTGGGCCCAGTGGAGGCGGGTTATCAGGCCATCTCCGCAGGTCTGAGAGAGGCCGGCTGGATCGCTGCGATCTGCCTGCAGGAGTCATTGTTCAGGGCCGCACCAGATGTTCCAGCTGAGAGATTACCATCGCATCACTCCTCAGTGGGGAGTCCAGGCCTCCTCGCCCTCTCCTGCGTCACTGTCTCCCCTCCTCTCTCCTCGCTTGTCTTTTATCTCTCTGGTAGTCCTCTTATCTCCTTACCTTTCCCACCTGCCCTGCTTCCTCTCCTTCTTCTTCATCTCCTCTGTTTTCTCCTTCCATGTCTTCTTTCCTCAGTCCTTACCTATCTCTCCTGTCCCCACCCCCTCTCCATCCTTCACTCCTTCCTTATCCATGTACTGCTCCTTCCTCTTTACCTTTCCTCTGCTCCTTTGCATGCTTCCCCCCCACTTTCCTCCCCTATCCTTTGTCTTCTCCTCATCCTCCCTTTTCTCCTCTACTCTATTCTTTACTCTTTCCCCGTGTTCTTCTCCATCCTCTTAACCTTTCCTTTCCTAATCTCATCTTTATTCGCTCCTCTTTTATCTCTCCTCCCCAACATTTTCCTCTCCCCTGCCTTTGTTCCATCCTTCTCTACTCTCTCCTTCCCTTCTTTCCTTCTTTTTCTCCTCTCCTTTTATTCTCCTCCTCTCCTTANTTTCCTTCATCCTTTTCTCTCCTCTCACCTGATTTCTCCTCCCATCTCTCCCTCCCTCTGTCTTTCTCCTCTTATCTTCCAACCCTCCTTCCCTGCCTTTCACTTCTTTTCCTCTCCTCACCTCATCTCTCCTCTGATTTTCCTCTCATCTCTGTTTCTTCATCCTCCTCTATTTTCCTTTCCTTTCTAATATTTTCCTCTCCTACATTTCCTCATATTCCCCTCCTTCATCTAATCGCCAATCTGCTCTCTCTCCTTTCCCTCTCTCATCCCTTCCTCTCCAATATCTACCCCTCCCCTATCATCCTTCTCTCATCTTTTCCTCTCCCCTCCTCCTAATCTCCCTCCTCCTTTCCTCCCTTCTTCTCTTTTCCCCTCACCTCATCCCTAGCCTCCTTCCATCTCTCCTCCCCTCTCCTTCATTTTCTTTTATCTCCTCCCCTCCTCTCTGCCCTCTCTTCTCTCCTCCTCACCGCCCAGCACAGATAACAACTGAGGGCTGTCTTTGGTCAAACACAGTCCATGCTGTTCTCCTCCCTCCCCTCCTTCCTCCTGCCCTCCTCCTCCTCTGTTATCAGTCTCAGTCACGGAGGTCTCACTCTAATGAAATTCCCTCAATGATCACACTGACGGATCTAAAGGCAGCGTTTGTTTGGAGACCACATCTGGGGAGTAGTTGAGGGCATGAAAAGGAATAGCAGCTGTAATCTGATTATAAAAAATGTTATCTGGAATCTGCCCCAACCTGGAATCTGTTACACACACAAACATGTTCGGCAGATTACGATACACTTGATTAAAAAGACCTTGTAGATGCTTGAAGTACTGATAAACCCCGTAGAGGACAATTACGTTTCAGCAAATACCTGCTGTTCAACAGTTACAATCACACAGTGCATGAGTGGGTCCACTATTTTTAGATTTCTTAAAAATCTTAACGCTGGCAAAATAAAAATTGAAATACATCAATGATTCATTTTTAATCCTGTTAATGTACAGAAGGTGACATGTTTGTGGTGATACATTTTATATGAAATATAGTAGGGGGGACTTCTATCTATTCTATTTATAAAATCCTGGCTTCAGCTGTGTATTTAATCTTGTGTTAAACGCTGCTATATGACAGTTTCTAATTATTCACTACATTGGAATTTATCCAAACCTTATTTTATGGCTTTTCAATAACGTTGAATGCAGTGTAAGTGCAATGTTGTTAGATTTTAAAGTGTGCCAGTGGAATACATACTTTCCTGATTGGACAGGTCACAATTGATTACATCTATAGCATTATTTTGACCCCTCACCATTCCTGTAAAATGTGTGTAAAACATCTGTCCAAGGCACACCCAGGGTAAAATGAAAGCTGTTCCTGTTTTATATTGAGCTATATGCAATATGTATATGCAAACTGAAGATATTCTGAACAACACATGGAGAAATTTCATCATTTAAAATGATACAAAAGCAAGCTGTGGAAATCTATGGATGTAATAATGTGTTTGGACTAATTATTTTGTTAATGTATCAGAACTGTTTTTGTTGGAATATTATAGATCAGTGGTTTATGATAAGGCTTTATAGAGGAGTTATAACTGTTTGTTTGTTTGTTGGTCATCTGACAGAAGAAATTTATTGTACCTGCTGTGGTGGCTGTATCTTAAAATGGTCTGCATCAGTCGAATCACAAGTACTATAGCTTTCTAACTTTACCTTGTGTGAGTAAATCACTTAAACGCAGCAGTTTTTTAAATATCATAATTCTTAAATAACCTATGCAATGGCCCGCCTTCATTGTTTTTTTGTCAAATGTATACTAATTCTCAATTTGATGCCTGCAACATTTTCCAAAAAAGTTGGGATAGGGGAGACAAAGGACTGGGAAAGTTGTGGCAATCTCCGGGAAAAAAAAAAAAAAAAATCCTATTTGGAACATTCCACAGGTAAACCGGTTAACTGGTAAAAGATCAAAGACCATGACTGAGTATGAAAAGGGCATCCTCAAAAGGCTCAGTCATTCACAAGCAAGGATGGTGTGAGGTTCACCACTTTGTGAAAAACTGCATGGGCAAATAGACCAACAGTTTATGAACAACATTTCTCAAAGCACAGTTGCAAGAAATGTAGTAGTTTCACCATCTACAATCCATAATATCATCAAAGATTCAGACAATCCTGAGAAATCTCTGCACATAAGAAAAACCATCACTGAATGGCTGTGACCTTCAACCCCCTAAGGCTACATTGCATTAAAAACCAACATGACTGTATCAAGGATATTACTACATGGTCTCAAAAACACTTGGGAAAACCACTGTGAGTAAATACAGTTCATCGCTGCATCTACAAATGTAAGACTGTACCGTGGAAAGTGAAAGCCATAAATCAAGTCATGTCAATCTCTGTAGAGAACTGTCTTAAAGGTCCAGCGTGTAGGATCTAGGGGCGTCTATTGGCAGAAATATATATATAAAAATATAATATCCATAACTGTGTTTTCATTAGTTTATAATCACCTGAAACTAAGAATCATTGTGTTTTGGTTACCTTATAATGAGCCGTTTATATTTGCATATGGAGCATCCTCTCCAACAGAGTCCATCATGTTGTTCTAGAGTAGCCCAGAACAGACAAATCAAACACTGGCTCTGAACAGGGCCATTTGCATTATTGTGTTTTTGCATTTTCCTGTTGGCCACAGTAGCTCCCCTCCACTCATGGGAGAAGTTTCAGTTTTACAACCTCACCACTAGATGCCACAAAATCCTACACGCTGGACCTTTAAAATAGTGTAGCAACCATGATATTTTAGTGGATAAGTTTCAGCTCACATTCATCTCAGTTAAAGCGACACTTACCTCTCTGGAAATTTTATGCTTCTCTTTGTTTAGGTTAAAATGCTATTAATAAGCTGATGGCACACTGAAATGTAAGTGAATTCCACCAGAGATAAAAACTCATAATTATACCATTCTCATATGGTTCTAAGAAAACTCCAAACAATCATTGTGGCCAAGCGTCCTGTCTGTCTTCCCCACGTGGAGGCCTCCGACTGACGTAACCGCTTGCATAACATCTCTCCACGCCCCCCACAAGGGCGTTTATGGATATAAACTTTTCTCTGTCACAATGGCAGACAAATGCGGACCACCACTTCCACCTCCAGCCACTCCAACAGGGAAATCAGTTGGCAAAGGAAAGAATATTGCAAAAAAAGCTAACACTAAGAGAAAACTCAATGCTGGAAGAGCCAAAACTCGGGTCAACATCGGCTCTGTTTTCGAGCGATGGCGAAGACTGATGCAGCTTCATCCTGATCTAAAAAGGGACAAGATGGTCGCAGAGTTTCTGCTGGACAGGTATTTTTAGTTTGCCTCTAACGTAACATAGGCTATAACATTATCTATGACAACGGTTAGCCTACTGTCTTGTTTGTTGCCAGTCACCAGTACTATGTAACGTTAGCGTTTACGTTATATTATAAAACTCATCAGTCATCACTGACCCCAGGTAAGTTTCAAAACTCGCGTGTGACTGTGCAGGACAGGTAACATTATGTTTAGTTTGCTTCTAATATAACATATAACATTATATATGACAACACAGCATCCAGTTTCTAATGGCTAACGTTAGCCTACTGTAGCGTAGCCTCTGAAACATTAACTTATCTTCCTTGTGCGTTTCCACTTACTAGTAACGTTAACGCTACAACTCATCAGTCATCACTGACTCCGGTTGAGTTTTAAAACTCCAGGGTTGCGTTTGACTGTCTTGGCTGTAATGTTACACTCGCTCTCCTCTTCCGTGTATCTAACGTTACCTTGCCAACACCTGCGTCTATAATGAGGACGTAATGGAGGAGGGGGGAGTAGGCCTTTGGAGGGAGGTGGAGTTGCAGAAGGAGGGGGATGGATGGGACTTTGGAGGAAGGTGGAGTTGTGGATGTTCAATTTTTTTCTAAGTGCTGTGTGAAATGCAAGATAGGTAAGAGTAGCTTTAAGACAGGAATTTAATTTTCAAAAAAAATCCATTCGAGAAAGAATACAGTTTTTGTACTTTTGTACTTTTTGTTATCTGATTCACATCCTGTTCGACCTCACAATTACTTTATTCCTGCCTCGTGTTTGACGAGAGCTCAAACAGCAGATGGCACACATCTTAAAAAATAGAGTTAACATAATTTCTCTTAGCTTTGAGGGTTTTTTAATAGAAGCTGAAGTTGTCAAAAGTATTTCGACTAAAACTTAGAGAGAATCAAGGATGAATCCCCAGTGAGGCGTTTAACTCGCCACATAAACACAGTGAGTTTAACCAATGATAGGATTCGAGTGATTGGCCCCTTCGACCTCACACTGTAGTCAGTTGCGAAAGATCCTTGTGCTTTGTGTAGACAGTCTTGATTTACTCGCATGCCGTAAGAGATGATACAAATTGCATGTCACTTAAAAGCTTCTTGGAAGAGTCAGATCCACTTCCAAATGTGCTTTGTAATCGTCTCCAGACGTAGCTTCTCCCACTTCCCAGATCATGACTCCACCATCACAAGTTACTCTGTGGTTTCTTCCTGAGGGGAGGAGGGCAGCAGTCTTTACAGAGAGAACCTCCACTTGTGATTCAGATGTGCGTCTCACTGTTTTGGCAGGGTACGTCAACCCGGACAACCTCGACAATATTATCATAAAGGCCTGTCAAAGCAGAGTTGGAGGTGAAGCAAACATCTCATTCAGAATGTTAAGTGGATCTGTGGTTGAGGACGGGTGAACAATAGCTGTGTTTAAACGAGTCCAGAGCCTGGCTGCCTTTTTTTCTCAGCAGGTGTTCAAATATCAATTATCAGTGCTTGTTTCTTCAGTCTGTGTCTGGTGTTTAATCTAAGGACGTCCCCTGCTGAGGGAAAATAAATGATAAAAGGTATCGCTTCGATGTCTGTCCGCTTGGCTTTCTCTGTCTTGTCTGTGTCTGGGCGCGGAGGGGAACTTTGATGTCCGCCAGCTTTGTTGGGGTCTGGCATTCATGAGAGGGGCCTCTATTTTCGTGTGCCAGACGCTCAGACCACAGGACCCTTGCTGATCATCACACAAGGTCAGAGGGAGTCCCTGAAAATATTGATCTATCACTTGAGGCACAATTCTCTGGAACCTGATATGAAAACATGCGCTACATGCAAATGTTTTTTATATATTTAAAATTTAAAGATTACAATCAAATAAAAACGTAGAACAAATATATTAACTTCTTTATCTGCGGTTTTATTCACTTTCTGTGAACAGCGTCTCCTGCTTTATTCAACCTTAGTTCAAGCAATCTGTATCTTAAAGGGAGCCTGTGAGACTTCATATGTGAAGAAAAAGGCAAATGCATAAATCTAATCTATCAGCAGCACACGTAAGAAAGAGTCATAAAACCACTGAACTGACTCAGTAATGTCAGTTACACAGAAATATCTATCTAAAGATTGCAATAAGCCAAATAATGCTGTAGCAGCAAAATCCCTGAGAGCAGTGAAATGAGCAAGGCTCTATTTTATTGCTAATGAATTCAACTTTTTATTTCCAAGAAGAAGAATATGCTGTTTCTCCCTTCAAATGTCACACAGTCTTGCTATAAAGCGACACTTCCACACTTCATTTCCTTAATGTTACAGAAGATGAGGAACCCAAAATGTACCCTACCCTTGCTTAAAGTGGAGGTGGTCCTTTTTCATTTCACACCATAGACTGTGAATATAATGGATGTAACTTCTGTGATGTCACACACTGGTTTGTAGACTCCTGTTTTAAAGCTTCAAGTTCGGCATTTCGGCCATTGCAATTTTGGTTTCTCAGACCCAGAAGTGACCATATTTGGGCAGGAGGCTGGTGCTGTGGAGGAGTGAGGGGTGGATCTGACTGAAGTGGCCTGCCTTTAATTGTGCGTAACTTTAAGCCTTAATAGCACTTAAACGTGTGAGTTATATAAAAATACACCCACCTTTTAGTTGTCATGAAGGAGGAAATTAGCTATGGAGACCAAAACAGTTTTTGTACCAGGCTGTAAACATGTTTATTATTGACTGGTTTCTGTAGCCAGCCTCAAGTGGCCGTTTGATGAACTGCAGTTTTTGGCGCTTTAGTGTTGGCTTCATTTTTCATTCCGGGAGGTTGCCACTTGATTTTATACCCCTGTACCTCAGAAAGTCTATGAACAGCACTGCTGTAAACTGCTGGTTCATCTTGCGAAAACATGACAGTCAGTAAGTGCAAACAAGAATTTTGTTTGCAATTACTTGATTTCATTTGACTGCATTTCCATTCTGATATCGATCAGCATAAAACAATTGTGATTTGGTGGGCTGGTTTCAATTTGCTAAGAATACAACAACAAACAACAAGTACATACATTTATAAATAAAGAGTAGGCTACAGATAAACATGACCCACAAACAACAAACAAAATCTAGAGGCAGGAAACAAACATTTGAGATTAATATCTCTAATTTAAACTCAATTTTAGAAATGTCACATTGTGAGATAAAAAAGGAATTGACAATGCACCCAAAGCCTCTGTCTCAAAGGCATGATGCAAAATTATTTTTTTCATCCACTTGCAAAATGATTCACAGTAAGGGGGGGGGAATGAATAAAACTGAACATTCACAAGCAGTGAATAGTGAGTAAAGCCAATCTACTGACCATGCAGATAAATGGTGCTTATCTTATGCCCTGCTCAAAGGCAAAAATTGCCTCAGACTTATTTAAATGATTTAGCGCATGGTCTGAAGTGCATGGTGCAAGGGCATGAAGGGTACATGTAACTAAGATGAAAGAGGCAAATGAGGTTGTATTTAGTCCCTTAATTAATCATAGGCATGTTTTGGGCTTAACATGAATTCAACCAATCAGTGTCATCTCCCATTCCCTTTAAAAGCCAGGTGCACCTGCACCTGGTGCACTGCTGTTTACATGGCAGATTCAGCAAACTGTGGTTTTTGCTGAGAGTAATGCAGTAAGAGCAGTAGCCTAATATCACCACAGCAAATATTGTGGGGCGTGTAAGCAGCAAAACTAAAAACTGTAGTTATAACATTTACAGAGAAAACAGAACTAAAATTTCAGTTTCTGAAATAATAAGTGAAGTTAAACTGCTCCTCGTGCGTAAATGCATAAATCTGTCTTCACTGGAAGTTTGACAGCAGCTCTGCTCTGTTCACATTTGAGAAAATGTAATTAATATTTTCCATGTTAATGATGTATTATTTCAGTCACGTCACTGTCACTGTGTGTTTAATCAGCAGAGTGTAGGCACGATGCAAACCTGCCTATGTGGGCGCATCTTACTATCTGAATAATGCACCCTTTAAATAGCAGGAAAATACTGCAATTTAAGACGGAGGTTTTGTTGGGCATTGCCACAGTTGCTTTCTGCTGCACCTGACCACACCTCATTTAAGACCTACACACTCATGGGTAGATGGGTGCAAGTAATTTTGCCACCTACACACCGTGAGCACTGGCTGTGAAATGACAACGGCGTCCCTCTGAAACTAGCAATGACAGTTGCGCTGCCCTGTGTGCTGCTTGATGCCGGGTGTAAGGTAGGGTTTGAGAGAAAGAGATATTTGTAGGACAAAACACAGCAGGTAACATGTTAGCATCTTATCAAGCTGTTATGATGAAAGTGCTTTACTTATTTATGGATCCAGCAGACACACAGCCACATTAACATTCACTTGGAGTTGTTTTTCAGTCCACAAGATGAATTTAAGTCCAAAATTCACTCTGCTTTTTGCTCTGTTTTGTTCTCCACCAACTCCTGAGGAAAATATCTGGCTATTTAGCTGCTAAATGCTCCATGATGTTCGTTAGCTAGTCGCTTTGTCTGCTGTTTTGATGTTGGGTTTGTAACACGCAGCTGAAAGAGGCTAAAAAGTTTTGTAGAGCTTTTTCTGTGAATTCAAACCAAGAGATTAAAGAACATTAGAGCTTAAAAAACATTGCCATACTTTTCCTGTCAACTTCAAAAACATTTAATCTTCACAGGAAATAGAGTCTCTGTTTGACGAGAGATTGCTGGGAAATGTGGTGAAAAAAAACGCCACAGCAATGACCGCTTAGCACCACAGATGTCACCAAAATCAAAGCGACACGAATCCGGAGATTACCACTTTAAACTTCACTCTCGGCGCGTCTGCTTTCATCCTGTAACACATGACTCAAATCAGTCCAGAGCTGGCGTTATCAGCAGCTGTGGCCTCCTCGGTCTGCTCTCATTCACAGAGAGCTGCTCCACACACAGTGGAGGCCTTGTCTCCAAACCATCACAAGTGGTCAACAGCACCGCAGCCAAAGGTTTTGAACTCACTATCTGGCACCACCCACCCGACATCATGTAATGCGGTTCAGTAGAGGCAGTTATTCAATCAGACCGATGTTGTGGCTGACATTTTCAAAGGAAATCTCTTAATTTTCCAGGTAGCGCCTGCCAGCTCGCTGAATGATTGAAACAGAACAAAGAGGGCAGTGGAAAGATATGAGCAGTTGTTACGTGCACATACTTCCAGGGAAATCATCTGAAGCCACGTTTATCACCATCAGACCAGAAGTGCCTTTGAGTTCTTTACACTTAAAGAATCCAACGGGGATGAAAGGTGGACATTTCTCTGACATATTCCCACAATCTAAGATTTCAAACCGTGGCTTAGCGGTGGTCGGAGCTCTGGCCCGAGGAATGAGGGGACTGTTTTTTCATACGAATGTGGGATCAGGAGGGGTCACATAGCTCAAGTGCCTAAAATCCAACCTGCTGCAATAAACACCTCGTAGGGAGTAGGTCGGCGGGCCGCTTTCAGAGGGATTTCAAACCCCCCTTCTCCTGACAGTTGCTGTATCGGCACAAAATGGACGCGCTGTACAAGGAACAGGTGGAGCGACGATGACGATACCATGAAGTGCCATGTGCTGAAGAGTGGTGACCCATTTCTCTACACATCTGTGAGACACTGAAGCTATAGATAATGCTGCTTAAAAGTAACAAAAGAAATAGGCAAGGGGGCATTAGCTTGACTTATACCTGACTACAAGCCGTACGGGAGTGGAGCGTGTGAATGTAAACAGGATATGGCGCTGACTCTAATTCTATACATACACTCACTTAGCGCATGCCTTTCCCTGTAGTGTACACACACCTATGACATGGCCCTGTTGGCTGTTGGGCGGGCGTTCTGAAAGGTTAAATAAACTCACATGATTGAACGGCTCCTGCGGTGAATAATTCACCAGCTTGATAAAGTCGATGCGAGCTAAGGGGACAAAACTCAAGGCAACGGTGAAACAAAGTGGATGTACTTTGTGTGTGGACTTCCTGCTCACCAATCCCCGCTGTCCTCCACACACACGCATAAGTTAAACATGTGCATAGGTGTTGGGCAACGGATCTCATAACTGAGGCACTTTAAACATAAACACGTGATCTCAAGTGTTTCCTATCCATCATGTCACGGACACAGAGGGATGAAGAGGACGAGGGGAAAGTTTGTGATTTATTGACACCCCCTTTATGACTCTCCACACCTTCACTCATTCAGATGTGAGGCTATATTGTATTTTTCCCAAGGTAAAGCAGAACGCCACTGCAGAGATGAATGTGCGTTATCTTTTTAACTTTGACGCTGACAAATTAGTTCCTGTCAGAAGGACAGGCTGGTCATTACAACTGGAGTGAACCAGTTAATGATTGATTATGGCATTAATTATTATTTTATTAGCTCTTTCATCAGCCTGCTCTCATCCATCACTATCACTTAGTTGATTTCTGTCACCAGCAGTTGGTTTAAGTTGAATGTTATGTTACTACAGCCATTTCGGCGATTTGTTCATTTCTAACTGGGGGGTCCAGCCCCCCCCCCAACTTTTAATAATCGCCACAGTCTCAGAACATATGACGAGACACTTTTTAAACCACCTGTGGGAGGAATGAACATGTAAAAGTCTGACTATTCTCTGTTTCCAGTGGCTACTTTTCTCTTTGTACAACACACCATGTGAAATTACCGTAAGTGCTAATATCGTAGGCAACTGGACTTGCTTGCATTTCTTGAAGACGTTTTGCCTCTCATCCAAGAAGCTTCTTCAGTTCTGAAGAAGCTTCTTGGAAGTGTCACTTCAGTAAATGTAGGGTGCTTAGTTACATTCCACCACTGGTTAAACTTCTATTGACCTTAGCCAGCAGGCAATTTGAGGAAGGATGTGGACTGAGATGCTGTCCTATCCAGACTCAGACCTATAACCGATAAATTATTGAGCCCTACTAAATTTTGACGGAGAGTTTTCTTTTTTCGAAGTGGAGCAGCATTTTTAGCAGTGGTTTAGCTGGCCAGGAAACTCACAGATCATTGCATGCATTAAATCATCTCACGTTCAAATCTACAAGATCCAGTACTTGAATATCTGAGGTCTTTACGGGAGATTGAGTTGGGAATGGCTGTGAAGGTG
Source organism: Epinephelus moara (assembly GCF_006386435.1). Classification (NCBI taxonomy): domain Eukaryota; kingdom Metazoa; phylum Chordata; class Actinopteri; order Perciformes; family Serranidae; genus Epinephelus; species Epinephelus moara. The sequence goes on from NC_065526.1 coordinate 25,528,761, forward strand.
GAGCAGTGGGGAAGAGCCCTTATCTGCATACATGGTAATCGTAAGTGCTAATATCGTAGGCAACTGGACTTGCTTGCGTTTCTTGAAGACGTTTCGGCTCTGGAGAAGCTTCTTGGATGAGAGGTAAAACGTCTTCAAGAAACGCAAGCAAGTCCAGTTGCCTACGATATTAGCACTTACGATTACCATGACCTGGATGACTCTGGATGAATCTTCACCGCCATGTGAAATTACATTTCTCTGATTTCTCCGACTGTTGTCTCTCATCTTGTCTCTCCTGTTTGTGCATCTCATTTACTGGAGTCGCAATGCTTACTGGAATGCACAGATTTGATTGGCTGAGTAGCATTACATGAGATTTTTTTTTTTAACATATTTTTATTGGTTTCTTAGCAACATATAAACTGTTATACAGACACCTACATACACATAGAACCTTTAAAGGAACAGGAGGTTGCAGATGATAAAGGCCTAATCAGAGCCTATCTTATTATGATCTGCTATAAGATGTAAAATAAAAAAATAAGTGAATGTGACTTCATTTGGTGTTATCAATAAAGTGGGGTTTAGAGTCTAGCTTTTATATATTCCAAAAAATAGATTCCAGATTCTCATGAATTTATCAGAAGAACCATTTAATGTGAATCTTAGTTTCTCAAGTCTGAGACGTTGCGTCACTTCCCTCATCCACTGAGTCCAGCTTTGTGGATGAGGGTTCTTCCAGTGGAGCAGGATCCTGATCCTGAAAGTTCCTTATTTTCCTCTCCTGCTATGCCAAAGATAGCTGCCAAAGGATCTGGGTGAATTTCCCTTTTAAAAATATCAATAGTGTTTTGAAGATCGAACTCCAGTAAGTGGACAAATTAGGACACAGCCAGAATGAGTGTGCTGAGGATGCAGGAGAAAGTCTGCACCTGTAGCACCTCACATGTGGAATCAACATCTGGGAACATTTTAGAGAGTTAGACTTTTGACAAATGAAGGCGATGCATCACCTTGAATTGAATGAGGCCATGCCGGGCACAGATTGAGGCAGTGTGGAACCCTGTGAGGGCACAGCCATTCCCAACTCAATCTCCCATATAGACCTCAGGTATTCGAGTAATTGGTCTTGTAGATTTGAACGTGAGATGATTTAATGCATGCAATGATCTGTGAGTTTCCTGGTCAGCTAAACCACTGCTACAAATGCTGCTGCAGTTAAAATAAAAGTTCTCTGTCAAGTTAATAAGTCTCAATAGTTTATCTGTAATAGGTGTTGGTCTGGATAGGATGGCGTCATGGTCCACGTCCTCCCTCAAATTGCCTACTGGCAAAGTTCAATAGAAGTTTAACCAGTGGTGGAATCTAACTAAGCACCCTACATTTACTGGAGTCATGCTAAGCCTACTGTAAAAAATGGAGGTACTTGTACTTAACTTAAGTATTCACATTTTTTGCAACTCAATGCTGATACTCCACGACATCCCGGTGGCAAATATTGTACTTACTTACTTACTGACAGCTTTAGTTATTTTTCAGATTAAAAAACCATGTATCTCCAAATTTGGTAAACCCATTGGCTATCTGGTCTGACAAGTCGACAATAAGCCTCTGGGAGTCACAGCTAATATTTTGAGGGTTCCAGTATAGCAAGTGGATATGTGGGCCAAGACTTCCTCATCTGTGCGCTGGTAAGAACTCTTGCATTTTAAGCAAAGAAGAAATGAAAAAGTTGGTTCGGCCGATGGGCAGTTGCACAATTGTTTCCAACGTGGCGGCTGGGTCACAAACATTCTCATTTTACAGCTAAACAGTACACTAAAATATGTTTCGGAAAACATTTGAGGTGAGAAAAATATCTTATATTTGATCAGCGCTGCTTTGACAGTTTGACTGCAGTTCAGCAGTGACTGACGTGACTGACAGCTGTGTCAGAGACTCCTCAGCTGTGATTGGTTGTTCTTGTACATGTGCCTGAAATTCTTGCAAATGCCATAAGGTGCAGTAGGAGGGGAGGAGGGACATGATTTTTCCATCTTGTTTTTTTCTTACTGTGGGGAGAAGCTACTTTCTTTGGCTTACTTTGCCAAAGAAATAGTCCTGTTAACTGTGACAGCAGTTCTTTAAAATTCATTGCATTTCACACGGTGCAAGATGGGTCTAATAAAATCTTTGGTCACATGTGTCAGCCTGTATGAGATAAAGTTAGAGATGTCAGATTGTGTGATGAATGTCTGGTGAATCACAGGGCAGGAAAAATGTAGAGACATGTCACTGACTCATGTCATCCGTCTGCAGCGAAAATTGAAACAAGAGAGTAACAAAAGCAGCTTTGACCCTGACACCTTTTTTTATTATTTAAAAATGTCACTTAAAACCTCTTTGCATGGGTAGAAATCGCTAGTGTTCAGTCAGAAGAGGTGAACTAACCCTTTAATTGATTAATTTCATTTATCCCCAGCTCGCCGTCACAGTGCACCAATGATCGTCTTGATTTAAATCCTGTAAGACATCCTGTTACATTCAGATCTAAACCCACTCAGACACACTGAAAACATTAAGGGTTTGAGCCTCTGTGTTTTTTGTTTCATTTTTCTGAAGAGGCTCAGAAAAAGCGAACGCCCACTCCAATCTGCATCTGTGGGTTGCTGGTTCACATCGAGGCAGCCGTCTAATGAGAAGCATTCCTGCGTGAGAGAGGAGGAGATGGCCGGTCTGCAAGTCCTTTAATTTTCAAGATTTGTACCTTTGATTTTGGCTTCCCCCTAATCACCCCACTCCAACGACACCAGGTTGTGTGTGTGTGTGTGTGTGTGTGAGGGGATGGGGGATTCACACATGTGGTTTTGGGTAGTCTTCAAGGGCAGGCCACATGTTGCTGGAGTTGCTATCTGCTTGGCAAAGGTGGTGCTGAGGATGAAACGTGATAGGCTGTGTTTTTTTTCTGTTCCCACAGAGAGGAATGCAGACAGTTTGGTTGGGGGTCTGTCATTACTCCCAAATAGAGAGAAATCTAATTACTGATGTCAGTGACGTCTGGCTCCTGTGTGTCATGTATCGTATGATCACGGTCGGGTCTATCCAGTGCAGAGCTGGAGAACATCTGGTGACATTAAAATGACTTACACACCTTTTCTGAGCCTGTAAACTTCAAAAGACAACCGGAGTCAGGATAAGGTCCACAGGTAAAATAAATATGAAAAAATCTGACCTGGAAATATGTTTCCATGTTGCTACTGACATACAAGGTGAAAGATCCTGTACATAGGAACCATGTTTTATGTGATTTAATCTCCTGACCCCTAATTTCTCACTCTTAAATGTTCCCTCAAGTAATCCACGCTGTAATATGTAACACTTAATCAAAGTGTTTTTAAGGCTGCAACAGATGTCCCGTGCATCATTTTATGCACACATGATGACATATCAGACATATTTGGTATCTTTGGAAACTATGTGACCTCCACTAGAATATAATCTTCATTTCTGGGGGTTTCAACAATGTTTGGCCACACCACATGAGTTTGTAGAGATTCAAGAGTTCAGGAGGTTAAAACTCAAAGAGTCTAACTGATTTTGACGAAGTCTATATTCATGAAATGTTCCATGATGAATACAAAATACATCAACTGCAACACCAATAATGCAATCGTCAGAGTAAGCAATGCATTAGAAACATATATATTTGAGCCAAAATATCTTTTAACACAGAGAGTATTATGATGTTAGCAAGCAGTTTGTAAAATTCAATAGAACAAAAAACGTGTACATTACATGACGATCCTGTGTTTTATTCGATTTATAGAAATCTACCCTTATATTAGTCCAGTCGCCAGAGGAAAATGTTGGCATTGTAAGTTTCTGCTAACCATGAATAGTTACATTTGTATGTTTCATACCAGGGATCAGCACCCTTCACTATCAAAAGAGCCATTTCTGACCAAAAATAATTTAAAAAAAATCTGCCTGGAGCCACAAAACATATTTGAGCCTTATGGTAACACTGCATACTAAGTCTAAATTAACCTACTGAGATTAAAAGCAGGTCTAAATGAGCATTGAAAAATATGTTTTACTGCAAGGTGGTTGCTCCGCAATGGGCAATTTATGATTATTTAGTACTGTAACTTTGCAGTGTTAGTGGTGAAAGCAAATTAATCTGTCAACCCACTTCTAAATTCTGTATTTTCCTCTGAGACTTTTACTTTTATGGATTTAGAATCCGTAGCTCGACTAGCTAAAGAGGCTCAAGACTAGTCATCACTGTTGAGGCAAAATTTAGATGAAAAGGTGCCGTAGACATATGATGCATATTTTAGTTGACAAAATATTAAAACTTTTTTTTTATAGGCTTAGGCTACACATTTTTACAAGTGGAGAATATACACATTTCTTTAGGTCTACAACAATGATTAATAAAGATGAAAATGTTAAAAATAAATAAATAAATAACTGTTATTCATTTTTATGTGATTTTTTATTTTTTGTCAAAGCTTTTTTAAATTCATTTTAGAAGTTATTCTCTGATGAGCTCTTCAATCTTTTGGTGGACACTCAAACTTGCTGTATTTCCTGCTATCTGACTTATTGAACATCCTACATTTCCCAGAATGCATTTTGCACAAATCTGCTCCATGCTGCTGGCTACAGGTGTTTTGGGAGGTTTTTCAATCAACTCTTGCCGGAGGAACTCACACACATGTCTTATGGCTGCATCACATTAAGGTAAATTATGTCTTTGAAAGTTGATTCCTCCCTGAACAGCTGCTGAAAGTTTGTCACAAAATGTTGAGTCTCTAAAGACGCACACTGTGTTTGATTGTGAGGGAGTGACACCAAAATCTGCCCTCACAAAATGGAGGCAGGAATGATGCGACAAAACAATCTCACTTCAAGGTCCATTTAGAGGATTTTCTAGAACTTTCGGTCATGTTACACAATTTTCAGCATCGGATGAAGTTTACTTTACTGGAGTTGTAGATCTTTACATTTCTGTCTTTTTATCATTCAACATGTGACAGTGAACGCTTCAGAACAGCTGCTAAATGGACCTTTATGTGAGACTGTTTTGTCCTCTGCTGCTTCCCAGTGAAAGAATGAACTTTGAACCTCAGCCTTTTTAGATTTTGAAGTGTATTAATGACTGCTAGCTTTAACTGGAGCTTTTCACTCTGTCACATGGGCTTTATGTGCAGATTAGGTTCGCCCAGTGTTAAAAAGATGGGTCTGTTGACATGCAAGTTCAGTAACATAACCCTTTTAGAACGTATTGTAAGTGTTGTCTTAAAAATTGTCATTATCAAAGTTCAGGTCCACTTACTAGCTTTGTTTCTGGAGCTTTCATCATTTAATTTCGTCGTTTTCTCTTGTTAATGCCGTCTTTCACTGTAGCAGCTTATTGTAAAAGCAGTATAGCCCTGTACAGAGAAACATCTGGGCTCACTCGTTTAGCATCTGCCACAAGAGAAAGCATCATCATTCAGGACAGATCTCATCGCTCCGAGACGTTAACTCAGATGTGGAATATTTGGCAGCCAAAGAGATAGTCTGTGGCCTGGCTTTGTGCAAACCTTTGACTGTGTCCCTGCTTTGTTTACCAAGATTAAAGTATTAGGAATCGAAGCATTTCAGGCTTAAAGTTGTTTTTTAAAGTATGTGTATGTGGTTGTGTTTGAACAAATGAACTGGACTGATCACCTGGAATTTTGATTTTGTAGTACAAACTCTGTAGAACTTATTTTGGGCTGTTTGGGGGCACCGCAACAAACTGTAAATTCAATATTGAAATATAATCCCTTTGTAAAACTGACAGCAGATATCAACAGTTGTCTCTTTACATATTCAACGGGTTGGCAGCAATGTTAGCATTTATTTGGAGTGGTGTTCGTGGCCACCAGGAAAATACTGACTCTTCTTTTAGCAGTTTTGTCTCCACCAGTTCCATGAGGAAAATATCTGGCTCTAACTCCACATTTGTTTTTCCTTCCTTGACGACTGACTTTAGTATTTGGAAAATGCATCGATCATCTGGGTTAAAACAAAACACTGCTGAAGTCATGACACAAACTTGATAACAGACTCATAAAATGAAACTTTTTGGAGGGAACACCAGCATCCATAACCTCCAAATGACAGTCTCTCTCTCCATGTGGCTTTGTCAACAGCCTTCACCAGGGAGCGCCTTCGTCCAGACACTGAGTAGTGATAATTTTAACAGTATTTGGGTTAGTGTTCACTGCTTACTGCGTGGTGAAGCAGCTGGCAGAGCGAGACTCCTGTGGGTCAGAAGCCTCAGAGCTGTGGAACAGATGCACACGATTAACTCAGGCTACTTCAGATTAGTCGCCTTTTGAAGTTCAAGTTCCTTTTTTGTGACATTTTCTTTTGGAGACCAGCGATGCCTTGTAACCCGAGACAGAGGGGAGGGTTGGGTGAGCTGGGAGTGGAGGCGGGGGAGGGCTGCGTGGGGGTCTTTTTGGGTGGTCCGCCCCAGAATTAGGAATGCTGAAAGTTTGCCTTTGAGCTCACACAGATTGCACAGTCACTCAGTATCTGATTTGGCCTTGAAAACCCAAACCTCACCAACTCCAAACATGCACGTCGGGCACGCAAGCTGTTCTAAAATGCATCTGTGTCTTTAGCAGTCACTATTACATGATTTAATATTAAGAATAGATACCAGAGCTTGTCCTTACTTGACAATCCTTTAAATATTTTCAGTACTGTTTGCAAAATAAGATCAAAGGGAAGATTCTGGGCAGGCACAGGAAAAAATATTCTTTAAGAAAGGTTTATTTAAAGCACATTTTAAACAAATAAAAGATGGAAATCATTTTTGTTTATGTTTTAAAAACAGATTGTAATAAGTAGTCACACAACTGCTTTTATTATTTTATTGAATCATCATTCATTTGATTTGAAAAACTGGTCTCCTGTCCCGCAACATTATTATTTGCAGCAGTAAATAAATGAAAACATAAGGCCATGTTGACCACGAGGCTGTTACTGTTAAACTGCTTGAAATGTACAGTATTGTGTATGTGTATATGTTGGTAAGATACATATATTTGTTTGGCGTGATTACATGACATCATTATCAGTGTTGAAGATGTGACAGCAGCAGATTGAAGTTAAGTCCTTTACTATGTTTAAGACCTCCTGTAAAATTACCACTTCCACTTCCTGGATATATTTTTCATTACATAACACTTTTCTAGTGAGAAAAAGTTTTATTTTGGAAATACTGTTAAAGGGAATTACAGGTGGAAATCATTTTTATCATGCATTTATAAAAAATAAACCTTTCAAGTACGTTGGCCTTGGTGGATCCAGTCTTTTACTTGCCTGTTCCCAGATGAAACATTTCACTTGCCTCTTGCCTCTTTTTTTTTTTTTTTTTTTTTTTTTTTTTTGGAAGAACGCAACATATGTTGATGTCAAACACCCCTGAAATACAGCGTGATGACAGCTTGAATGCTGGTCCAACTTTTTTTCAGTGTATGAACCCGTGCAGCAGTCAGGGTGTGTTGCCACAGGCCTGGGTGGCTGCAGGTTGTGCATGACAGAGAGGCCTTCAGTAGACTTTAGCTATATAAAGGGCAGCGTTGAGATGTCTACCACTACGTTAACGGTCAAGGAGCACTCTGCATAATATTTCTTGGATAAAATCCAGCTTCGCAGAGGGGAGGCTGAGTGTGATGAGATTCTTATCAATCATGCAAACACGCTTCTAAATATACCTCTCTTTGAGCTCTGATCAGAATGAGACTGTGTTCGGGTGCTATGTTCTCCAGCTCAATCACTTCTTAATATGACACATTGAGGAGACCTTTCAAAGGGTTTTATGATCTTGGCAGGTCAAATGTCCAATATGTTTCCTGGGTGAGTTAAATCACCTGCCTACAGCGTATAACCTAGTGATGTTATATTCCTTGGACCTACGCCTTAGACACTTTTCTTGACTGTAGACATGGATCTCTCCACAGTGGCTTAATGGGTTCTTACCATTCAAACAGCATTTGAAACACCCATGTCATTTGGTTTTCTTTTTGTTGTTGTTGTTGTTGTTTTGTTTGTTTTTTGTTTCAGTTTAAAGTGTGTAGCTAGCTCTTACCAATCTCTTACCACAATGACCCAGGGAACATCAGGATGACTCCAACCTTTGCCAGTCCAGTCTTTGTGATCTATTCATTTGTAATTCTGTGAAATGACAACAGTGTATGATATGATACATATTTGTCTTTCATTTGGAGGGTTAATTACATTTATTTTGTATCATTGCTGTCAAAAATCCCTGATTAGAAAGAAGCTGGCGGCACGGTGGTGCAGTGGTTAGCATTGTTGCCTCACAGCAAGAAGGCTCCTGGTTTGAACCTCAGGTTGGGGAACCCTTCTTTGTGGAGTTTGCATGTTCTCCCCGTGTCAGTGTGGGTTTTCTCCGGGTACTCCGGCTTCCTCCCACAATCCAGAAATATGCAGGTTAGGCTAATCGGTGACTTAATTTGCCCAAAGGTGTGATTGAGAGTGTCCCCATGAATGGTTGTCTGTCTCTATGTATCAGCCCTGTGATAGTCTGGCAACCCGAATGAATTAATAGAAAAATGCCACAAAAAACAGTGAGTCCCAAGGGTCAGGCTTAAAAACTTTAATCAGTTAACCTTAATCAAACAAAAGTTTTAGGAACATCCGGCCATGCAGTCTTTTTATAATAATCTTCCCATGACCCTGAAGATATATCAGGGTCATGGGAAGTCTCAAAACATAAAACATGTTAGGTCACCTGCTTCATGTGTCTGTCCAGAGACCTCCATGATACATTGATCTGGACTGATATATTCATGCAGTCGTCAATGATCCAATATTCTTGATTCAAAGTCAACACATAGATGAATTTCATCATTTTTAAGATACACCTTTATTTTGAAATTCCCCTTGACACATCTGGGTCACCATTACTTTTTAAGAGCACCTACTTCCTAAACATTCAAACAATGCTAGCAGCCTACCACCAGGCCAAAGAGGATATCTCCTGATTTTGTCTTTTGTATTAATCGCAGACCCCATATTGAATAAAAAAAAAATCATATTATGGTAGACTTTGTGTTATCAGCAAATATTGGATCCCTGTCCAAAGAGTTGATATGATATTGTACCGTGATGATATTTGTAATTTACACCCATACGAAATAATTCACTGTACATATAAGCCGTATTTCTGAGTTTGTGTTCATTTCATGAAATTTGAAGAAAAATATCTGAAGAAAGTTTCAACATTTTTCTAAGAGTGGGGTACACACAAAGTGAACTCTACAAGAATTTTACTGGTGTTAATCAATGCGAGTGTGGGACAGTATAATGAACACAGCTGCAAGAATACAGCTCTGCAAATTAATATGAAGTGTGATGTACAGACTCGGAAACAGAAGAGCCAATATCACGTTGTGTTTTTAATTCACACAGCATGCGTGCAAAAAAAGGAGCCTGGCTCGGAGACACAGTCACTGTTCCCAAATGTTGGGGACTCACTTGTCCTTTACATAAATCTGATATGCATTTATAAAATGAAAACCAAATGTTTACAAATGATGATTTACTTGGCTTAACCCATTAGCATGTGTGTCACAGAGATGGATAAATGTGTTCCTTCTCCTGCATCATGCAACAAACTGCACGCAACAAAAAAACAAAACACAACACAAAGCAGTTGTATCTTTGCATGTTACTGGATAAGCCTCATAAATTAAAGGGTAAAACGGGGCGAGATAATGATGGAACGCAGCATGAAAATAATCACAGTCCTCCATAAAACCTGATGAAAACATGACTGCATTCATCTAAAGCAGCCAATAGAATTTTCAAGGTTTCCGCTCTATTAATAGTGGTATATAGAAAGAAATGTGAGAGGATTGTTTTTTTCTATACGGTAATACTTCTGTGAGTTAACAGAGCTGGAAAATAATTAATCTGGATAATCTTTTAAACCAGAATATACACATATATTTGGTTTAATCTTTTATTGAAGGGAGGTCTACAACAGTAAGAAAGAAATAAGAGGTGCATGTAAGAGACGTCTTTTGGAGTCTGTTTACTGAACTCTGCAGCTGCACAGTTTGTCCCTTTACAAACTGAAGATCGCAGGCACTCTGACAGATTATGAGGCAAGTGTTTGAGATAGTTTAGATATCGTCCGACATTTTCCTCGGTCACTCCTCCCATCTGTTTCCAACCTGCTGCAGGGACCAGACAAAACGGCCCTGCCAAGGGATGGAGTCAGTGAAATGTTTGAAAATCCATTGCCTCGCAACTCATCAGTAATGAAGTGTTTGAAACAGTGTGGGCTGGAGAGCGGGAAGGGGAGGAATGAGACAGCTTCAGGCTCTGTGACAAATCCTTTGCAGGTTTCTAATGGCTGTAAGAGTCATACAACACTCTGGCCTGGCCATTAACAAAGTCAAGTCTGAGGCTCTGGGGCACTTTTCTTAATCATTTTTCATTTGAAATGGTGACGGTGAGCGAATTGCATCTGGATTCTCTGATGGGTGGACAGTGTTAGGTTGCTGAAGTAAACTCCAATATGTTTTTTGGTAGAAATTAAATCATTTCAAAATCATGTCCAAATAAAGCAATAGGGTTTACCGAAAGTTGAGCAATCGGTTCATCTTACAGTAATAAGTTTGCATTCTTGGAACTGTCTAAACTGGTACCACTTTCAAACAGGGCGTACTTAATATGACATTATATTTACCAGAATCAGCATCCAGTTTATTGCTTAGTAGGGTTTTCACATACAAGGAATTTGCTTTGATGTATCGGTGCATAACATAAACATAGTAAGAGAAAATAGAATTAAAAAAAATTAAAACAAGTATTGAAAAAATCAAATACAAAATAGAATAACATTTTGATAAAAAAAATTAAAAGAAAGAGCTGCAGTTCTTAGAGGTGGTAGTTTGTGCAGAAATGTGCAAAATTCTCCAAGGAATGTGCAGAGGTTCACAGTATGAGGTATAAAAAAGAATATGCAACATACCAATACACTCCCAACTCCTTAAATACTGCCGCTTGGTCAGTGGCCCACATTTAAAACTATGACGCCCTAGGTATCCTTCCAGCATCAGTTATGTATGCTCAGGAATGGGGTGTCAATTTACACCTGTTACATGCATTGTGTCTTTTCAAAATGTGCTTCCCTTGTTACTGGAAATGTACACCTGTTAAACCAGTTAAACTTGGAACATAGGAGAAAAAATGTTTTTAGGTTTACTTCATTAGATTTAGGCAACAAAGGCATTTGGTTAGGTTCAGAACAAAAACATCATGGTTTGGCTTATCGTAACGTAATGTAATGTCATGTTACATATGTCTTATAGACATATATACATATATATACGTATACATATGTATCTAGCGGAGAATGCTACACATATTTTTTACATTATGTTGTTACAACTCAATAGACTTTTGGTTTCAGTCAGGACATGAACAGCTGTCTCCCGTGTGACAGTCCAGAGTTTGTTTGACCCATCCACCCCAGCTCCCACCTGCCCTGTGTGGACTTTCCTGCTCATTATACTACAGCAGTTTCTCCAAGTTTCCAAAAATGCCACCAGCGGTGCGGCCCATACCTCTGCTAAAGGGTGCCTTGGGGCATCAGTATGTGACATTGATGACCACTCTACAAGCAGCGATATTAGACGAGTGGGGAGTGGGGGTCCTGGGCCTTGTTGATCAGGACAACTGCAGCTGGGAAGAAACTACTCGTGACATGAGGAGCCTCCTGCCAGAGGCGAGTGTTTCAAAGAGTTCGTATCCAGGGTGGGAGGGGTAGGCCACAATCTTTCCTGCCTGCCTCAGGGTCCTGGAGGGACAGAAGATTGCAGCTAATCACCTTCTCAGTGGAGCAAATGATATGCTACAGACAGGAAGTCTGGTATCCACCTGTAGGTAGAGCTAACAGGATCCCTGCGTAGGTTCCTGAGGAGTCCAAGTACTGAAGGGTGAATTGGAGGGCTATGTTGATGTCAGTGGTAGTTGATGAGGTGGGTGTACTACTAGGTAGATGAGTAGGTTACCGAGTAGGAAGTGGGTATACTCTCCTGTAAATTCCATAGGCTTTCTGGCTGATAGGTGAGTATATTGTAAATGACTAGAAAAAGAGTTGAGTATACCCTGTATACCTGCGTATACCCTCCACAATACCACTGGCTGATGTATGGTTCTGTAGGCAAAATGCAGGGGGATCAGGAGTGGATTAATGATGGCTCTGAGATGGGATAAGATGATCCTTAGGTTTTCCGAAACAGGAAACACGATAGGAATCGCAACTAGTCCTCACACCTAAACAACAAAAAACAGATCAGCCTACATAGGCTAAAAGAAATAATCAAAACTCAGAGTCAACTAACTAGCTTACGTATCAATGTGCCAAACTTCAGTTAAGTGTTGAAAGGTGAACCCTATCTGGAGGCAAGTATAACCACTGTCTCTGCTCAAAGGTGGTCGCTGGTGTCAGATATGAATGTCCTCCTTTATTTTTACCTGTCTGTACACTGAAAAGACAGTGATCATGCTAAAGGGAGATGTAAGCTGTGTCTCAGTTCAGGGGCTGCAGCCTTTGCGGGCTACTTCAGCTGTGTCCTTTTGAGCAATGAGCAGCGCTTGACAAAGGAAGTTAGGAAGCTACAAGATAGTTTAATAATGGAGCCAGAAATTATATTATATTAAATTTTATCACATGGTTGAGGAAATGCTTTTAGGTAAATTAAATATTTCAAATTAAGATTGTTTAAGTTGTGTGCTTTTTGCTAATAAAAAAATGATGTCATGTTTAGAAACGTCATACTCTTTGAAAAATAATCCAATTGTCAGTGAATCTCAGGATGGGTTGGGCCCTGGACGATTCAGCCGTTGCATCCTCCAAATTTAAGGAAAGAAGGCCTCTTTTTTAGTCGCATTTGAAGGAGCCTTTGAAATGAGATAGCCTTGGTCACACCGCTGTGATGCAACCAGTTTAATGCAGCCTTCCAAGGCTGCAGCCTCTGAATTGAGACACAGCTGTAGCTCTACATCATGCTGTGTGGGACAGGGGCGCCATGTTGTGAGGTAGCCTACATGCTCTGTTATCTCTATTATTAAGTGGGCTACATCCAAAACCAAGATTGGATAAAGGTAGTGCATCAGGGTCTGCAATCCAGCCCTGGGCTGCCAAAACGCACAGATCTTTGTTGTTTGTCCTGATTTGTTTGTCTAAATACTGTTGTTTGACCACAGTAGCAGGCACAGCTAACAGAGCGCGATCAAGATGGTGGTCCCATCCAAAAAATTACCACAGCTTGACATCAACTTTACATTCTCTAAACCAGCCAAAATTTTACAACCTGGCAAATGTTTTTTATTAATGACTCTTGGTGATCTGTAAAGCATAATTAACCATTTTTAAAGCAATTACTACCAACTTATAAACCTTTTATAAAGTATGACTTTGTTTATGTACTCATGGGCAAATCAAAACCACCCTGTACTTAAAAAAAAGCCATAAAAACTATTTGTGAATGCAGTTTGATCCAACTCACAAACTTAATGTCCTACGCACACGCGCACACACACACACACACACACACACACACACACACACACACACACACTGCCTCTGCTTCACATTCAGTGTTTGATGCACAAAGTGCCACATACCCCACAGTAACGCATAAAAGAATGGGGATTATCTTTTCAATTTACCCAGCCCTTGGTGTTATGCAAACAAGATGGAGTGGAGAGGGAAAAAATCCGGTTAGTTGGACAGCATGGAATCTATTTCTTGAACCCCGAAGAGCGAGATCTGTCAGGCTTTAAGTCCTAATGTGCTGCAGCTGATCCCCCCAGCTTTCACAGCCTCATTCCATCTTTCAATCATAAGATTATAACAGATTCTTAATGGGACACAGACTCCACATTCCCCAAGTCCGTAAAGGCCTACAGGCATCCAAATCATATTGTTCACATTCAGCTTGAAACAGTCTGAAGATGACAAAAAGTCTGTGACACACACACACACTCACAGACACACACACTGTTCTCATCAGGCGGTGGCCGGGAGGAGAGTCAGTGATGATGTGCACATTGTGCTCAGCTCCACTGGTAACTGTGAATCTAAAGGAGCACGAAGGAGGAACATTTGTTTGTGATTGTTTGTAAATGAAAAAAAGAAGGTCAGATCTTTGGAAACTTTTGGGTAGATAAAAACTGAAACTTTCCATCCAGATTAATTTTGAATCTGTCTGGTTTGCCAGCCAAGTCCAGGCTCCAGAAATAGAGATTGTCTGTCTTAGAGAAACTGAGTGGGTATCTTCCAAAGTTAAGTTCATTTTAATATTTGTGTTTCCCCAGACAGTGTTTCCTTGGTGACCCATGACACAGTCCTGGTAGAGACAAGATGTTTGATTTGACTGACTCAGTAAAGCCTCATATTAGCGTTGGCTAAATTCAAATTGACAGTTTTTTTCCCTGATTTATCATCATGAAGTGAATGTTGATTTCACAATGTCATGACTATAGAATAATGACACCATCTGCGTTTAGATTGGTTCCACATAAGCTACGCTTTCACTCTGCAATTCTGTCTGCCACGGGGTACAATCTTATGGGAAAATGAAGGCTCAATTTACAACACAAAGGAAGTGTGTCAACCATTGCACAACCAAACGGGAAGAGGATAGCACTTTGTTTTCCCCTGTAGCTATAGGTAGCTATCCACATTTCCTAAAGAGAATCAATGTAAGTTCATTGTGGTTACTATCCTTAGTAGCTGAAATGCCAGACAGTTGAACAACCAAAGTGATTGTGGAAACTCTACCCAGGAGAAAAAAAAATCCCGTTGCTAAGCTGTAAACAAGGACTGTGGATTTTATCCCCATTTGTTACAGTGCAGGCACAGCACATGGACATTTCTTTATGACAAACATGGGGAAGATGAATGATTAGAGTGACTAATAACTCTCTCAGTGTATGTTATGTGAGTATTGTTTCAAGATAGACTTTAAAAAATCTGAACCTATCCTTTAAAAGTGGAGGAAGAGGTTTAATGGGCTTCAATCACCTAACAAGGAAAAGCGGCCTGTCAGGTGCTCTCAGAGTAGGGCAAGCTTGTATAAGGGGAGGCTTCAGAGATTTGGTTCAAAGTATAGCGGAGCACACAGACTTGAGGCAACAAACTTTGTACAGTATGAGGATTTCCGTCTTGATGCCAGGTGCGTCTTCATCAGAGTCAAACAGTACAAGAACCACCTCAGGTGGTGGTCTGAGTTTGGTTTGCTTCAAGTGCAGTGCACTTAACCTGTGCCTTGTGAACTCTTGTGAACGCCATTGTATTTAGCCCTCTAGATCATATGCCAAAAAAACAGACGAAACCACGTCAGCCTATACTACTTGCAAGGACACAGGACGAGAAGTAGTTTGGTCCACAGAAGATGATGCACGTCTTCAGATGTGGAGTGTAGAACACATCAAATGGCAACAGCCTACAGCACAGAAACACTAAGGTTTTCCCCCAATTTTAAGTTCATCTGAAAGCGAACCGCACTGCAGTGCCATGTCAAAGTAAAAACAAGACTATATCAATATATACCATATATAGGCTATAGTGTGAACAGAAAGAGGACTGAGACTCCATCAGAGCTTAAGTTGACCAGAAAGAGAACTGAGTCCTCTTTGAAATGCAGTGACAATGTGAACACAAAAAGACCTGAGTCCCTTTTCTGTTGGTCTACTTTTTGGCGCACTTTCAGAGGACTGAGTTCAGTTCATTTATAAAGGACGATATGTGAAAACGCACTTAAACAACCTCCTTTAATTAAGAACTCATTCAGCACAGGCTGGAAGAATAGGGAGGGGACAATACGATGCATGTAGGCATGTTTTACAATGATAAGGTTATTTAAGAGAATGTGAGCCTCTGTACTATTTGATTCTGCTGAAGACACATCTGGTGTCAAAACATTATTCCTAAAATAAAGTTTGTTGCCTCAAGTCTGTGTGCTCCAGTATACTTTGGACCAAATTTCTGAAGTCTCTCCCTGACATAACCCTCCTTTAAAGGTGTCCGTATGCTTCAAACTACTTGTTAGATCATTAAAATGGGCTGTGTGACCTCCTCTTTCCACACCTTTTACAGATCGGTGTGCTTCTGACAATTTATTCAACTTTCTAAAACCTACAATCCACAATCACCTGACACAGTTATGTGGAGGAGTGAAGGTTAAGTAGGGTTTAAACTTAGATTTCTCTTTTTTTATTCGTCACACATCTACTTCCATCATTTTTTATGTGTACAACTTATCCACATTTTACCCTTGGTCGTGTCATGCCCCTAACAATACAACATAAACAGCTTTCGCTCCTCTGTTTGGACACCTCTATACTAACCCACAACTGTTTTATTGCCCGTGAACTCATCCCTATATTGTCGATTTGGTGTTTAACCTGAGATTTTTCCTCAATCTGTCAGAAAGAACCTGGAGGTTTGGCTCCCTTTGAGAGTACCTGTTACCATTCAGAACACATATGATCACTGCATTTGAACCACACAAACACAAACTAGTTTGTTTAAAGCATACTGAACCCTTTGGTTTTTCACAACTTAAAAGCTTATAAACAAACAGAGTATGTATAAAAAATAGTTGGGTAAGTTTTATGCAAGTACCCCACCACAGAAATGACTTTCCCTTTAAAAGAAGGACTGTGTGAATGTAATGTGGTAATGCTTCGTCCCCTCTCTGAGCCAAAGACAAAAAGCTTAGTCTTAGTTTCTAATCATGTGTTGGGCAAACACAGGGGGGCTCCATAGTGACCCAAGAACACAGCATTTAAAGCTGTTTTCTGGGTCACTGAAGCAGAATGCAACACTCTCTCACTTACATTGCACACACACACACACGCACACACACACCTGAGGATCAAAAGAGGAGTAGTAGAAATCGTGCATGACTCCAAAACTTTCTTCAAACGTACTCTCAAACGCACACTGAAGGAAAAAACAAGAAAGCTTTTCGTGCTTTGTGGAGTTAAATTACACACATATGCACCCAAAAATGCAAACAGGCGTGCACGCACATACACAGTGACCTATGGAAGAGTCAGACACTGCTGAGTGGTTGCATTGTTGATGACAAGGTCCCGTGAAGGAAGGACAGGCTTTCTGTCTGTGATCTTGTTGTCGTGGAGACAGCAGGGCCCAGTCAAATAGATTAGCTCAGATCCTTTGATCTTTAAGAGGGAAACCAAAGAGGATCTTTAAATGGGTACCACTTTTCCAACTTAAAACAAACCACTGGCATAGTTTTGGAGTTTTTCTGTCAACTACTTTCATCTGACTCGACGCTGACTGGAAAAATCTGGATTTTAAATCTTTTAAACCAGCATCTTGTTGGTTTAGCAACACGACGATTTGTCTAAGGCAGGAAACATTTTATTGGCAAGGTATATATCGGTGAGCGGAGCCAAAGAATCAGTCTCTAGGGACATGTCAGTTACCTGGCAATGTTGTGAAGCTAACAGGAACTGTGGTCACACTCAAATCACAATATGAATTTATTTTTCATTCACTCATGCAAGATAAACTCAAACACTGCAATTTTGCTGTCAGAGACAATGACAGTAAATCACTCCGGAAACTTGAGCAGTTAGCTTTGGGCACATGTGGCTAGTTTGAACATGAAGGGTCAGCTAAGCTAATTCGCTAACGTACTGTAGGTGATTTAAAACTGAAACATTCTTCTCTCAGCTTCATCTCACAAAGGAAAATGTGCAGGGGGGTCGTTTGTGTGGCTTCTCCTATTATACTTGTGGGTTTTTTATACATGTGTATTGGCGACATGGGTTTTGTTTTGTTTCAAACCTAGCTCTTGATGGGAGCTGTATCGACCCATCTGCTTGCTTGATCCACCAGTCTGCATGACATGTTGCTGACATTCGGGAGGTGTACGCATCAGCTCCTCTGTGAGCCTCTGTGACCTGTGGTTACCCACAACACCCTTCTTTGCATAGGTCCACAGAGACATTTACATGTGTCTTCGTGGATGCATCATTTCAGCCCTTATGAGGCTGTTCTGCACCCTTAACCCTTAACTACTCTTAACATTGTTAAAAAGAAGTCCTATCATAGTCAAACACTAGGATTAGAAACGCATAACGTTGGTTCCGTCCACCACTTTTAATTTGCACATTAAAAAAAATGTCAGTGAAAATGCCAGGAACTCAAACAAAGCTGACGTAAAGGATAGACATTTGTACATTTGGCTCAAATAGAAAAGTTTGCGTATCATAAATGGAAAAAAAAGCAATAACCACTAACAGCAAGAGATTTATGTGTTCTTGTACTGTGACAAAGTAGTCATGTCATGATGCCACTCACCATAACCTGCTGACAGTGCATTCCACCAGAAATAGAGCATAAAAGGAGCGGGGGAGTCAGGAGTTAACTGTAACATGTAGGGTTCAAGTCCAGGCAGAGGGGCGTTTTTATGTGTCACTCCCTTCCTCTGTCACCACTGCTGATAAAAACACAGCATTGTACACATATACAGTTTCATTATAAATCATTTGTTGGCACAAATGTAGTTGATGAAAACATGCAGTGATTCACATTTTATTTGGCCACAATTTCAGTTCTCATAAAACTTGTGCATCACTTTAATGAAATTAGAACTGTGGTATTATTATTACATCTAGAAAAATTGTGGTGCTCGGGGCGTCGTGGAGGCCTCATGGTTATGACTCATAGTCACTGCATGCATAGTTTGATTTTGACCAGGCACATTTGTAGCTTGTCTCCCCATGTTTTCTATTTGTTGCTACTGTATTCTGTCAGTGGAGGCAGAAAAGCTGCAAAAAACCATGTCATGTTGTCTTTGTCCCAGTATGGATGAGTATTTTATGTCTGTGTCTGGTCATTTCCATGACCCAGGCCCAGTGGGATTATTCAGACACATTAATTAACAACAAACCAAACACTCCAGCATGATAACTCACCATCATCTAACAGCGCAACACATAAATGTCAACCAAACATAAACATTGTCCAAACAAAAATATAAACCCCCCACAAATACTCCTCTAATAGATATCCCACAACAGGAACAAAAACAACAATACAAACACATCAATAAACAAACACAGTCCCTCTAAGCACAAAACACATACACACATCCAAATGAGACAAAATATTGAGCTTGGCGTTAGTTCAGGCAGGACACCATGTCAAGCTCAGCTCACATCCCAGCTACATCAGCTGATCTCAAACAGCCCAATCAACTGTTGGAGCAGCTGATTGATGGAAGGGAGTCAGCTGATAGATCACATGATTCATTTCTATGCAACCAATTGGCAAATCTCTTTCAGTGCGCCCTATTTGAACTGCTCTGGCCTGCCTACTGTTGCTCCTTCCTCTGCAAGCCGCTTTGCAACCCACCTCCACCCCAGCTCCTCCTTTTCATGCTGTGTCTGACTTATCATGTCATTTCTGTTTGTCACTGATGCTGCTCTCTTCTGTTCCCGGCGGGTCTTTGCTGCTGCTCTCCCTGCTTTAGGCTTTTCATGCAGGCACATGGAAGGGCAGGGAGATTTGCTTTCTCTGCCTCAGGCTTTCCTTGTGTATGGAATGGAAGGGCGGAGGGATGTGCTCTCGCTGCCTTAGGCTTTCCATGTAGGCACGTGGAAGAGGTTTTCTGCATAGGCCCGAGGAAAGGCAGAGAGGGCTCAGAATAGAACCATACCACCAAATATAATACTGCAAATGGGAATAAAGTTTTCTTTGACTAAAGTGTTCCTGACTGAACTACTTTAACATCCATCAGTGCCAAACGTTTGATTCTGTTCATAATCCAATAGTCTGCAGTCCTTGTAAAACAGAGTCTGAGGAATTTAGGAAGCAGAAGTGTGGCCTCGAGTCACATGACTTGGACTTGAGCCAGACTCGGGTCACAAATTTGATGACTTTAGACTTGACAAAATCGAAGGAGACTTGCAACTCCACTTGGACCTCAACACCAATAACTGGACTTGAGCCTTTTGACTTGAAAACACTTGATACCACCCAAAAATCCAATCACCCAAAACCAAAGATTCAAAAGTATATTATTTAAAAAGCGTCTGACAAATCAGTTCATTTCCCAGATCAACTAATGCTATTTTTTTCCCAGCAAATCGACACTTAATTCCTCAGATGATCCACATGAGAGAACCATAAAGAATTAATGTCACATTACTTATGGGCTGGAAAAAACGATGCCACAAGTAATTTCATTTACATACAAAAACTACTCAATGGTCAACACAAAAGAAATTGCAGTATGTAAAACAGATGGAGATGCAGCAACTTCCAACTTAGTTTGACAACTGAAGTTGCACAAAAACAGGGGAAGAAGTTGAGGCTAATATAAATATAGTTAGCAAGCTAATGTGGGTACTGTGAGCTAATAGTAGCACAAGTTAATATTGCTGTATGCTGTGAAAGTGAATATCAGCATTACTTTTTTAGGATTAAGATCAGTTGCAATAATTTTGACAAATAAATACAAATTCTAAAAAGCGTTCATGATTTTTGCAATTTTAAATTGGCATTTTGGAGAACAGCATGTCAGACTTGAAACTCAAAGACTTGAGACTTAGCCTACTTGTGACTTGGTCCCTCCTCTGCCAGTAAGTCAAGTTGTATATTTCTAAGTTGTCAATACGCCTCTGCTCCAAAGTCAACGAGACAAACTCTGCTGTGTGTAATTTACTACGATTAAATTGTTTCTGATCCTGCAGCTCATTTAAAACCTCTTGAAATTCCCCGGCAGCCGACTCAAACACTATCACTCACCAAACTGCTCTCTGTATTTGTCTTTAATAAACAAAATCAGCTCTTAGTTGTTTCTGTTTATTCTCTGCCGGAATTCGATTGCCCTCCAATCAAAACACTTGGATGGCTCCATTGTACTTAGCATCTAGCATCCATTACCCTGCCATTGTGCTGCCCTGCTTCGGTTTACTGCATAAACAGTTATTTGACGTATGAGGTAAACATTTCATGTCATTTCTGCCTCACAGAGAGATGGAGGGAAAAATGAAGCAGAGAGGAAACAAATGGTGGAAATACTGACTTTCTTTCTGCCATAATCTTTCCTTCCTCTCCCAGCAGACAGCGAGGGGAAAGCATCGTTATAAAGAGGTCAAATTAATCGCTCTGTCTGTAGCTTTCATTGCTTTTCATGTCGTCTCAGCTACATAAACGTCCCCTGTGACCGGCGACCCAAGGGAAATTCTTAATGTACGCCTTTATGTTTCTTGTGGTGGAAGCCAAAGACGGAGCTGCGTAGGCTTCCTGCCAAACTCTACAATGTCACATGAGGGTCATAAATCAAAACTATTATGAGGTTTGTGTAATGGTACAGTACGAGCGGTTATGGAGAGTCGTGGAGGAGACGGATTTGATTCAGCTTGTGTTCTGTCATGCTGCTGATGCTGGTGTGGTTGTTGGTGGCCTGGTGGTCAGACAGACTGTCCTTCAAACACAGGAGCCGGGTACAGAAACCCGCTGTGTCAGCAAATATTCAGCCTGCTGAAGTGTCCTCAGGGGAAAAGTCAACCCGGAAAAACATTTCTTAACAATCACTGGAGATGTACAGTAGATTTTTAAGAGTCTGTTTTACTGTTTTGCAGAGTCTGACCAAATGTAGATAAGAACACACCAGTGGAGTTTAAAATTAGAGATATATTTAATGATCCAAAATGCAAACTGCAGGCTGCATCTACTTCTAGAAATTAATTGCATAAGAGGCGGAGAGACCCGTTCCTCCGCAGCGTGTAGTCATAATGTCCTACAACAGTCTGTTGTTGCTGTATAGCAACAACAAACAGCAAAACATGCCGCATTTTGTTTAACAGCCGCAACACTTTTCTTTTCCCTTTTGGGAACCAGAATAACTCCCGCTGTCTTGTTTTTACTGCCACCATCACTCCCTCCACCCACACAGAGAACCCACAGCTGAAAGGAGCAAGTTCAGGCATGTTCTTTGGGTGTTCCCACAAGTCATTCTGGGAAATGAAGGAAAATGCAAACTAACGCAGAGGAACACGAAGCAGGTTGGATGAAACATTTACAATCATAAATTAACTTTAACCAATTGAGCCTTCGCTAAGCCCCGCCCCTTTGTGATGGTCCGACAAGCTGTGGGAGTAAGCATGGAGCCCACACTGTAACTAACTGCACTCCCTGAAGAAATATTATCATATTAGACAGGGGGTCTACAGTCTGATTCTGACTTCCAGGGTTTGTACATCACCAAGCTTAGGAACCAATCCCATCAACCTGCAGGGTGGAGCTTTCCATAACACTACGGCAAAACGGTGAGAAGCCAGGTGTAGCTATTGTACTGTATGTATGTATTGGCAAATTAGGGTTCACTCACACTTCAACTTTTCAGAGCCAGCATTTGTTTATCTAATAGCAACACATTATTAGCTGTTTGGTAACATAGTCAAGCTGAAGGCTCATGTTATCTGCTACTGTTTACAAGCAGAGGTTTGTGTGTTTCAATGAGCAGAATCGAATGTGAGCGGGTACGCTTGAGCTGCAGGCCAGGGACTGAGGGGCAGGGCTACATTGCATATTCATAGATCTGTGCATACTAAATGAGGTAAACGTGCAGAGCCATATAAGCCATTTTAAGGCATGAAGGGACTTTAAAATAAATAAATATGTTATTTGATCAACAGAGGTGAGTTTTAGGGGTTTAACCAGTGCAAGAGAGGAACTTAAAATGTTTCAGTGACAGTGTGAAGGTCTAGTCTTGTGATTCTGAGTTGACTTTTTGTCAGGATCTTTTTTCTTCCTCATTAAATCACAGTCCAGGATATTTTTCCTCTAATAAAAAGTCCTCTTCTGTCTATGAGTCCAGCAGAATCTGACTCATGTGACTTACATGAATTTGACTCAGATCTTTCTGTGGTAAAAAGAGATATTATTTGCTCTGAACTGCTGACGTTGAAGTCAAGTCCAGCTTCAGTACCCAGCCATTTCTTAAAACGCAAACAAATGTAAGGTCAGTAAGTCACATCTTCCAGTGTTGATATTAGATACAAAAACTGTCAGTGCAATCAACTTTTATTTGAGCATTTGCCTCATTCATTTTTATCAGTTATCAGCAGGGCTAAATCATTTCAGTTTCAGTTTTGTTGTGTCATGGTCAAAATTATGTTTTAGAAAGACTTTAGAGAGAAAATAAGTCTTGTGTTAGTATAAAGATATCAGTGTCCAAAGAGCTTTATCAGTTAAAACTTTAGTGTAAGTACCTATCATTGGTATTTTACGAGAACTGGATAATGTAATCCAAGATGGCGACTCATCCATTCCTATGAAAGTGGCTCAGTGAGCATTCATGCCGCATAGTTCGGTCAGATTTCCATGTATCTTGGTTGTATTTGAGCAGGCATATTAAATGTCCTTTCTGGCTGAGCCAGCCCACTCAGCACAAAAATTGCTCAACCCTTTGGTTGCAGGCCCCCATGAAGTGTGCCGTGCTTTGAAGCCAATTTTCGTAATGGCCAAACAGTGTAATTCCATGGTCACTTGATGCTCTGTTGCCCAAAACACTTTTTCCCATTGACTTACATGGTGGATGAGGCGTCTGTAAATCAATGGATACATTATTTTAAATGTCACAACCACTGTGAAATGAGATTTGAACCATTCTGTCTGATAACTGATTTGGAAAGTCTAGAACGGCTGTGCGATCGAATCGTTTTATCCCCATTCACCGGAAGTAGCCTGCTCGGCTGGCAGAGGTCTCCAGTGGGACTGCTCTATGGGCAGCACAGTGCAGAAGCAGTGCTGAATATTTGGATAGTTTTATATGCAGAAGTAAAACTTTTTTGGCTTCATGTGCTACTGAGCAATTTTCATAGGAAAGACTGGAGTCCCGTCTCCAACGTTGTATCCAGTTGCCTTTATGCATCCATGTTTAGTTGGACTTAAAGGATAACTTCGGTATTTTTCAACCTGGGCTCTATTTCCCCATGTGTATGTGTGCGTATGATTCATGGGTACCACTCGTTCTAAAATTGGTTCAGTATTGAAGGAGGCGGATGCGGCTGGCAGCCACGAAACAAGCTAAAACGGTAACGGGGGCAAATGCGTCCCGTATAAGTTTGCTCATTAAAAGTGCTTTTTTTCGCCACTGACCGGTTCAGATCGCCAGTGCTATCTCTGTAAATAGCATACTAAACATTTCCCTTACCCTTCACTTGCTCTGGGCTGTGACGTCATCTCGCGAGAGCTTTGCTTGTTGCTGGAAGAAAACAGAGGAGCCATGCAGAGCGCCGCTTCGAGTGGCGCTGGTTGTCCCAGAGTACAGCTGAGAGTTTTACTGCATCAATTGAAAACAATGGTTTGTGTTTGTGCTTATCCGAATTGCAAGAACAGGATGTCGCGCAACACCCCGCACAGCTTTCATAGGCTGCCTTTGTCAGACGGCGAGATGCTGAAGTTGTGGTTAGTTGTGCTACAAATGGATGCTAACACTCCTGTCCAGACACTACGCCTTGCAGACCATCGAGTCTGCAGTGTTCACTTCTCCCAAGATGACTACTGCCAGCCGAAGAAGAGAAGACATCCAATCCCGAAACACCTCTTCCTCAAGAAAACGGCTGCCCCACGAGTAGAGAGAGCTACAGACACAGTGGATCAAAGCTCTCGTGAGATGACGTCACACACAGCCCAGAGGTAAGGGAAACGTTTACTATGCTATTTAGAGAGATAGCACTGGCGATCTGAACCGGTCAGTGGCGAAAAAAAGCACTTTTAATGCGCAAACTTATACAGGACGTATTTGCCCCTGTTACCGTTTTAGCTCGTTTCGCGGCTCCCGGCTGCATCCGCCTCCCTCAATACTGAACCAATTTTAGAACGAGTTGTACCTATGAATCATACGCACACATACACATGGGGAAATAGGGCCCAGGTTGAAAAATACCGAAGTTGTCCTTTAAATGCTTGAGTTTTGATAACAAAAGGAACTAGAGGGTCACTTGAAGAGACTTGACTCTTATTTACTGGTGTTTGTTCTTGCTGGCTTGAACCCAAATACAACATCCATGTATGCTGATGATTTGATGGTTTCTGCTATAAAACAATTATTTGCCTACACAAGCTGTGAATGTGAGAACATTTATGCTCATCTCTGCTGTTTTTTTCCTGACGACGGTCACCTGAACAACAACACCCTGCTCTGTCAGCTTTGGTACTGGAAACTTTACAGTAAACTTGGCTGGCATGGAGGCAGCCCCCCCTTGTAGCCCTGCAACCATCTTTTCTCTCTCGTCTTTTTTTTTTTTATTTATACATATGCCTCACCACCACAAGCCAGTCCAAAGAGCATCTGGTTCCTCTTGGGCCTGCGGTCACAACACTGAGAGAGTGCCACATCAAAGCTCCCTCCATCCAGCCCGCAGAGAAGAGAGGAGAGCGAAGAGGGGAGGAAGAAGAAGAGAGAAAATCTGGGACACATTCTGTTTCACACACACACCGCAAATGTGTCTTTGCTCATGGAAAACTTGCAGCGCACATCAGTGGTGTTGCGTTGAGAATCCATCAATCTCCGCGCTCTGACCACTTCACTCGCACAGATAGTCTGACTCTGGCTCCCACGCTCATCTTTTTACTGCTTTACAGGCTTTGGCAAGACGGTTTTAAGCTCTTAAATTTGTTGTCAGTTTCTATTGTATTAGTGTTACATCATTTTTATACAATTATGTCAATGAAACTTAACCTCAACCTCTGTCTCATGTGTGCGCTTGGAAGTCTTTAAACAAACAAATCCGCACTGTTAAAAAGATCAAAAAATCCTCTTAATGCCTTTCCTGTCTTCAGGCCTGGACACGTACACACACCAACTCACACACAGAAAGAAGATCAAATGTTAAGGGGTGTGATGGTACTTTTTGAAATGTGACCCTCTAGCAATTTCCCCGTCACTCAAAAGGCACCAAAGCACAAACATGAGTGTACCTGCTGCTTCCTGCTGCTCTTTGAGCTCAACAGCTGAAAACTCAAAGAGCAGATTTTAGCTCTGCACAGACATGTTTTTGACAAGTGATGTGAACAGTAATGAATTGCCATTAAATTACATTTTGTCTCCGCTTTAAAGCATCTAAATTAGTAACAGATGAAAGTACTGTGGGCCCAGGAGGGTGGNGGGGGGGGGGGGGGGGGGGGGGACAGTTAGTGCAGACACATCCTCAAAACCTGTAGTTTTCAGACAACCCTACCTGAGGTAGAACAAAACATGACCATGTTTTTTAAATGAATTCCTATTTGTCCCCTTCATGAAATAGATGATTGTAACATATTTTATAGAGCAAATTGTGCTAAAATTGATCCATGTATTGACTCACTGCATAGGTGAAAAAAGTGCAGAATTAAATCACTCTGGAGATTGTGTTAATCTACATGCAGTGTTTTTACTGTCTACACGCAGCTCCTGCTCTCTGCCTATCACCTGTCAGGGGCAGCTGTTCCTGCTTATTCACAGACACAATACATGATTTAAAAAACAAAAAACAAAAAAAAACAACCTTCTAATAATGAAATTAGTGAAGCAGCACAGTGGTGAATCGACTGCGCTTAATAACATGTAAAAACACGGCAATTCAACATTACAGTTTTCATAATGATCTGACTATGGATATTAATAATGTAATGTTAGCTAAGTTTATACAGATTGAGTCTGAAGACATCATTCACATTCTTTTGTTTTCATTCTTATGTCCTCCATCTTTTGCAAGTTGAGGGTTTGGACATCATGGTAACATTTCGGCTAAGCTGCGGGCTGCTTGAATTGGTTTGAATGACAGCATGAGAGGAGACGGAAGGGGGACTGGGTGCTTGAGCAGGCACTGTTTCGAAGTGGCCCTAGCTCGTGTAGTTTTTCCTGTTTGTTTTTATTCCTCGACATGTGCGACAGCCATGGCTGGAGGCATTGTGTTTTCAGGTTTTCTGTCCATCACCCGTATGTCTGTCTGTGCATCCGGCTGTCCCATCATGAACGTGATATCTCAGAAACACCTTGAAGGAATTTCTTCAGATTTGGCACGAACGTTCAATTGGACTTAAACTGATTAAATTTTGGTGGTCAAAGGTCACTGTGACCTCACAAAACATGTTTTTGTCCGTAACCCAAGAATTCATACGCTTATTATGACAAAATTTCATACAAATGTCTGATAGGATAAAATAAGGAATTTTCCATTACATTTTACATCCAAAAGGTCAAAGGTCAGCTTCACTGTGACATCATAATGCTCTGCAAAAAAACACTTTTCTGGCCATTACTCAATGTCATATCTCAGGAACAGAAGGGGAGACATTTTGTGGGACACTCTAATATTAGGTGCACACCTTGAAACTGTTCTGATTGCGTAGATCTGTGCTGCCAGGTTGAAGATGCGTGTGAAACGTCCATGTTGTAGGATTTATAGCGTCTTTGCAGTAATATTCATATTTGAAGCATCGTCTGCTGTCAGGGAACTGTCCATTGGTCCGACAGCCCATTGTTCCGACCATATTAAACCCATTGTTCCGAAGTCCCGTTGTTCCGAAATCATCATGATGCCCTGTGGTTAAGGTCTGGTTAGGTTTAGGCACAAAAACCACTTGGTTAGGGTCAGGAAAAGATCATGGTGTGGGTTAAAATGAAAAAGAAAGTGACAAACACATAAGCCGTGAGCCTGCTTCGTCTCAAGCCTTTCCCAGCTGACCCAGAGCCGGTCGCGGCGCATCATCAAGGTAGAAATACGCCCGCCGGGAGCCGTTCAGCACCGCAGACCGTTGAACTAATGGGATGTTGGACCAATGGGCTGTCGGACCAATGACATGGACCCCTGCTGTCATGGCTACAGCCTGGACAGACATGGTTATAAACTGTAACTGCAGCTTGACTGGTTGGCGGAGGCAAACCTGTGTAACCACGAGGCAGTAATTCTAGTTTAGTACAATGTTGGTTTTTGGACTGTAGTGAAGTGAAGGGATCAATACTGCCCTCTGAAAAGTGCAGGGGATATCTGACCACTTTGGGTTTGGATTTATTTTCTAAAAATATGAATAATTATCAATTTCAAACAATTTATTTAAAATACAGATACTGTAGATAGTAGGTATAATTTCCTGCTTTCAGTCTTGTGCTTACAGAAGAAGCTTAATAAGAAATTGTACAAGATGTGTGTTGCATTGGAGGTTTTCTAAGAAATCTTAGATATTAAGTGCTTCAACCACTTGATTTTTATAACGTTTACGATTTCTGATAATGGTGAACTTGTATTGAAAACTGTCGTAAAACTGTCACATTAACTGCTTTCCCATTGTTGTATTGTGATATTGTGTTTTGGTTTCTACATCATTTAAGTGACTTCCTCCCAGAGTTTCCTCTGATAACCTCTAGAGAAGTGACCTGACCTTAGATAAAAGTTTAAAGACCAATAACCTAGTAACACAACATGATAAAAAGCATAGCCTGTCTTGCAGCTGCAGTGCGGTGGTGTGAAATAAGTGAGTCAGCCAGACAGCATCAGCGCAGAGCCAAACGCTGTTGACCTCATCACTCTGAAAATCCAGGGAAGGATTACAATCCCTTCTGCTCCGGGCTGTGAGTGCAGAGGTCGAATCCACCTGACAGGAACCTGATGAACAAACTTGTCTGAACGCCAACATAGAAAAAAACCCCTCTAAAACACCAAAAGAGCCTTTCCTTCCCTTTGAAACTATAATGTAGGAACAGCTGTGGGTTGGATGTTTTCAATACATTTGGATGCCTGAAAACCATTAGTGTCAGTGATATAAAGATAAGTAGATAACCTGCCTAAATTTAAATTGATCCATATTTTAATTTTGCATAATAATAAGACATATTCTGACTGGTTGGTAAACACTGTTCTCCAGCAAGGAAAGTAAATGAGGCACACTTTACAATCACAGCAGCTACTCTTCAGTTGGCCTATACATGACATACAACACGGCTGTCATTACACAGTCAGTAACCTAAAGATGCAAACAACAATCAATTTATATTTTCAGTATAGCATTAATAATTGATGACTTATTTGTTCCCTTTAAAGTCCAGACCCTCAGCTTAATATCACTTTAAATCTAAACTATCTCAGATTGTCTTAAGAGGTAATAAACTATATTATACGTTTTTTTATTTTCTAAAACTCAGCCTCTGTTTCATCCATAATTTTTTAATCATGCCTGTCTTTAATTCAGCTACAATAATGATGTGATGTGGACAAGAAGTCCGTAAAGGTTCATCTCAAAATCAAAAATACATATTTTTCCTCTTACCTGTAGTGCTATTTATCAACCTAGATTGTTTTAGTGTGAGTTGCCAAGTGTTGGAGATATCAGCTGTAGAGATGTCTGCCTTCTCTCCAGTATAAGGGAACTAGATGGCACTCGGCTTGTGGTGCTCAAAGTGCCAAAAAATACATTTGAAAAACTCAACAGCAATGTCTCTTTTCAGAAATCATGTTGTGAGTGGTTTTATGAAGGGACTATTTTCTTTCTAACTGTATAACCACTCAGAAAGAAGTGTGCATCTCCCGCTAGCTCACCCAGCACCACTGAGCTAGCTAACGTTACAGCTCGGCCAAGGAGGATACCATCAATGCCTCTCGTCATGAGTAGATGCACACTTCCTTCTGCCTGTTGATGCGGTTGACAGATGTAGTTCCGAAGAAAAAAGAACAAGTTCCTACATGAAACTGCTCACGCTCCGCTCAAGATCTGTGGATTATCTTGAGTAATCTGGTCATGGTTATGGAAAGAGACATTGCTGTTGAGTTATTCCTATGTATTTATTTTGGTTCTATTATATCAGAGAGAAGGCAGACATCTCAATGGCCGATATCTCCAACACTCGGTAACTCACACCAAAACAATCTCAACTGATAAATGGCACTGCAGGTGAGAGGGTTAATATGTATTTTTTTATTCGGGGTTCACAGTCCCTTTGAACTGTTTATTTAAACATCTACAATCCAGTGACAACCAGTCCAAGTCCATTTGAATCGAGCAGCTTCTAAACTTTGATGATGCATTGCTTTGACAGAATACAGTGACCTCCTGTATCTACACATTACAAACAGCTTCCAAAGTCATAAAAAATGCATCCTTTTATGTGCAGCATGAGATATTCCCTTTCATAAATGTTTACAGCACGGAAATATAAAACCTTTATTAACTGGCACTAGCTGTCAAAACAGGCATTTATTTATATGAAAAGTTCTTTTTATTACTTCAAACTTCCTTCGTCTTAAAGCCCCGCTGTAAATAAGAATGTCATCGACTTGTCTGGTTGAAAACAAGGTCTAAAAAAAAAGTTCAACTAATTTAAAAGTGATGGCAAGACTTTAAAAGGCGGCGATGGATGCATTTTCAGCTCTCTGGCGGAGCACTTCATCTCCCAGTGTCACCAGAATCCACAGTGAGACGTCTGACTTGCGAGGCTGCTCTCCACTCATCTTCCTGCCACCTGTGAGCAGAACGTTCTGGATGGTCAGAAAGCATTTCACAGCTCTCTGTTCCTCCTCTTCAGACTCATGCCAGAGCCTTTGAAGCATGCAGCTGCCTGTCACACCCAGGGGAAAACCACTTGGACAGAAATAAAATGAAATCTCTATATCTGACTTCGTGGCAACCCTTCAACAGAACTGTAATTTATTGTTGACTCCTTTTTTCATGTTTTGTGGTGCGATGCTGCCCTGCAAACATTATTATGCTGAACAAAGTCTATTAACACATGATTTTATAAAGCACCAAAATGAAAGCCTGGACATCTGCTGTCTCTATTTATGTGAACTTAGAACTTGTTGGACAAATGGTTCTAAACTGCGTCAACAGTGTGAACATTTTGTGCATTAAGTCCATTGAATCCTTGAATACAAAGCTTAGATAAAGTTGGTGACCTTATTAGGATCAAGGTGTTAAGATTTTTGGCTGCAGTACAGCATACAGTTTGCGATACCATCACAAAAAGCTATACATTGAGAATCAATAAATGCTACAGACAAAGATGGTTCACAGGTTCACATATAATTTTGCCCCCAGCCTCCTTTGTTTTTAAAGGCACCAGTCTAATAACTTGTACTCTGAGTTGACCAGATTTTCAGCCGTTTTGAGTATTTAAAAATGCATTTTTTGCTTTCAACCCCTCATATTTCTTTACTAAAGTTGATACTTACCATATGTGGATAACTACAGACACAATACATACATTTGTTTTGGAGTATCGACTCTTTAACGTGAATGGTTCAGGCTGTTCACATGCACTGTTAGTATGTATACCTACGAAGAGTTATGCATTTGAATTCATGTGCAACCCCTCAGAATGGCTGTAATCACGTGATCAGGGCACTGATGGGAGAAAAGAAGGAAGTACAGTGAAGAGCAAAAGTCAGCATAAAGAGGCAGGTTGGGATGATGAATGGGTCAAACAAACACAGGACTTTCCCCCAGGTGTTTGTATATTGCGTGAAACAAAGTGAACTTTGAGTTATTCTAAGGTATGTTGTCACGTGTTTCTTTTCTTAAACCTAACCTACATAACTGTACCTTTCTAAATCTAACCTATGTAATTTTATTTACCTAAACCTAAACTACATAACCAAATGTTGTGAACGTAACCTTTCTTTAAACCTAACCAACGTAATTATATGTTAAGTACAGTTTCTTTTCCTCAACCTAACCCACATGACTTATGTATAGCTTTACATGAAGTAGGTAGGTAGGTAGGTAATGAGACAATGCTGAACCATGTTTCTTTTCCTAAACGTAACCTAACTTTACGTTAAGTACCTAACTTTAGATGAAGTAGGTAATGTGTTGATGCCAAACCATTTTTCTTTTCTTAAACCTAATCTATGTAATTTTAGATTAAGTATGTAACTTTGTGTTAAGTGCATAACGTGATGATGCCCAACCATGTTTCTTTTTTTGCTAAACCTAACCTACGTATATTTTCCTGCCTAAACCGAACCTACCGTATATAACTTTGTCTAAACCCAAATTCCATAACTTTGCAGTATGTAACTCTACGCTTACTGCGTAACGTGAAGATGCCATTCGTGGGGCACTAATTCGTTTCATATGATACAAATCATATGTGCATTTTTTTAAGATATCACATGAACCATTTTATGATGATACATTGTTTGGTTGCCAAACTCTTGAAAGGGTTGCATGAACTGCCATAACTCTACAGTTTAATGCCATTTGACCAATAGGTGACACTACAGTGAAAAAAATGAATAATTGAATTAATATAAGTTTCATACCAGAGGTGCCATCTGGGCATCTGCTTGAGGCCATTTGTTGAACACTTTGCGTTTTAGCTCACAAATCATGAGCCATAAAGCGAAGAGTTACCAGCAACACCACCATGTGGTCAGTTACACAGCACAGTAATTGTGGGGTCGTAGGCGTCGTACATGTGTGCATGTCTAATTTCTTCAGAAACATTAGGATCAGGTTATGCTCCAAGAAACTAGTTTGTACCAGGTGTTGTCCAGATACATCGGAAGGCAAATGTTATAAATATGGGGATATCATTTACAGACAGTTTCTTCTGGAGAACATTCATAGTGTTACACTCGGTTGTTCACATGGAAAGTGACAGAAATATTTGTGTAAGAAATAAACAACTATAGCTAGAGAAAGAAGTTCAAACCCAGCTGCTCCTCTCAACACAACTGGCCAATCACGGCATTAAAGTCACTGGTAGTGTTTGAAGTAGCTTATCCAATTCTGATGTTGGAAGGGAGTTTTGGGGGAGGCGGGGGGGTTTTCATTATTCGACCATCCAACATGCCATTCTGGAGAAGCAACCTGGCAGCTTTACTTCTTTTCATGTTTTCCTTTTATCCCCTCTTTTCAAACACTTTGTACCTACAGAGCTGGTTTTCTGGTCACTAGAAGAATCAATCATGTATATTTATGGTTATGGTTGTGCTTTTAGCATAAATCACTGCTGCTCCAGTCGGCTGAAGGCCTCTGCTTCCTCTTCTTCAAGCAGAGCAGGACCATGACGAGTCAGCCTGTGTGTTCACCAGGCAGCTGGCACCACAGAGGACAAACGGGCCTGTCAGAGAAGGCCAGAGGCCGCTGGATGGGCCAGCGGCCACAAAAACCACAAGAATCCTGACTCTGGCATAGCAGAGCAACAGCTCAGGCCTCTTTTAGGATGGTTTAGAGGGAGACAGGGTCGTGCTGCATCATGGATCTCAAGTACTTTATCTTTTTTTGGCTTGTGCCAGTAATTAAGTTTCTCCCCTCCTTTCCATTTTTATCACTGTTGTTTTTCTCCCTTCAGAAGGAGCCTTGTGCTGCAGCTCATTCTTGTCCACTATGAAAAACATCCTCAGCGGTCCTGAAAATCGCCTTAGGTAAACAATCCATCACAGAAAACATGACAGCTTATGGGTTCTGTCAGTTGTTTCAGTTTTATCATTATTCCTCTGAGCCCAGCGGAGTGTTTTCATATCAGTGCTGCATTACGTTACGCTCTGCTTACTGTCAATCACCTCACACCCGCACGAGGACCTGAAGGTCTCCTGGAGGAAGTAATTGCTCAAAAGCTTGTTGCCTGACAAACATTAGTGTAGCATCTGGGGGTTCCTGTGGGACTGAAGTTTTTTTTCAAGCGCCTATAAACTGGACATGAAAGCCTGAGTTTGATTTTAAATACGTGTTAAATGATCGAGGAAAAAGAAAACAGGCAGGAACTGTGTTTCTTCTTTATTGTCTCCGTTGTTTCTGGGATTTATTTCATTTTCCAGGGAAAATTTGTCCTTGACCCCGCAGTTCCATACAATGGGATCTGTCATTGCACATGGGAGTATTTACCAACGCAACGCAGATGAAAAGACCTCCCTCCCCTCCTCTCCTACACCTCCTCTCCGCTTTTTTTCCCCCTCCCCTCCTCTCTCTGTCTCTCTGTTTCCCACTCCCAGTCTGGATTGATTTAACTGTACTGTTTCAATTGTCTTTCCAGCAGCAGATGTCGTCCATATTGAAACTGAACTCAGAGCCAGGCCTTCTCGACTGGGCTCAGGGCCGCCTCGCGTGTTTCACTCATTGTTTGTCTGCAGTGTTTTTCCAAGTATCACAGTTGTCCTTTGCAACTGGAGCAAACGTAGGTCAAGTACAGTAGTGTTTGCAGATACAATTCACATGTTTAATATCACTTAAATGGGCACTTCAGTGATTTTACATATGAAATCAGTTAACTCCTATTGAAAAGTATTCAGTTGCGTGTGTGTTTAACAGTCTGGGATTCCTGAATAAAATAGGGTATGGATTTGCATCATGGGAATTGTAGGATCAGGTGTTTTTCAAGCTTGATGTTTGGATATCTCAGCTTGTATGTCATATTTTGACTATTTCTTTCAATCTGTTTCACATTTTCCCCTACACGATTGAAGTAAAATACTAAATCACTCAAGTAGTCCTTTAACTGCACGATGGATGGTATCTGATTCAAAGAAGGTCACTTGGAGGGCCAGAAAATCAAGTAAAACTATAGTTTCAATTTGAAAGATAACAAATCATACACTAAAAGTTGTTATCGCACAGAGAATCCCCCTTATATGATATCCAAAGGATAATAAATGACCAGTGCGGCCTAATATTCAGTATAAAGCAAGTCAACAGATTGGCACTAGCACAACAAGAACTTACTGATTTGAATGGGATTTAACCCACGGGGAATCATCACACGAATCTGCAGTTCCACTTAGCTGTATGCAGCGTAGTAGCGTCTTTCAGCTCATTGTTTTGATTTTACAGCTTGAAACTTTACTGTTTGGGTTCACTCTCACGGCTCTCATCAGCGTCATTTCTGGCCACAGCAGGCTCTAAAAACCAAATTTAAGATACCGGCCCAGCAACATACAGCTGACAAAGTTAGACAGCCATTTAGCGGCTAAAGAGACAGAAATATCCCTAAGGAGTTGGTGGGGACCAAAAACTGAGCTAAAAGGAGCATGAATATTTTACATTCATCAGGTGGACAGAAACACAACCCCCATATGTTTTAGTATTTATCTACTGGATAAGTAAATATGCAACTGTTTGCAGTGTTACTGTCATGAACCTCAAAAACTGCTGGAGAAATGATCATTTGTAAGTGTGCAGAAATTATTTGTAGTTGTAGAGACAAATTGTCTAAATGCAATGTTTATACAACCTGTCACCTTGGTTCTAATTTCTGACACGTGAATTAGCTGCATTAGTTTAAAGATTAGAGAACATATAGAAAACATATTGACTAAAAGTAATGTTGAAAATGACGTGAATTTTTGTTGACAAAAACCAGACTAAAACTATGAAAGATAAAAATGACTAAAATGTGCCTAAAACTAAGTATTTTTGTCTCAAGATTAAATCTAAAATAGCTGTCAAATTTAGCTGTTTGCCAACAAGTTTAACATAGCGACTTAGAATATGATAATATGTTGGTGTTGTATTTACATTTTTTTCTGCTGCCCCCAAGTGGCCAAAAATGTATTAATGCAGGTTAGCTTTAGGGATGTTAAAATCATCTCCACACTGCCTGATATAATGCTTTATTATATGTATATTCTG
Source organism: Epinephelus moara (assembly GCF_006386435.1). Classification (NCBI taxonomy): domain Eukaryota; kingdom Metazoa; phylum Chordata; class Actinopteri; order Perciformes; family Serranidae; genus Epinephelus; species Epinephelus moara. The sequence continues at coordinate 25,564,405 of NC_065526.1, forward strand.
TATCAGCTTGTTCCAGCTCCTCCCGGAACCTATAGTAGGCTGTAAGATGTGCACACCAATTTAAACGGTCAAACCTGAGACTCTGTCTTTATTATGGCTGCACAATACTAACTCCCCTAAGAGATTTAAGCATCAAACATTTAATTTTCTGCATTCTGGTGAAATTTTACACATCAATTTGTGGTGGAGGTGTCACCTAACCATGCAGAGTTGCTTCATTTACCTTCTGTTGGCAGATGCAGCATACAGCTACTACCTACTTTACCAGAGACATTGCTACATCTATGAGTTGTGCCCTAGCAGTTCATAGCAGATCATTGAAATCCCGTGAGTGGCTGCACAGCATGAGTGTGTCTGACCCACCAGTAAGCTTGTAGGGTTGAAGAGGTTAAACTCAAGATGATAGCTTACATGTCAGTGAAAACATATTGCCATCGCTGTCAGTGACTCCTCTGGCCTGATCTACAGTAACAAACAATCAACAGCAAAACAATTAACATCCCATAACTCAGTGTGAGTTTTATGTTCATTGTGCGCCACTCCCTTCTAATTCCGCCTTTTTACAGCACCCTCCAGAAATGACACAAACGTCTACGGGGAGACATGAAGAAGGAGGCAAACAGAAAACAGCGCCGTCATCCAGTATCTCAGAACACGGCTTTAATCAGAAACAGAGAGACAGTAACTTTGAAATGTCCCCACTCACATTCATCTGCTCTGACATGTTTAGGGACACTGATGATAAAGGCTTAATGCAAAAAACATGTCAGAAAGATCCCTGAGGGTTTAAAGAGAAATAACAAGTTTCAGCATCTATAGAAAAAGATCATGGTAGTATTAACACTCCATAGGAAATGTGGGGGTTCACGTTATTCACTGGTTTTACTGTCCCATTGAGCTTTTTCACAAGCAAAGCAGTGTTATAGATCACATTCCTGCAGAGACACAAAGAGAGTGCAGTGATGCTTTGATTAGCCACACAAGACAACGCAGGGGTCAACACACCAGAACAAGCCTCCCAGTTTCACCTCCCTGCCTTCAGCCTCTCCCTCTATACAGCTCCTCTTATTAATGCCCCTTCCGGGCTTCTTGCAAATCCCATCAGTCTGTTTGTCCGGATCTCGCTCTGCGGCTTTTCCGGATCTTGAGAAAAGAAGGAATTGAGAAGGAGAGAGAGAGAGAGGAGGGCTGGAGTCACTCTCCCAGAGCGTGGATCCAGGATTAGAGGAAAAAGAGCAAATACCATGGAGCGTACAGAGGGAGGCAGCCGTGAGGGTTAAGACGCCAAACAATAGAAATTAATTAGAACTCCCTCAGTGGAGCATTACTCTGCTGATTAAGGATTGGAGGATTATTGGATAAGCACGTGAAATAGTGTTTTTGTGTATGGTGGGGCCTCCTTCACTATTATATCTCTCTACATGTTAAATCTGATCAACAGATTAATCAGAGATAAAAGTATTTATAGGTGGTTGCTTTAATGATTTTGTATCAGCTTGTTCAGGGTCTTCAAGCAATATGATGTTTACACTGAAATATGTTAAATATTCAAACCCAGCCCTCACGTTGTTTATGTCTCCATTTTTTTAACATTGAATGGAAAATATTTTAGATGCCTTGTGCATCATTTTTCTGTGCATTGCCCCAATACGCATCCTGAAATATTAGGTATCACTAGAAAATGTTTTGTCCTAGAATTTAAAATGATGTCCTGCATATTTAAAACAATGTTTTCCTGTACAGCATGAATATGTGCTGACTGACCTACCAGGCAGAGCAGTGAGTTTTAAAGGAAAACATCAAAATCTGTCTACAGGTCTCAGGGAGCAGCCTACTACTGCATTTGTAATCTCTGCAAACAGACATCTGCATATGGTAAAATGGTAAATGGACTGCGCCTTACTAGTCTTCCGACTACTTAAAGCACTTTTACACAACGTCACATTCACACACTGGTGGCCGAGGCTACAATACAGGGTGCCACCTGCTACTCAGTAACCACTCACACACTGAGGGAACAGCCATCGGGAGCAATTTAGGGGCCAGTATCTTGCCCAGGGATACTTTGACATGTGGACTTAAGGAGCCAGGGATCTACCTGCCAATGCTCCAACTGGTGGACAACCCACTCTACCTCAGAGCCACAATATGTGTGCAGAATCTGTAGGCAACAGGACTAGATGATGGTATCAACAGTGTTCTGGTTTCTATTTGCAGTCTGAGTAGTACTGACCAATCATATTTGAACAGAAGGTAAAGAGTCTGTGTGGAGATGCAGGACATTTTTGCCGAAATGCATTCTCAGAACCCATCAGTTATTGTCTGACCAGGGTTAGCTTCATGTTAGCCTTTTTTTATCTGAATTTGATCTGCATTCATATGCAGATATGTGTTTGTAGAGATTAGCTGAAATGGCCAGTGCACACAAGATCGAAATACCGGCCTCGGCCCCCAGAGGCTTATCGTTGTAAGACGATAGCCAATGGATTCCGAGGCTGATGAATTTGTGAAAAAGGATGTATAAACCAGCAACAGACAGAGCTGCGCTAAATCTGATAAATTGCCTGCAGTGATGTCACTTGAGTCAGCGTCAGTTGGTGCCGAGAAGTTCGAAATAAACAAATCTGAGGGTGTGCTGATAGAAAGAGGTGAAGTTGCCAGACCTCTATAGCTCGCTCCTTATCTCTGCTCCAGGCTGTATTAGCATAACACACTCAAATCTTTGACTTAACTATTGGGAGTCAAGTTGCATTGTGGATAATGTAGTCATCAGGTTTTGACAAGGAAGCAAAACGTGAAAAATATCAAAATCTCAGGATCTGCTGCATTGATTTTGATGGGTTTTTTTTAAAGATGTTATGAGTCTGACAGTTTTAGGAATGCAGCTCTAGTCTGTGGAGTGCTCCTTTAAGGGATACTAGTTATTTAACTGTGGTAAAATTCCCATCAGGAAACCATGTTTACAAATGTTCTTCTGTCTGTTTATTCTATCTGTTCTTTCTTCTGAGCTCAAACAGGATCTTATTGTTTATTTGAAAAGCAACTCCCATTGTGTAACTCACAATTTTAGGTAAAAACTGATACTCCGTAATCATGATTTGAAATTGACAGTATCATAAATGAAAGAGAAGTAGACTTTGTGTTTTTGTGCAGATGCCTTCAGTGTTTAAAGATGGGGAGGCCTATAACACAGTTGGCTCAGTGTCAGGGTGGCTGACTGGATGAGTGAAGAGGAGATAGAGACTCTCGCCTCAGGGTCAAAAGATCAGAGAGACAAAACAGCAAAGAGGCACAAGCTGAAAGAGGCAGAGGGCTGGAAACTCAAGGCCAAGGTCTCTCTCTCTATCTCACACACACACACACACACTCTCACACACACACACACACACACAGGTGTCTGGGAGGGAAAAGGCTCTGTGAAGCTGTGTCGTAGTTCCTTCCTTCAGGCAGGCTCATGATGAGAGGGTGAATAATCTGAGAGACATGGACAACAGAAATGTGCAGCATTCATCATAAATGATAACAAACAGGAAGTTGGACATGAATGAAAAGATTGAAAACTCAACAGTAAAGGCTCAGTGTGTTCCCAGGACAACGTTACCCCTCATTAATCCCAAGATTTTTTGATTACCCCTTTACTGCTCTATCTGTGTAAACCATTTCAACAGCCCCATATCACTGCAACAACAACCCTTACATTTTACCATGTTTGAGCCAGTATACATTCGGTTCAGCGTCATATTATCATATCATATTATCTGGGGGTGTTTCATTTTGGGACTCGTGCACACAAAGCTGCATGGTTGCTAACAACCCAGACAACAAAAACCATAGATTTTCTGATGTAAAGTTGAGTTTCAATTCACTTTTCATTTTGAAGATTTTGCTTGTAGAATCTAATTGTAATGCTTAATTTAAAATAATGTGAAAACATACAGATTTGGCACTATGATGTGATGTTGTTTTGCTTTGCAAGTTTGCATTTGAGGTACTATGAGAATTCAAAGTTATTTCAATTTATCTGAACATATTTTAAGACTCAAAAAATTTCAACAGTTCAGCTGCTGACCAACACACCTTGTTCACATGGGCGACTTTTTGCAGTGTGCATCTAACGGGAGAAAACTTCCACACACTCCACGCCCCTAAAATCTGTACGGAGGCGGGGGTGAGTCCAGTTTCTGAGCACACGTACAAACACTCCTCCAGGGCGCACGGAGGACGCGCGTAAAAGCAACCGAGCTGCTCCATTTCAACAGTGAACCACAGCGTTGAACTCCTCCGGAGTTGTAAAGTTTGGACTCTCCTTCCTTTTCTATGTGCGACTCTTTGTTTTGAACCAGGTGCATCGGAGGGTTTTATCCTCTGTAGAGAACCGGAGGTGTGTTTCCTATGATGCTCGGATATGTCAGGAGTATTTGCTCCACGCTTTGGATACATAATGTGAGGATTTGTGTCGGAATCAATAAGGACGCTGCGTAAAGGAAAAGCCTATCTCCCCAGTGTGACCAGTGAAGCTTGTTTCAGTCCCCCCAGAGAGCGGAATGGGGCCGTCATCTACACTGCTGCTCGTTGCTTTTTTGGGTAAGAAACTTTTCCATGAATTGACTTTGATCCACGAAGTGCAGCAAGTGTGGAGGTCTGAGTGGAAACATGTTTGACTCCACGTGTGCATGCAAAACACAGTGCGTAAACAGCCTGTTATAGAAGCGCTGCTGCACAAACCATAAAGAAGGATGACATCATCCATATTATTAATGCATTTTTAGAAAGTGCCGTGGATTTTAAAATGTTTACTACTTCTTCTGTAAAGCATAAATGCCAGATAGGAACCTGACATGCCCCTCTTCACCTCTGCACACCTGTTTACCGTCATGGCTGTGTGTTTGTGTCCAACAGGACTAATAGTAATAATATTTTCCGGCTAAGTTATCCCTTATGCCACAGTGATGAACATGTTTGAAGGCTAAAAGGCAATAAAAAGCTTCCCCCAGGGCTGCAGGGCAGATGAAAGCACGGGGAGTTAAGAGCCACTTAAAACATCCATTCCTGATGAAAACCCTGTCTGAGCAGCAGAGGATTATGGGACTGCAGTTGACCCAATCCATCTGCTGGCAGTGACAGTGGAAGGCAACATTTGGCTGCAACTTCAAATGACTGGGTTGAGATAAAACGATATTTTTGAGTCCACTTATCCTTAAGTGTGTTTAAGTGAATGTAACATTCAATTAAGTGGTGTGTTATTGCAGCCTTTCCTAGTGGCAATGAAAATGCACTGTCAGCCTAGATTAGTGTGCGCAGTAAATTTACAGGGGGAGAGAGAAAAAACCTCGGTGAGAATTTAGGAGAGTCAAATAGCAAAGTTTATGAAAGACAGGAAGAAACATGGAGCAGCAGCTGTAGGTCACCTTTTTACTCATATGAGACTTCTGCTGGGCCTCGATGGGGTCTGTAAGTTTTATTACATAAGTAAATATTCAGCATTTTACAAACTGTTTGCTCAACTAATATCCTATCTCACAAATTTTTATGTTCATCTTGATGTTAGATTGATAAAAAGTGAAGATATGTGTAAGTTGCTCTCGAATTTTAGTCATTGCCAGTACATAAAGTAGACAAAATGTTAAATTATATAAACAACAATTAAAAAACAACACCATTTAATCATTGATATCACAAGTACAAACTAGAACTTGACCGATATCTTATGTCTGAGGCTGAAACCGATATTGGTAGAGCTCTGATATGGACTGAGTAGTGTTGTCAAAAGTATTGATTGATCCATACATATCAATTCTGAATATTTGAAACAGATTCAATACTCATTTTCCGCAGCATCGATACACCAGGATCAGTAGTTCTTTCTTGCTCTCATTGTTAACGTTTACCACAGTCAGTCTGTCGTTCTCTGCTACTAAACAAGAAAGGGAAAGTTGTCGTCTTCATCTTATAGCCTTGTTATATTTATCTTTTAATAAAAAATTTAAATTGTATGCCCTCAAAATCAGTCTTCCTCAACGGTATTAAATATTGATATTTTTCAAGGTACTGTATCAAAGTTAGAAATTCTGATATCGTAACAGTCCTAGTACTGAGGACTGATATCTGATAGTTAAATAATTAAACTTGACTAAGATCACATTCAATTTTAACAAGTAAGCTTCACGGGAAATTTGGTTAATTAGTCATTATCAATAAATGTTTTTAATGTCCATTAACACATACAAATACAGGAAAATGTACTATCTGGAGAGAAAGTTTAATGCACCATGTATCATGTGTATATTCAGCCATATGTTTTGTTGATTTGTTGCATATATGTAACTAACAAAACACAAAATTTAATATGTTAATGGATTTGCTACTGTGCGGGTCAGATTTTTTTAAATGGGCATATAAAAGCGTCTTAACAAAAGAAATACTACACTGCCACTTTAAGGCGATATCGGCTGATGACATCAGCCTGCTAATACATCAGTCTCGCTCTGATACTAACGCTGCCACAGCTGAGGTCTTGTTAGGCTGAGCGACACTTACCATCATGTTTCAGTGTGATCAACACTGTGATGTTTGAGTTTTCAAAGCAGCACGAGACAACTAACATAACTCCAAGTAGTAAGTGCTGCAGGTTTAATTGCAGAGGCATCAGCATGGAAATAAGCAAAACAACATCATATCAAAGCAACAAGAAAGATTCCTAGAAATCATGTCAAGATAAGTTTGACAAACGGAGACAAACTGCAGCAGCACAAAGAAAATGTGGTCACAAGTTCAAATAAACCAACAGGGGGAAGACAGAGGAAAGACAGATGGAGGGGATACAAATGATGCTAATCGTCAGGCAGCCCAGCGTGTCCCACTTCTGTCTCCGCAGTGTCTCAGTGGTGATTCATTCAGTCGGGAAGGAAGACGTCAAAATCTTTTTGAGAATAGCAACAGAGCGCCAGGAGAATATTCTTCAGTCCTGCAGGAAAATTGCTGATAGTGAAGAATGAACCTTTGACAAAATGATCTCACCTCCAGGTCCATTTAGTAGCTGCTCTTGGACCTTCAGTTATGTCACATGATCTTCATCAACAGCTTGAGTTTGTCACGGAATTGAAGCTCAAATTCCCATTTTTTTCTGACCACTCTATATAGCTCCAGAAAAGCTACTAAATGCACTTTGAGATGAGACTGAATGGGCCCTGTTAGTGTACACTTTGCATTTTAGTTAATGTGGAATGTTACTTGTGTCGTGAAACGTAAACAAGAATTATTTTCTCAGAGTTTTTTAAAGGTTAATATGATTTTTAGATGGATGGATGGATGGATGGATGGATGGATGGATGGATGGATGGATGGATGGATTTGTAGAGCCATTCGTGGTTACCAAATGAGATTTTTTACTTTTAATAAACTGTCTTCTAACAGTTGAATAAATTGCCATGACATTAATATCCCCCTCGGGATGAAATCATCATCGGATCAAAAAGGCATTTTTTCTAATCTTTGGTTTATGACCAAATACCTTAAAAAAAAAAAAAGACTAAAGCCTCAGCCGAACTTTGTGTTTAGTGCTACTTAGCCTTTGTTAGCATTCCAACACTAAGGGAAATATTATGCCTGCTAAACATTCATATGTTAGCGTCGTCACTGTGAGCATGCCATCACACTGATGTTTAACCTGGGATGAACATCCTGATGACCTGAGCTCAACAATCACACTCTTGTTCTTGTTTAAGTGTGGTCATTGACACTGTTTCTGCAATAAGTTCACTTAGTGCTGTGTTTACTCTACGAGGGAGCGGGAAAGGCCATTACTGTTCTGCAAGCTGCAGCCTGCATTTTACCTCATCAACTACAATGCAGTCCCTGATTGGCTGCTTACATTGTCAGCTGTGGTGGGGATCCCTGATTGGCCCTGATTGGATTTTAATTTCTGGAAAGTGTTTTTGGGAGGCGGCAGAGCTAGAGCTAGAGACAGAGAACGAAACAGAATGTTGAGCTCATGTCATCAGGATGCTTTTACCAGGCTAGCTGACGTTAGCATCATTTAGCATTAACATGCCACAAATACTATAGCCCACAGACTGTATAATAAAGATGAACGACATGACAGCTCCCCAAACATGGAGCCAAAACATCTCAATCGCCCCCCTGTGGCCGGCTGCAGTGCAGGTCATAAACCCCGCCCCCTCCATATTAGTGGATTGGACATGGGCCAAACTAAAAGATTCAAGTCCACGTCAAGTAAAGTATTCCCAAAACTTATTTCTGTGATTTTGGGTTGTTAATATCAAATTGATGTCTGCTCAAGTGTTCGTTTTGCTCATAAGTTTGGTTTTAATTATTTATTTGACATCATGATTTATGTCTGTGTGTCAATCTGTGTGCTTGCGATCAGTGGTGCTGCTCGCGATTTCTCAGACGGGTTTATGGGTGGGAACTCAATACCAAGGTGATTCCTACTATGCAGACTCTGGCTCCAAATGCAGCGGCCATATCCGCGGTATTTTGGCCTCATTTTTGTACAGTTGGAGGAAGTGGAGACGAGTTGTCCACCTTTACATACAGTCAGTGCTACAGTGTCACAGTACTTCTAGCATGGCTATAGACTCTTAAGTTTGTTGTCCAAAGGCTTTTTGTGTGTGTAGATTCCTCACACTCCTGACCGTCCTCCGAGACTTATATTGTTGCATGTTAGTATGCTGATGTTAGCATTTAGCCACTAGCATGGCTGTAGACCCTTGTTACTAACAGAAACAACATTTTATGACTTCACTTAGAGCTGAATGTACATTTCTAATCTGCATAAAGAGACTTGTACCTAGAGTTGTCAGATAAATGTGTGTTGGATAACAGAAAGTACAATATTTCCCATTTCCAAAATAAAAAATGCTCAAGCACCACTATTTCTTTAAAATTGTACCACTGTACTTTGTGACTTTAAAGTCAAAATCCCTAAATGTTGTGTTATTTCCTCCATTCCCTTCAACTCCGTCATGGTTGCTGCCAAATGCTAAGATAACACAAAGAACAGTCCTTTGTCTGGTCTCTGCTCTGGCACTTCTGGACTTTTTTCTTCCCATAAACGATGTGGAGTCTCTCTGCTTGTCAGGGGTCCCAGTGCTGTTACCTCACTGGTGGGCTCAGGCCAACTGGAAATGTTCTCTGTGGTTTGGGGCTCTGGGAGTTTTGTGGGCGCTTTGATTTAGATAGAGAGCAGCAGTTTGGGAAAGCAGCAGCAGCGAGGGACCAAAGAGGGTTCGAGTCCAGCCGGTCTGATTATTTGCCTTAATGTGGGGAAAGCTTTTTTTTTTCTTTTTTTTTATTCAAGACAGCTATTGGAAGAAACTCCCACCACTCACACATTCAACACTCGTTAAATAAGAATAGAAAGAGTTGTATGACGCTTCCTCTTAAAAAGTAATTTTACAAACAGGCTACACACATAAACTCTTTTTAATCATTTCCTCATTTGTTTCCCCATAAGCCTGTTTTCCATTGTGAGCTCTCATTTTTGATGTAATAAAACTCTTTGTAAAAAAGATTTGTAACTGTGTTTAGAATTACTCCAAAAAAGCGTGTGCTTCATTATAATTATGATATTTTCACAAAGCCACAAATAAACCTTAAACAAGTCTGACGAGCTGACTCTGGATCAGGTTTGTTGCTGCTGCATAGTTTAACATTAAATCACAGAGTTTAACATCAGATACAGAAACATTAACAGTTTGTTTCCAACATCTGTTACCAAAAACAGCTAAATAAGATCCATACTAGATGTTCTTTTTATTTGATGCAAGTTATTCACAGATTAGAGTATAAATCAGCTCTCCTTTTTTAACATTACATGTGTTTTTAACTGAGGAAAAAGTGAGGTCCCCGATTTGTTTGGAAGCTGGGAAGGAAACTAAGATATTGTGGATACTGGAGCAATACATTAATTCAGTATCTCCGTTGGGGAGGGCATACATTACCCAGAATCCCTAGAAAGCGCAGCAGAATGTAAGCAGAGGATTCACCATCCTATCATCAGCATCTTTCTGTGTTTGGATACAACATTTACATAAATTCTTGCAGAGCTGAGTAGATTTTGTCAGCCCTGCTGGGTTGCTGGGAATCCTCTGTCAAAAATCATCATCGTCATTTTATAAAATAATCAGATTTGCCCTTTTTTATTGACTATATTCAGTTTTTGGTGTTGTGTGTAAGGCTGATGGGATTTAAAATAGGCTCTTTATGAAGATAAATAATCCATTAAATAGACATTATGGTGAGATTGTTTGCTCAGAGAGTAACAATTTGTAAATATACAGTATATGTAAAACCCACTTACTAGTTCTTCCCAGCATTTTCAACCACAGCTCATCTTTGAACAACTGTAATGTGGTTCATGCCTTTTAACAAAAGACTACTTACTACCAATGAGCTGTCTCCATAACAAGCAATCAAACTTTTGGTAATCAGTGGTAATCCTTACCCCCAAATTCCCATAAATTATGAAATAATTATCCAGCATTTTTCATTATGCATTAATTGTTATCAATTATTTTGAAACGTTAGTCAAAGGAAAGGAAAACTCTTTTTTTACAGATGAAAAAATGAGCAATCCAGGTACCAGCCCACCAGCTGACGCTTCAATGAATTGCTTAACATAGTTAATTGCTGCTCAGATGGCACTGGTTGTTAATTGAAAGGGCTTTAAATAACAATTATTTTCATTATAAATCAACCCAAGTATTAGCTTAGTTAATGGGATAGCGCACCCAAAAATGAAAATTCAGCCATCATCTACTCACCCATATGCCGATGGAGGCTCAGGTGAAGTTTTAGAGTCCTCACAACACTTGTGGAGATCCAAGGGGAGAGGGGGTAGCAACACAACTCCACCTAATGGAGGCTTACGGCGTCCAGATTCAAACGTCCAAAAACACATAATTGAAACCACAAAATATCTCCATACTGCTCGTCCGTAGTGATCCAAGTGTCCTAAAGCCCCAACATAAAAAGTTGTTTGGAAAAACATCATTTGAACTCTGTTTTTAGCCTCATTGTAGCTTTCGCTGGTCTCACGCACAAGCGCGCACACGTGAGTGAGGTGCACAGAGAGGCAGTTAGAGCTACAGGCCGTAAGCCTGCATTAGGTGGAGTTGTGTTGCTACCCTCTCTCCCCTTGGATCTCTGCAAGTGTTGTGAGGACTCTAAAACTTCACCTGAGCCTCCCTCGGCATATGGGTGAGTGGATAATGGGTGAATTTTCATTTTTGGGTGCACTATCCCTTTAAGCGACTAATTATTTAGGCCATAAAATATCAGAAAATAGTAAAAAGTGATAAGGCACACAAGGTGATGTCTTCAAATTGTTTTATATGCTGTCATAGAAGATGACAAAAAAACAGCAAATATGCACATTAGAGAGGCTCAATTCTTTGTATTTTTTACTTTTACTTTACTATATTAATAAATTATCACTTTTTGGCTGATTTCTTTTCTGTTGAAGGACTAATTTCATAAGTCAACTCATCATTTCAGTTCTTAAAAGCATAAACAAGTGTACGTGAGTTAGAGATACAGCTCTATAGCTGAAAGTGTCTTTGTACCTTCAATACTTTCCATTGAAGAAATACAGTTGTGTGTTTTCTGTGCATCTGTGCATGTATGCAGGGATATACTGGTGTTCTGAGCTAGAAAATATGCTCTGTGAGTGTTTCCTACCCTGAAGTTCACCTGCTATAAATCCGAGGCGCGGAAACCTCAGTGAGGTTAAAAGTGTGTTTGCATTAAACATCTCACCAGGTTTCCTTTTAAAGTCACACACACAAACACTTAGTGCTAGTTTCTGCTCTCCTCATTGTGAAAACAAGCTGTTCGCAGCCACTCGGTGTCCAGGCTTACTGCAGGTGCAAAAAAAAAGGCTTCACACACACACACACACACACACACACACACACACACACACACACACACACAGAGCAAACTGTGAAGCCTATTCTTTGATTTTTAACACAGCTCCTGCCAGCAGCGTTACTAATGCCACCAGCTGAGTCTGGGGATCAAGTCTCCCAACTGTCCAGTGTTTCCACTGAGCAGCGCTGTGATGTGGTGATTTACACACAAGCCTCGGCTAACACACATAAGAGCGGCCTCGCTGGGTGTAAAACAACTGGATGAAGCTTTGTTCTTCATAGAGCTTTCAGCGTCTTCTAATCAGATGTTTTTTTGTTCCTCCCTTGGTGTTATTAGTCTCAAATTAAAAGCACAGAAGCAACCACAGCAGCATTCCAAGGCGTTAAATGATATTGCCAGGCAAGTCAGGTCCAAACTGAAAGAATTTAAGGCAAAGTCTTCATATTTCAAGGTAGATTTTGGTGATATTAGAGTATTACATGGAATAAATCCTCGCTGGAATGTGAGCTCCAAGGCTTTTCTTTGGCTGCAGGCTTTGAAAATGCTTTCATTTCCGATATTTTATCCCCTTAAGCTCAGCCTATTGTTGAAGGTATTGTTATTTCACGTGCTGCTTCGAGGGTACGCGGACAGGGTGGGAACTCTGAGCTTTCAAACTTGAGTACTGCTCTTATCCTTTTCAACTTTGTTTGTAGCTTGATTTCAGAGTTGGTTTTAGTATTTGTTCAAGTCTGCTGTGGAAGCCACCCATCACTTCTTCAGCTTGGACATTGAAGTTTTGCCTTTTCATCACATGTTCAGCCAATATTAACCCATAAAGACTCCACTCATGACAGGTGTTGCAGGTCTCTGATAAAGCCCTGTAATCCCCGGGTGATGACATGAGTTAAAATGGCTACATAAAACCCTCTAAACACTTCAAAGAGGCCTGAGTGATTGAATAAGCAGAGTGAAAACATGAGAGAGAAACCAACAAGACAACGTCTTTCTCCATTTGATCAAAGTGTTTTTGACTTTATCAGCTGCCTTAAAAGCAGTTGTGTCATTTATTAGGATGTAAAGGACTAAAAGAAAAAGGATCTGCCAAACTAAACTCATTCTTAAGTGGTTTATTCAACATTTAAACCTCAATTTTTACCATGTATCTATTCAGGATTTCAGTATAATTCATAACACTACATTGATACTTGAAAATAAAGAAATAAAGAGACTAATATCCTCCAAATTTGATGTTTTAACAATAAAATCATGTCTCTCATGCCTAAAAGAAGACCAAGTAAATGAATAAAGGTAAAATCTCACCTGAACTAAACCTTTTTGTGTCCTTATTGTTTCCATAGGCTGGGCCGAAGGTGGTTCTTCTCTTCACTACTCAGACGGACGGTCCAGCCGTCTCTCTCTGGAGAAAACCTTTGGCCGGTCGCTTAAAGACTCCCAGTGCCAACACATGCTGAAGCACCTCCACAATGGAGCCCGAATCACTGTGCAGATGCCTCCCAACGTCGAGGGTCACTGGGTGTCCACCAGGTAAACAACCATGGACTTCTGTTTTCTGTGCATCTTTTATGCAGGAAGGCAGGAAGTTTGGCAAACGAAATCCAATGCAGCTAGCCCCTATGTGTTTAAGAATTTTAAGAATATACTGTGAGGTTTTAGAGTGTTCATATTTTTCAAGCAACAGTAAAGCCTCATTTCCACGTCATGGTACAGGCAAGACTCAACTCAGCTTGCTTGCAAACGTTTGTCTTTTGGTACCACTTTGGTTGATGTTCCAAGCGAGCTGAGCCAATACTTTGAAGTCAGGAGTTTAAACCCTTCAGACCGCTGATTGCACAAGAATCGTCACTAGCGTGACAAGGGACATCCTGCACAAACCCGCCATTTTTGAATAGCCAAGCTACTGTCATTAGCAGCTGCATTTTTTTTATTCACTTGACCTAGATTTTTTTTAAATGGCAGCCCACAAAACCACACCGTGGTCAGTTGACAAAGTGCAGACGTTATCCTGTTTGATTGCAGATGAAAAGTTCCAGCGAGTGTTGAATAGAGAAACACGCATTGTGACACATTGAAGACGATGTCACGGCAGTTTCTATGACGATCAACTGAGAATCCCACCTTCATTGACGGGGTACTATCTGCAGTGGAAAACAAAATTGAGAAAAGTTCTGGTACCAAAAGTAAGTCAAGCAGAGTCAAGTTGAGCTGAACCATGCAGTGGTAATGACACAGAAGAAAATAAACTTACAGCGCTCTCTTTCCTCTTCATCATCCTTTTGTGAGCAGGGACTGTTTTTGAAAGTGCTTTGTTGGTGCATTTGTGGTACTTCATGGTCATCTGCTAAACATCTGAACACTTTTTTTGTTGGCTTTTTGGCTTGCATTTAAAAAAAATCCATCGCCTGTTAAAGAAATGCATCCACCAAATCATCAATCTTGACTGTCTGAGGACTGACCGGGTGGTGGAAGGAAAACACATGGAGGCCAGAATAATCTTTACCCAGTGTCATTTTTATTTAAAGTTTTTATAGAACCAATAAGCAGTTCAGGCTGGTTTTGGTGAGGCTGTGAATACACAAATAAACAAAAGCTTTTCCCAAAGAACATAAGATCCAGAAGTCAACAAAAGAAAAGTTAGGCTCATGGCCATTGGGCAGCGAATGGCAAACTTCCAGCAGGGCAAAATGTAGCAAAACCTTTATTTAAACAGAAAGGGTAGTGTGTTGGGCACCCTGTTGTTTTACATAGGTGCACTGCCTTTTTAAAACTGCTGTGTTTAGTTCAGTTTAATTAGAAGGGCCTTTATTGGCATTGAAAACAAACATTTACATTGCTAAAGCAGGTGTTAAATAAAAACAAAAAATGTATGATCTACCAGAATCAGGTTTATATACAAGTTGCTGCTGGTTGCTTGGGTAACACCTCCCACCAAACCAGAGAAAGCATACCTCAAAGCCCGTTGCACATTGTTTCGGGGAAACATGTTGTTCAACCTGGAAACCGTTTTGAGATTGAACGTGCCCCAGGTCTGCACCTGAACCAAACCAACTTCAGCTCTAACACTGAATTCTCCTTCAGAAGATTCTACCTCTTGCTTTAAAACAGGGTGACAAACCAAAGTTAACCCATAATCATCTAAGACAATAAAATAAAATTTCTAGGCAAAAACTACAAAATAATTTCTAAATCATTCTTCTCGCTGCCCTCACACAGAAATAATCACAACATATATATACTGTATTTTTAGGGTACTTAAAATACACTATTCCCTGAAACAATGAAGAATGTATCTGGCCAGTGTAAACCTACTCTCACAGGGCGCAGGTTAGCACTTTCCATGAATGCAACACAAAGTTTGCACATGAACACGCATAAAACATGACTTTTCTTTAACCCCCCCCCTACAAAAAAAGTGGGGATTAAAAGTTTACTGTAATGGATTACAGGGATCTTAAGCAAGTTTCCAAGTCTCTGCAACTGATCTTCTTACTATACTGGAATAAACCAAAAACTGTGGCTGCTTAGAGGGTAGAAACAAAACCATGGTAAATAAGATTTGGTCTAAGGCAGCGTAGAGTAATTCCTCTTCTTCTCTTCATTATAATTCAGTTTACAATTTCCTGCCAAATTTAAATTTCTCATAGACCTTATTTTCAGTTTTAACAGTATTTTACACAAAAGAATAGCAAACATGTTGTGGAAGAGCATGCACTTGTGAAGTCAGAAGGTCTTTTAAAAAGCAGCTTGACTCCGATATATTTTGCAGACTAAGGCTATGCTAAGGGAACAAAAAATAAAGGAAGGTCTTGCTGCTAACTAAAACACTAAGCTCTTCTTTTTATTAACATTTTCTGGATGCAAACTTGCCTAGTGTTTATCTGAGACCTGTGGTTTCTGTTGCAGCTGTGAGGTGAGACCTGGCCCAGAGTTCCTGACGCGCTCCTACAGTTTCTACCCCAACAACACCTTCCAGGCTCACCAGTTCTACTACGAGGACAACCACTGCACCAAACCCACCTACACTCTGGTCATCCGGGGTCGTCTGCGCCTACGCCAGGCCTCCTGGATCATCCGCGGCGGCACAGAGGCGGAGTACCACCTCCACCGCGTCCAGATGGTTTGTCACACAGCCACCGTGGCCAAGGAGCTCAGCCAGAGGCTCAACCGCAGCTGCAGAGGGGCCGTGAAGGGCCCCTGGGAGCCCAGTGTGCTCTATGAGCTGTGGAGCGAGGAGGGTGGCTACGACTGCTCCAGGGAGCTTAATTTTGCCATGCACGAGCTGCAGCTGCTGAGGGTGGAGAAGCAGTACCTGCATCACAACCTGGATCACCTGGTGGAGGAGCTGTTTCTAGGAGACATCCACACCGACCCGTCCCAACGGCTGTACTACAAACCGTCCAGCTACCAGACCGCCCTGCAAAATGCCAAGGTAAGCCCCTAATGATCGTGTCTCAATTAGGCTAGTTCAGAGGGATGAGGGGGAACAATGTTGTTTATTCAGAGCTGCTATAATTCTGTAGATTTCTCCACCCAAGGGATCACAAGATATTTGTAAGGGGTCGTGAGGTGATAAACAGAATTCTGTATCACAAAAGTATGTTTGTTGTTGAAACATTACAACATCTTTTTCAAGAAACCCATCTTTCAAGTGTCCAGTTGTTTCTTAAGACATCACGCTGCTGATATTTTGGTAAAGTTAATCTAATCAATATACAATGGTCAAGTAACTTTTGCCCTTTTTTTTCTTTTGGACTTTCCTGATCTTCTGTCTGGTTGTCTGTTGATGAGTCCCCCATTTTGGAACATTCATGTTTCTCAGACAGTGTAACGTACTGATCCCCTGACCTTTTCCATGAGAGCCACCATGAGATTGACGTGTGATTCTGGGTGAAATGTCTCAACAACTACTAGATTGATTGCTATCAAATTTGGTGCACACATTCATACACCCGTCAGGATAAATTCAAACAAATTTGATTGGCTGTATTTCGTGTTCTGTGCTAATTAGCCAATGTTAGCCTGCTAACATGCTAAACTACGATGGTGAACATGGTAAAAATTATTTTTGTTCAGCATTAGCATGTTAGCATAGTCATTGTGGACATGTTAGCATACTTGCCTCTGCATTTAGCTCAAATACATGACTGTAGACTTTTTGTTTCTTGTTAAATACTAGACTTTCACATCTTTAAGCCTCCAAAAACTGCTCATATGAAACAGTCCGCGAATGTTTCCTGGGCGGCACGGTGGTGTAGTGGTTAGCACTGTCGCCCCATGTTCTCCCTGTGTCAGCGTTTCTCCGGGCACTCCGGCTTCCTCCCACAGTCCAAAGACATACAGGTTAAGTGATAACTCTAAATTGCCCGTAGATGTGAATGTGAGCGTGAATGGTTGTCTGTCTCTATGTGTCAGCCCTGCGATAGTCTGGTGACCTGTCCAGGGTGTACCCTGCCTCTCGCCCAATGTCAGCTGGGATAAGTCCCCCCGCAGCCCTCAAGGATAAACGGTTACGAAAATGGATGGATGGATAGATGGATGGATGGATGGATGGATGGATAGTGGTGTCATTTTCTGAACACACCAGATTGTTTTAGCTATTCTTTTATTTGCCTTTTACTTCATCTTTACATTACTCTCATTATACAAATATTTTTGTAAAAGTACCAATAGGCATTTGGTTAAAAATACTGTGATATTTGATTTTCTCCATTTCGCCCACCCCTAATGCCAGTATTATCAATATTAGTATTCATCATACTGTTAGTTTGTTGAGGTCTACACACAGACTTACCAGTAGTAGTCGCTTGTGCAGCAACCAGTGTGAGAACTCTTTCCGTCCACTGTCTTTTGTGTTTGTTGGAATGCACGACTGAGCTGGAGGTAGAGTTTTGTTTTCTGTCCTGAGCACGCAGCTCAGTGGAGAACCTCTGCTGAACTCAACTCCCACTGTGTCGACCCTCCGCACCGCAAAGACCACACACACCATAGAGAGCACGAGCTGACCTTAAGAACAGTGTTCTTTTATGTGAGTTTATCTTAAGCGTAGCCTACGCAGGGCTGTGAGGAAACCTGGGGAAAACTGTATTTGAAAGTAACTCCTTACGTCTTGTTTATGAGTGGTGGACTTATCAGTACGAATTTTCTGCAGCAGTAAACTCCACCTGTCTGCAGCAACAAACCGCCCTCTAAGACTTACTCAAATACTGTTTAATCCAAATCTGATTTAGGATCAGCGTGTATGTCAACAATCTTGCCCTTCTACACTAAACATTTGCACTGGTAGAAACCAGAAACTATGGCCATACTGACTTCATCTCCTAAATCTACCGTCAAGAAAGAGCCCTTTCTTTCCTCTGCTGTGCTTAGGGGATGTAATTTCTCTATTTACACTGCTGAACAGCAGTTTCCCCGCTGGGTGAAACCCTAGAGTGATGTTTTCACTGTCACCCTCTACAGAGATTACAATGAAATCCTGTTCAGGTCCGCTGTCTAAATAAACATCCATTTGTACGGGGATGATGGGGGCTTGGTGTTGCTGATCAGAATGTAAACACAGTGTGGAGTGAGGATCTGTGATCAGACGAGCTCCCCTGTGGTGCTGTAATGACCAGAGCTGCTCTCTTTAAGCCCCTCTGGCCCACAGAGGCGCAATGTGAAACCCAGCCTATCTCTGGGAGCGATCAACATGTGGTATTCCTAGAATTTGGAATCATGCGGCCATATGAATTATTCCAGCGAGCACATACCAGGTCTGATTTCATGCATGCCTCAAAGTGTTGCATGTGCTCTATTTCGCCTCAGTCTTTCCTGAATGAAAAGGAAGGTGGGGTGTGATTCACTTTCAGATGCACTTCCAAAGAGTTTTAACATAATTACAGCACTGCCTTAAAGGGTCAGTTCACCAAAATTACAAATGAACATATTGCTTCACTTACCTGCAGCAGATATCCATGCAGATAATTTTGTTTTTGCTTGCTAAGGTTTTAAGAGACCTGTTTTACTGCTACCTCCCAAATATAACTGAAGTAAATGGAGATCTGCCTGTGGTGCTAACAGCATTGAAACATTACAACATCTTTTTCAAGAAACCCATCTTTCAAGTGTCCAGTTGTTTCTTAAGACATCACGCTGCTGATATTTTGGTAAAGTTAATCTAATCAATATACAATGGTCAAGTAACTTTTGCCCTTTTACACAGAGATCGTGCAATAGAGCTGCAACAAAGTCCTTTCATTACGCTGGCTCTTTGGGGGTTTTTTCACACAGAAACAACGCTGGCATCATGCCATGGCAGTGTGTTACTTTTAGATAGCATGCCGGCATTCCAGAAGCAAAAGAGGTGTGAACGGGGTGTCGTGTAACACAACAGCATTGGCCTCTCGTGTGACATTTCATGTACTTGTTGGCAGCACATTCTAAACAATAACAATATCCTAACATCGCAATAACATTTACTGTCTCTGTTATACAGCTGATCTTGTCCTCTGCTATGACGGTAACGAACTCCTGGACATCACTGTCTTCCCAATTTGCAGACATTAATGGTTGCTGTTCTTCCTCTATGAGTTAGCTGCTAACTGCTCTCAGCTGCCTTTTAAATCTATCAACGATGGGTCGCACACGTAACGCGTCCTGCTGGCTGTCCTTTTTACACAGACGTTGATTCTAGTGAGACAACTCTGTCCCCCAATTCCACATTGTTACCGTTTATACAGAATGGCGAGGCAAAAAAACAGCATGTTTCTCTCGGCTCTAAGGAGCATTTTATTGTCTTCCAGCTTTTTGTTTTGGGTTTACAGCCAGCAATCTTACAGCCTTAATTTACTCTCAACTTTGTCTCAAGCAGTTCCTTTCACCAAACAAATTCAGCTGCATGTTAAGTGTCTGGCAGCAAACAGCAGACAGACACAGTCAGAAACTACCTGGTGAACATAGAGGAGCATTTACTGTAGCAGCTACAGAGCCAGATATTTCCCGTAGGAGTTGGTGGACACTAAAACAGAGCTACAAGGAGGGTGAATACTGGTTTAGTATTGCTCCCTTAGACCTGTGAACACTTTGATGTGTAAAATCAGTTCCCCTTTAAGTTTATCAAGTGGCCAGAAACACAACTCAAAAGGAATACTATAATTATTTTATGTCAACCAAATGTGTAAATAGGCAACCGTTTGCTAACATTAGCTTAAAATCTATTTATTTAGCATTTTGAGCTACTTAAGTGAAATTAAATTAACCTCCATTTTTAATTGTTGGAGGCAGAAATCTCTGAAGCAATTTTATAAAAATCTCAGCACATAGACCCAAAATTATCTGCTTGGCTAGATCCCTGTAGAGGTAAGTGAGGAAATACTTTATTGTAATTCACTATCTATATATATTCTATTTCCATTTGCAGTATTATATTTGGCTGTATGGCTCTGTCCTGGGGCCTCTCTGCCTTTCCCCGGGCCTACACAGAAAAGTTAAGGTGGAGGGAGCACACCTCTCTGCCCTACCATACGTAGACAAGGAAAGCATGAGGCAGAGAGAGCAAACCTCCCTGCCCTTCCATGTGCCTACATGGAAAGCCTAAGGCAGGGAGAGCAGCAGCAAAGACCCCCTGGGAACAGAACAGAGCAGCATCAATGACAAACAGAAATGACACTCATAAGTCAGACACAGCATGAAAAGGAGGAGCTGGGGTGGAGGCGGGTTGCAAAGCAGCTTGCAGAGGAAGCAGCAACAGTAGGCAGGCCAGAGCAGTTTAAATAGGGCGCCCTGAATGAGATTGGCCAATTGGTTGCATAGAAAGGAATCATGTGATCTATTAGCTGCTCCATTAGTTGATTGGCTATTTGAGATCAGCTGATGTAGCTGGGATGTGAGCTGAACTTGACATTGTGTCCTGCCTGAACTAACGCTATGCTCAATTTTGGGTCGACTGACTCTTTAAATGTCCAGTTTGTAGGACTGTTTGGTGGCATCTAGCGATGAGGTTGAAGAACTAAAACCTCTCCCATGTCCCAAGTGTTTTAGGAGAACTAAGGTGCCCAACCTGAAAGCGCAAATGACCCTATCTAGAGCCAGTGTTTGATTTGTCTGTTCTGGGCTCCTGTAGAACAACATGGCATACTCTGTGGGATAGGGCTCACTACATATGTAGATATAAATGGCTTATTCTGTAAGAACATAAACACAACAAATCTTAGTTTCAGGTGATTTCAAACTAATAAAATCATAATGATGAATGTTATATTCAATTTTTGCCAATAGATGCCCCTAAATCCTACACACTGGACCTTTAAATTTGGTGTTATACTTCTGGCTGAATTATAATAAGCATTTTTTGAACATCACAACTAATTTAATAGCTTTGGTCAATTTTGGGCCCCACTGGTCACCAGCTATGCACATACAGTCAATTAGGTTTTATATTCTATACTTTTCTGGTGGAATGGTGGTAGAAAATACTTCATTCCTTTCTACACAAAAAGCACTAAATCCGACCATCTCTTGAGGTTGTAATGGTTTCTTTTCAGGGAGTTTTTTATTACCATGGTGACTATCCAATCCATTAATCTTGAGCGGTGTACCCAGAGCTGGTCCCAGTCCAGAACATTTGCTGGTGCCAACATGTTCATTTGTGGTTATTGGGTGGATCTCAGTAGTGATGCAAGAGCAAGGCAGCAGACTTTGTTTTTAAATTTGTTTCTAATCTGTTTTCTCCATTTTCTGTCGCCTGGTTCACTGCTGCGTCACCGAGGCAGAGTAACGACCACTTGATGATGATGCTTGTTGGAAAGGGATCTGTGTTTCTATACTATTGTTGTTGTTGTTGAAGTGTTTCTGTGGTTGTCCTGTTTGAATATGTCTCCCTCATGCAGAGACTCATTCGTTATGCTTTCTTGAGTTTGATTTATGTTTTTGTTGTCGCTTGATACTTTTTTGAGCCTGTAAGCCTTTGAAATACATCTAAAACTTGAGCAATGAAGCCACATAGACTAAGATAAGACTCTTATTATGAATTCCTGGAAGTCATCTTACAGAAGAGATGCTGGTCTAGCGCTACGGATGCCAACATAGAAAAACATGGGTGTAATGTCTATGATACAACCAAGAAGGCTTTTAAAGCCTGACGTGGTTTCTGTTCCTCATAAAAAGTTTGCTTCTGGACATCATCCTCCCCTGAACTATGGCAGTAATCCCCAAAATACCCAAATGAAAGATGGATGCCAAACAAAGTGAAATTCAGTTCTAATTCTCCTCCATCTACTGTGGTTTGGATTGTACCTCATTTGTACGTCAGTTTAGGCAAAAGTTGCTGCCAAATATAGTAGTAAAAAAATGAAATGAATAAAAATAATTTATATGATGCAAGGGCAGTAATATCATTTCTCATTTCCTTATTTTCCTTCAGTTCCAGTCAGAGTATAAAGTGCTTTGCTTCCAACATGAGGGGCCAACAATTGATTGAGATACAAGTTTCAACAGGCTGGACATTGTGTGTAATGGCAAAGACACCTGCTGTACTTACACATGTATTTCAAGTGTTTAAATGTTACAAAAGTTTATTGAGAGCAGCTTGTCCAGGCTTTCATATCAATGTCATGATATGAGAGAAGATATCGTCTTAGATTGTGGATATTATGATAGGATAAGTGTGTCTTTTCCTGGTTTTAAAGGCTGCATTACCATTGGAGCTGCAGCAATTAGCCAACTAATCGATTAGTTGATCAACAGAAACATAATCGCCAACTTTGATAATTGATTATTGCTAAAGTAATTTTCCATGCAAAAATAGTCTGTCAAAATGGAGTTCCCTGCTTGTCTCTGTATTAGATCATATCAAACTGAATATCTTTGACAATTAAAGACATAACCTTGGACTTTGAGAAACTTAGATGATCCAAACAATTGAAAATAATTGGCAGATTAATCAATAATTAAATTGATTGTCAATAGCAGCTCTAATTACAGTAAAGTGATGTAATTTTCTGAACTTACCAGACTGTTCTAGCTGTTCTATTATTTGCCTTTACCTACTTTGTCATTACATCCACTTTACTGATGATTACTTATCAAAAATCTCATTGTGTAAATATTTTATGAAAACACCGATAGTCAACTTACAATATCGTCGCAACATTGATACCAAGATATTTGGTAAACATTCTCGGAACCCATCGGCTGTATTCAGCGTCTGACTTCCGGCAGACGGCGATATAGCCTCTGGGGGCAGACCCCCGATTTTTTGTCATTCCGGTTTGATTTGGACGGAGGAGGCGAATTTCCGTTTCCGACTTCCGTTTATATATAAGTAAATATGCTGAACCATTGCGATGGATCCAGAGTTTGCAGTGATGCCAATTATGTTCCGCCTCGTTAGTTCACCTTACGGACCGTGTAACCTGGCAACAACTGCAGCCGGCTCAAACGTGATTGGTCAATATCACGCGGACTACAAACAGCCTACAACTGGAAACCAGGGCTCTTCACTCTTCTTCCGGAGGCAAGATCTACATTCACTGAATGTAGAGTCTGTATATAGAGACTATTTGGTAAACAACATCATGGTATTTAATTTTCTCTATATTATCCAGCCCTACTTTCACCCATCCAATTTGCAAATACTTAATCATAGCATCACGTTTTTGGATGGGAAGTCTGTTCAGTTTCCACTTCAGCTGATCCCCTGTTTCCATTCTTTATGCTAAGCTAACCAGCTACTACCTGCAGCTCCAGCGTGGTATCAACCTTCTTATCTAACTTGCTGCAAGTAAGTGTATAATTGAATTTCCCAAAATGTTGAACTATACCTTTTACTATGGTATGTTTAGACTCAAACACTGTAGAGAACGTTAAATTTATATTTCTTGAGTGAGGCAGCAGTCTTTTCTTTTTAATTTTTTCTAAAAAAAAAACCTCAACAAATTTGATTTGAATCATTATTTTGAATATTTGAGATAAGTATGGTGTCACAACAACAGTAAAACTTTTATTTGCAACCTGCAAATAATTGTACAAATCCTGGGTTGTGTAAAGCTCGCCTAGGGCACCTCTGAACTGGCTTCAACACTCACTTCGTCATCAAACAGTAATCACCACAGCTAACATATTAACCTTTTTATATGCTGCACTTACTTAAGGGTTTTATTGTTACAGGTTGATTTTCCTACCAAAATCTGCCTCTTATTGCCCAGCTTCCAGATGAGAGAAGAGAGGAGTTGATAAAAAATGTTAATACACTCATCTGAGCCACCCTCAGTCATTACCATAAGCTTAAAAAGCAACTGTGAGTGCTTTACAGACTCACCCTCAGGCTACATATAGGCTGCCCTACTTTATAGCTGGAGTGTGTTGCAGATGCTACTTGGGGCTAATAAATGCCGTTGCCAATGTCATCTGTCAGATAAGAAATCATTTAATCATAGTTTTAATTTACAGTCAGTGTTCTCATAAAAAGATACTCGAATTGACCAAAGTAATTGAAGTATCAGGTATCTGTAAAGGGAACAAAATGATTTGGAAAAAGTCTTACAACATAGAGGTTTATATTGCCTTTTTATTTTTTGTTATTCTATAATTTTTATAGAAAGCACAAAAAACAATTTTGTCAGAATTTATTTGCTCAGTTAAATTGAATACACCAACCAGGCATAACCTTAAAACTACTGACAGGTAAAGTAAATAATATTGATCATCTTGTTACAGTGCAAATTTTCGCTGGGAAACCTCGGGTCCTGGCATTCATGTGGATACCACTTAACTTGCTCTGCCCACCCAAACATTGAATCAGACCCAAGTACGCCCTCTCAGGGCAACGGCACTCCCTGATGGCAGTGGCCCCCCCAGCAGGACAATGCACCATGCCACACTGCAGAAACTGCTCAGGAATGGTCCAAGGAACGTGACAAAGAGCTCAAGGTGTCTAGCTGGCCGCCAAATTCCTGAAATCCCAATCTGATCGAGTATCTCTTGGACACACTGGTACCTTAGAGTTCCTGTGTCCATGTCTTGATGGGTCAGAGCCAAGTCCTGTCCAGGTTGGGGCCACCTTGGATCGGACTTAGCTCTGACCTGTCGAGTCATTGACACAGGAACTCTGGGGATGTCCTGTGGTGTCTGGCACCGGGGTGTTAGCGGCGAATCCTTAGAGCCCTGCTGGTTGCGACTTGAGCCCTCCATGGATTGAACTTGTTCAGCTCAACACATTATGCTCTTTGTCACTCAAGCCATTCCTGAACAGTTTTTGCAGTGTGGCAGGGTGTACTTTCCTGCTGGGAGGCCACTGCCACTGGTAGAGTGCAGTTGCCATGAGGGAGTGCACCTGGTCTGCCATGGCGTTTGAGTAGGTGGTGCGCGTCAAGTGAATGCCAGGACCCAAGTCTTCCAAACAGAACATGGTATTGTAATGAGATGGTCAGTGTTATTCCCTTCACCTGTCAGTGGTTTTATTGTTATGGCCGAATGGTGCGTATATTCATTGCCTTAGATGAGCAGTGTTACCAGTATCCATAGAAAGAGGTGTTCATAGTCAGGCCATTTTTTTTCCCAGCTCATACTCAGACTGTCTGTGTTTTATGGGCTCAAAGTTCCTGCAGATCTGGAACATGTTTTCCCACACCTGCAGCAGAAACTCTCCCACCTTCCACTCTCGTTCTTGTATCCACATATATGTTAAAATACACGTACATATTTTCCTCTCTGCACACTGTATTTATTTCTTTTTCCCCGTGCTACGTATATATTTCTTGCTCAGAACCACAAACACAGATGCAAAAGTGCAGTAAAAATACACTACACACTCACACACACACACACACACACACACACAGGAGACCTCCCCTCCAGTCGTCCCATTAACCTCTCACTCAGAGGCAGTTGTGGAGCTGCACTGGGATTATCTCATCTGTAGGATGTAGTGATACTCTTGGTGTTTTTCTCCTTTCAGCATTCTCAGTTTCTTTCCTTTTCTCTTTTTACTTGCCATAAATCTCATGCGGACGTAATGTTGTCTGGGAAAAGAGCGATTGGGTTGGGGAGGTTAGGTCTTAAATTTTGACCACCCTCAAATAACAAAAACTCCACCGCCTCCCTGGAGTTCAGTCTTTGGAAGAGATTTTGTGGAATACAGTATGACGAAGGCTTCCAGCTCCGAATCTGTCAGGCCCTCGCGTCTTTTCAGCAGCCAGAGCGCCACAGCTGTCCTGTCTGTGGATACTAAAATCACATGCTGCTCCGGGGCTCCACTAAACCAGACATGATATAAATTCAACGTGATTAATGCTCTTTTATAGATATTTTTCTGCCAATATAAGGATAAGAAGGGAATTCCCGCTGTTGTTTGTAAGTAGCATGAAAGATCAGCTCGTGGTTCGCTGTGTGACTTCCTGTTGTCATGGCTGTAGTTTGACCAGACATCTGTCTTTAACAGTAAAATGATGTGATCACCCTGAGAAAATGCTGGAACCTTGTCTAGCTTCCAGGACTCAAGAGATTCAGACTGAAGGAAATAGTTTTTCCTCCTTCACCTCTGAACAGACGCCAGAGGTCCTTTATGTGGATTTCATGATACAATATTCTGGTGATGGATTAAAAAAGCTTTCAGCGCTGACGGATTTCATATGACTGGATTTTCATACAGTGATCTTCAGTGGGAACTTCAGCTCAGAGTTTGTTAACACTTTACAGCCCTGAAAGATGATGTCATTTATCATATAAAAGGTCGCTGAACTGGGTTTTATATCTCACCTGTAAAAATGAGCTTGCACACAACTGTCTATGAGAGCCAAACTAATGTTATAACGTTAACTAATGCTATTAGCTGATAAGCTTATTGCAGATATATCAAAAAATGTACTCGTTGGAAAATGCAGTACAGAAAGTTTTTTTTCCCCTATCATAGGTAATTTAGAAACCGTGTCTCCATAACAGTTTCTAACAAGTTTATTTTTAATTGTAAACTATCCCTGTCCTTTGAAAGTCTTAAAATGTCTTAAATTTTGAATTGAATTGAAATTTTAATGTCTTTCTGTTAACATGAGTCAAGCTCTTGTGCGTGAAAGTCCACATTTCTGATGTTACAAACCTTTAAACCTACCACTGAAACTAATACTGTCTTTTTGCTTTATTCTTGTACTTACCTGTTGGCAAAATGTAGATGAACCTAACTCACTCGAATAACTAATTCCTACATAAAGCCTACCTCCACACAAGACCATATATGTTGTATACTATAAATTTATACTTACTTGCAATGCTTGAATAAGAAAAAGATGATTTGTACAAAAATTAGTCTTAAATTTGGTTAAAAATTATCTGGAAAAGGTCTTTAAAAGCATTAAATTTAAGTGTCTTATATGTATGATTCAAGTTAAATGAACAGTTCACACCAAAGTCAAAACAGTCAGAGCTATTTTATTTCTACTGAATTACACCTCCCAACTGCATCACTGCACAGAAGGATGTGTGCATTACAGCATACAACATCCCTCTGTCCTTTGGACCCTCACAGCCAATAAGGAAAAACTCCCCCAAAACTACCCTTTAACGGGGAAAATGAATGGGAGCCTGATTTACTTTCTTTTTTTAAACCCAAATGAGCTTTGGTCTTTTGTAGTGTTCACAGAAAATGTACCAATATACTCAGACCAGTTCTCTGGGTGCTCTCAGTGTCATCTAGAACATACTTCCCAATTCACTGTCTATGGAGCAGCTCCACACTTTATATCTTATGACAACACAAATTTGAGTTTTAGCACTATAGTGTTTGGATCTGGGAGAGAGTTGTTAATGTTCATATATATTTTTGGAGAGTAGGAATAACGTAAGAAGTTCCCCTTAAATATTTTTGTGGTGTATGTATATATACTAGGCTCACCTCTGCCTTCCCTTTTCTCCCAGAACCATGACCATAGCTGTATCGCCTGTCGCATCATCTACCGCTCAGATGAGTTCCACCCTCCCATCCTGCCACCGCGGGCTGACCTGACCGTCGGGCTGTACGGTCAGTGGGTGAGCCAGCGCTGTGAAGTTCGCCCCGAGGTCCTCTTCCTCACTCGCCACTTCATCTTCCACGACAACAACCACACCTGGGAGGGCCACTACTACCACTACTCTGACCCTGTCTGTAAACACCCCACCTTCACCATCTACGCCCGCGGGCGCTACAGCCGGGGGCTTCACTCCACCCGTGTGATGGGTGGGACAGACTTTGTCTTCAAAGGTAAGTGGTTATTTTCTTATCTAATATTGGTGTTTTCTTCAAAAGTGAAGTACTAACAATCCTCAGAGGAGACTAACATTTAATGTGACTAGAGAACCAAATCTACCCTCTCATTGTCCTGCCTGCATACCTTTATTAAGAGTATGCAACTACTTGTAAACTCTATCATCAGTGTGACTCAGACTTAAAGGGACATTGTGTAGCATTTTCAGTTGTTTATTGGCAAAAATCGATGTCTGCATTCATAAATATGTCATTATTGGTGTGTTATTACCTCCACCAATAATCTGACTTATTATTGCAAAAGGAGAATTTCGGATTTGATTGTACATCGGGCAGATAAGTCATTTGGGGGGTTCCATAACGTTTCACCATCTTAAAAATGCATCCGCCAGCAAGGAACAAATAGCACTACCAGGGAATAGCCACGCCCTCAGCGTTTTTGTGGAGAGCCAGGCCAGCGCTGCGTGACTGAGAAGTCAAAGGAGAGGAGCAAGAGGCGCTTCGCTACTACCCCGGCACTATTGCAGCATAACAAAGTCCCACTCTTTGAGCATAATGCAGAATCATGCATATGCAGCATCACGGGAGACGGAATCCTTGTCGCCAAGAAAGCGCGAAAGGGAATCAAAAAGGCAATGTGACCGGCGAATTCAAAAAACAAGGGTCAACATCGCGGTAGCCTTTCCCAGGTGGAAAGAGCTGCTGAAGGAGAAAGGCTGTGCTCACACTTTCTTCTGCTTGTTGCTGTTGAAAAGCAACTTTGACACATTTGCGTTTAACCTGAATCTGAATCTGATTTGCAGCGTTTCTGATAGAAACCTAATAAGACCATTGTTTTTTTTAAGATATTTTTAGGGCATTTTGCCTTTATTGGACAGGACAGGTAAACGTGAAAGGGGGAGAGAGAGAGGGGGGGGTGACATGCAGCAAAGGGCCACAGGCTGGATTCGAACCCGGGCCGCTGCAGCAGCAGCCTTGTACATGGGGCACCTGCTCTGCCACTCTTTTCTCAAACACAAACAAAGCAAGCAAAGATAACAATAAATTGGAAATGAAAGAAGCCTTTATTTATCCCAGGACGGGGAATTCAGAAATAACTACAGATAAATGAAGAAAATAAAAACAAATACTATAGTATGTCATTAAAGTGTCATAGTGTAGTATGTCATAAAAATGTTATTGTATAGTATGCCAAAAAAAAAAGTCATATTATAGTATGCCAACAAAATGTCATAGGATACTACTACTGACATGTTTTGGCATACTATTCTGTGACATTTTTTACGACATACTAAACTATGACGTTTTTTAAGACATACTATACTATGACATTTTTTACGACATACTATACTATGATGTTTTTAGGCATACTATACTATGATGTTTTTTGAGACATACTATACTATGACATTTTTTACGACATACTATACTATGATTTTTTTAAGACATACTAT